>NW_022986960.1:0-409950 GCF_010093935.1 Zasmidium cellare ATCC 36951
AAAGTTCTACTCGAACTAATCGTTAGGAGATAGAGAAGTAACGCTAGGAGGAGGCGCCTACGTCGCGCTAGCGAAGTTAACTATCGTTATTTTTTAGGTTCTATAGATTACGACCGTAGAGTAGAGAAGTTTAAACTATAATAGAGGGTTATAGTAATATATAGAACTCTAATTAACCTAGTACTAGGTTAAGCGTAGAATAAACTTCTACTTTCTCTATCCTCGTATATAGCGAGTATAAAATACGTACTAGGGAATTACGTATACTATTACGTAGGGAAGGTTTACCTCGGTCCTTTTTAGGTTTCTAAATATCTTTTAGTATTCTTTTATAACTACTTTAGTAAAAGGACGCTCTCCTACTATAATAGCCTAAGTAATACTCTACTATTTTTATTAACTTCGGCTCGAGCGACGCTACTTCTAACTTATCTAATATAACTTCCGTATTATAAAAGATAGAATATATTTTTATAGAGTTTAGTAGTTTCTAAGTACTATAGAAAACCTAGTATAATTTTACCTAAAATCTAGACCTAAGAGCTTATATACTCTACTTAGGTAAAGCTAGCTAGCTATAGGTAACCGAGTAGCTAATAGTTAATCCGTCTTCTCTAATAATAATAGAGTAAATCGTCTACTCCGTTTACTATAGTAGTATAAATTTATTTTACAAAGCTTACTAGTATATAAAGTCTCGAGCCGGAATAGCCTACCCTAAATTAATATTAGTCGTAGCGCTAGTATTACCTAATTAATTTTACTATTATAGATAGATATATTTATCTTTACTAAAAGAGCGCGCTACTTAGGATTTAGTCTAATCGGTACCGAAAGAACCGCTCCTAGAGTCGAGGCTATTTAATTTAAGTCTAAATTATATTAGATTTTATCTAACTAGCGTATCTAGGAAAAGGCTAGATAAGTCGGGCGTATTTATTAACGAATAAACGATAGTAAAAAGATTATAGTAAGAGTAATTATACGATAGACTAAAAGTAGTAAAGCTACTACTAGTTCGGCCGAATATACGGAGGTATAGAAGCCCTAAATATCTAAACTAGGGTAAAAGGTTTTTAGCGGCTCCGTCTAGCCTACTATAACGGAGACGAACGTTAAAAGTAGCGCCTATCGTTTACCTATACTAAGTCGGAGCCGGGAACGAGGACTATACTCTACTAAAGTATTAGGGGCGGAGATATTAGTCCGTATTATTACAAGGAGCTAACTAAGCTATAACGGCGTAGCTACAGCCCGTCCAAACTGCGTCTCTCGACGTTCCTCCGCCCGGGCTGTATTCGGTGTCGGCTTGAAATACGCGGCCCGCAGGATCGCTTGCATGTCGACCATGATGCGGCTGAATCGTCCCAACTTTTGGGTTGACTATATAGCACAGATAGAACTAGCAGTTGGTCTCCCAACAAGACACTGTACAGGCTTTCCAACAAGAGCGGCACTCTACAACTACTAACTACCCTTCTATCACAACAGAACTCCATTTTAAACAACCAACATGAAGGTCCTTCTCCTGGGAGCTACCGGAAATCTAGGATCTCGAATCCTGCCAGCACTCCTCACGCACGGCCACACGGTGGTTGCATACGTTCGGTCCGCTCAAAAGCTCCAGTCACTCCTCCCGGAATCTGTCTTTCGTCAAATTACAACCATCAAGGGCGATGCTACCGATGTCAACGCGATAAAAACAGCCATCCTCGATTCGAAATGCGACGCCATCGTTACCGCCGCCGGTGTAGCCGCCATGGCTCCCTGGGCTAAAAGTGATCTTCCCAAGATCTTCCAGGCCATCCTACAAGCCGTACGCCAGGCTGGCGAAGAAAGGGGGCAGCCGTTGAGATTCTGGTGTCTCGGAGGCACTGGGGTATTGTACTATCCAGGAACCCAATCGATGCTCTCAAGCTAGTATGTCAATTTCCAGCCAATTTGTCTTCAAGCTGTATGCTAACTATGCCCAAGCATTCCCGTCTTTCTCGAACATCGACAGAACGTTGCTCTACTAAGGGAACTCCCACCAAACAGCGTCGACTGGTCTATGCTCTGTCCAGGCAACATGACACCTGAGTCGTCCGATTTCAACGTGCCAACAAAGACTTCACAAGGAAAGCTCATCGCTCAGGCCGCAAATCCACCGTCGTGGCAGCATCTCTGGGTCAGGTTCATTCCAGTGATTGGGAAGTCGATTGAAATGGCCATCAATTTCAGTCGATACGACACAAAGCTCGAGCAGAACGCAGAGCTCATCGCCGCCGATCTCGAGGAAGGCCATGACAGCCGCTTCGTTGGGACGACCGTCGGTATTATTAGCGGGTCGAAGTGAACAGATTGGTGGAGGGTGTTATGTTTTGATATCTGGTGCGGTCGGGGTTGTCGAGAAACTTCGTGTCACCTCATCCATAATTAATGTTTTAGCACAGTCTCCTTAAGAGGAATGATCAACGAGGAGGGATGGACCGTGATAATAGAGCTCGGAGTGGCTTTTGCAGTATGTGGGTGGCACTCATGTCCTGCAGCAAGTATGCATCGTGGGCTTGGAGTACAGCGTGTTTATACTCTCCATGTATTGCTTGATCTCCTAAACAGAACGGTAGAAGCAGCTATGATGATAGCACCAATGAAGGTTGTGACTATAGCAAAGGTCTGCAGACCCCAGTAGTTCAACCCTCCTTGCAAATCCAAGATAGCGCCAGAGATTGGGAGACCAGTGAGCATGCTGTCGACGTATTAGCAAGACGTCGTGCTGGTGAGAATGGAAATCAAGCATCATACCTCATGCCAATGACGGGCTGGTAGGTTCCAAACCGAGTTCCGATGGTTTCGATCGAGCCCGTCTTTGCAGCACATGGGACGATCAGAGCAATGAACGTCCCGCTTGTGAACCCGTAGCAGAGACAGAAAACGGTAATGCCTGCATGGGACGAGAAAAAGTTGAAAGGTAGCCACAGACAAGCCATGATCATGCTGGAGAGAAACCCTGCGACGGAGATGACGTTGAAGTGCCCAACCTTGTCACTCAAGTAATTGGGAAGAAGCCGACCGATGATGGAGGTTGCGCTGCCCGACGTGTTAGCTCAAGCGTGGCCCACGTTCTTGATACGCACTTGATCAACGATATCAACGACAAGGCCATCTCGGAAGAGAAGGCCTTCTGGGTCGCAAAGGTCGATATGAAGGCGAACGGTATCCATGTTCCCCACCTGAAAAGAATGTCAGTCGAAAAAAATCCAAACGCAGTCGTCCGACGTACATGGATAAGAAAGAGCCGATGGTGAACAGGGCGAAAGGTGGCTGTCGAAAGAGACTCGGATCAAACCACCCAGCCTTCTTGTCCCATTTCTTTGGCGGCATTCGAGGTCGTACGAGAAAACAACTAAGCGCCAACAACACTCCAATCATTAGTGCTGAATATCGAAGAGCTCCGGCCAAGCCAATCTCGACAAGCAATTTGTATATGAACAGGGGCAAGATTACGCCAGCAAGGCTGCTTCCCACTGTGATGATACCATTCGCAAGTCCACGGCGTCTCAAGAACCATTGACTGACGCAGACTGTCGAGCTCGTAAAAACTCCTCCTGCCCCAATCCCAAATGCAACACCTTGAGCAAGAAAGATTTGGTAGTAATCCGAAGCTAGGCTGGTCATGCAGAGAGCAAAGACGCAGAGGATGCTGCACGGCAAAAGAACCAGCCTGGGTCCATCTTGTTTGCATGTCAGTGTCGGCTCCATTGCGGGGGAGTAGAACTGTACTCACAGGTATCGATGATTCTGCCGAAGAGAGGTCCAGGTGCCCACATCGACATCAGTTGAAAGGAAAAGATCCAAGCAATGTCCGACGGTGCATACTCGTGTAAAGTATTCTCCTGGTAATAGGTTTGGAAAACTCCCATGCTGGACAAGCGTCAGCTGGCCTCGACAGGCAAGGCTTATCTCTTTGGGGCGGTAGATACGAACGCATTAAGGAAGCCAAAGCTGCAAAACAGCGCAAGAAACCCTCCTCCAACACAAATCCAACCCTGCACCCCTTCTTCTGGTGGTAAGTCCTTTACTGCGGAGGGAAAATTCGGAGAATTCTCTTTCTCTGGCCTGGGTTCTTGCTCAAATCCGGAAACAGGTCTTGTTTCGATCTCAGTGGAACTACTTTTAGAGGTCGCTCCGAGTGATCGTCGCCCACGTTTGTATGAGTTGGTTCCATGGTCGGGAAGAGCCTGTTCGGTGATTTCATGATCACCACTGCGCGAGGAGCGACATTGTTGATATATGATGTTTGGGAAGACCGGGTCAGTTCCGGTCAGCCCCCTTAGAATTGATCTCAAAATTGAGTCGCCGCTAGAGTCGTGGAGCAAGAGGATCATTGTTCCGCAACACAATGCATGTCAGAAAGCTGAATGGGAAAATGCAGCGAGATCAAATGACGACGCAATCATATAGGAGTCATGGACCTGCATGTTGCCCATGCTGATGCCCATTGATAGACCTCAAACTGGGCAGTTGTAATTCCCGATTTTTTCTCGCATTGCAAGCACCGGCACACAATCTTCAAGCCGGGACTCCTGCACGATGTACGTCAAAGCTTCTGCATGAAAAGCGGATCTCTGCGCGACGATTTCCTCTTTTTGTATATGCTGCAAGAAAGCATTCCCCGAATGTGAACAGCCTCTGCTACCCACATATATTGTCCAAGCTTCCCGTGCTTGTCGCTTTTTGCACCTTCATCTTCCCTTGACCCACAAAATACGGCACCCGCGGGTTGAGAAATCATGCATGGAAACCAATATTCTTGCGAAATTGCATGAACGCGAGTGCACGACCAGAAAAGTATCATGTTCGAAGACATAGAAGCACGCCAGCAGGCAAGTTCGGAGTGAGAGACTAAATGAAGGACTCAGCCAAAGATAGAGTGAATGAACGGCGGATCTTGTGTACGACAAAGCCGGCGAAGTATCTCTTGCAGCAGACCAAAGACCAGGCTGGTAGTGCAAGTAAAGTTGCTATTGAACGCACAGCTGACGCCTCTACAACACAACAGGGATCCCCTACTGCATCTTAAGTATAGACGTCCCTTGGTTGTTCCACGCAAAGTAATCTCCGTCTCTCGCAGGCCATCAAATCTGCCTAAATCGTGTGCTTTACTTCAAAGAGATGGAAGTTCTATGCTTTCCACGTTGAGTGGAACGACGAGGGTCAGGTCTCGGAGCGAGCGTGGCGGTTTCGGTGATGTGAATGAAGTTTTTCTGCACTGCAGCCGTGCAAGGGAGGCGATAACGACTTTGACAAGGACTATTCGACTTGACATGCTGGTGCTCTTGATCGTTGAATGCATCGGTTGAACAGCATTGCGTTATTTGCGAACAACGACCGCAAACCCAACAGTAGATATCAGGGGAGGTGTGTTATTACGGATACGTGCAAGATCATGTAACCGCCGTCGCTAAAGAAGAACTTCTGTATGTGTCGACGGTCAGTTCTATTTCGGCACCTGATCGGCATGGAACTTCCGGTCTGATATCAACGATGGGGCACGCTTAATGAGTCAGAATTCCCGAACGAGGCTGAGCGTTCAAATGGAGTAGGTGTCTCACATACACCCATTCCAAAACGTTCTGGCGCTTGACAGCAGTGTAAGCCAACTTGCACTGTCAATCAACTAAGCGTACACATTGGGCCTGTAGGAGGCCTGACTATCGCTTGTTGGTGAATAGTGCGTACTGCGCCTAGATACAAGCGTTGTTATCTCTGATCATATGGTTTTGACAAAGATGAAGCGACTGTAACGTTACGTGGGCGATCCTGTTGCTTAGGTCCTTTGCATCTGCCCTGCTTGAACCACGAAATGCCGCGGCCTCTGTCGAAATGGTATTTAAGCATCGATGCCAAGGGCCAGACGGCAAGCACATCACAGCATCGAAACGACTCGTCCATCCAAGATGAAGCACAGTATCGCTCTCGTCTCCCTTGCCGCTTGCGTTGGCTACAGCATTGCCTCGCCCATTCGACATGTAGTGCGTGAGGTACAAGCCGTTCCTCAGGGATGGACCAATGATGGTGCCACTGCACCAGAGAACCAGATCAAGTTGAGCTTTTCTCTCAAAGCCAACAATATCCCTGCCCTCCTGGCTAGATTGGAGGAGCTCGGTGACCCCAAACACCCAGACTTCAGGAAGTGGATGACACAGGACGAGGTAGAACCGCTCATATCTTTGGCAGTCCAGGAGAACATGCTGACCAAATCACTCAAGGTCAACGAATACATTTCTCCCCACAACGATACCGTGCAGACGCTTGAGAAATGGTTGACGAGCAATGGCATCCCTTCGTCCGCCATTGCAAACCCAACCGTCAACTTCGTGAATGCCAATGTATCCATTGCACAGGCAGAGAAGCTGTTGAGCGCGACATACAACAACTTCACGCACGCCAATGTAGCAGCTCCAGTCATGCGTACCCTCTCTTTCAAGCTCCCGGATTACATCGACGAGATCGTCGACGCTGTTGGAGCCACGAGCGTCTTCATTCAACCCATAGCGCCAAAGCATCGTACAGGCCAGTCCACCGTGCCATCTCGCCGCAAGAGGAACGCTCGCAAGCGTGATGTGACCTGCAATCCCCTCGCATTGACGGTCCAGTGCATCCAGGCAGAGTACTACATTGACTGGACGCCGTCCAACCACGATGGCGCGCAAGTCGCAGCGGCACGTATCGGCTCGCCTGCAAGTCACAGCGACGCGGATCTCTATGCCCAAAACCTCGCACCTAGCGGCTCAGTTCCGTTCGGCGACATCACATTGCCTGGAAGTACAGCGAACGACGGCGACTCGAACGGAGAGGGCAACCTCGATACGCAGCTCACATCCGGCTTTGGTGCCGGCAATGATGCCTATTACATCGCATCTGGCACAGCTTCCACGGACAGCTTCCAGCAATTGGCCCAATGTCTCTCTGGGGACGCCAGCGCTATCCCAGCTGTGTCGATTTCGTATTCGATCAACGAGGATGCCCTTGATGCGGGTTATCTCGATAGGTATGAGCATTCCGATCGAGCATCCCTTTGATATAATACTAATGTGGGCAGCTTTTGCAACAACGTCGCCGCTGCTGCAGCAAAAGGTATTACGGTGTTTGTGTCTTCGGGAGACAGCGGCGTCTCAGGCAACAACGATCCTAGCCAGTCCTGCACCAAGTTCACTCCGACGTTTCCCAGCACCTGCCCGTATGTCGTCTCAGTGGGAGGAGTCGACTTTGTCACAGCCGACCAGTTCACGCCCCACGGCTCAAACGATCCTGGGATGAAGGCAGCATCGTTTGGCTCAAACGGAGGAACCGGGGGTGGTTTCTCCAATTACTTCACGATGCCATCATACCAGCAGTCGGCGGTTCAAGGCTACATCAACGGCCTCAATGGCGAGTATAACGGCATGTACAACGCCAGCGGCCGCGCGTTTCCTGATGTGGCAGCGCACAGCGACACTTGGGAGATCTATGTCAATGGCCAAACGACACAATCAGGGGGCACGAGTGCTTCGGCGCCTGCATGGGCGGGCATGGCGAGTGTCATCAACGACTACCGAATCAGTCAGGGCCAGCCAACTCTGGGCTATCTCAACCCCTCTCTGTATGCCAACCCGAACCTGTTCTTCGATATCACCATCAATGGGACGAGAGGATGTGATGGTCTTGGTTTCCCGGCTGTCACTGGATGGGACGCTGCGACGGGTCTTGGAGCGCCAATTTTCAATCAATTGCGGACCGCGTTGTAGTCAAAGATCATTCTGGCATGATAGTCGTAGATTCGCTGAGAGGGTATGTCGCATCTTCCAGAATCAACAGCCCGTCTTGACGTATTATTTGATCTTCCACTTTGTCTCGTGCAGTTTTCCCTCGTCAAACATTGCCAGAGCTTCGCCGTACATGAACCCGTTCATGTATGCTTCGCCAACGAACTCCCCCTGTGCAGAAGCCTGGGTATCCTGTGGCCCTGTTGTAGGCCGGATCAGATACGGCGTGGGACAATAGAACATGACGACTACTTGGTCGCCCGGCCTGGCGTCTGAAGGTCCTAGTCCAATTCTGCCCCCTTTGGTTGCGAAGAAACACCTCTGTCGACTCATTAGCTGCAGGCAACTTGCGAACTGCTGCGTAGCCCGATCGAGGTTGTCTTTTGATGATATTGTTCCGCCGATGTTAAGCGTTGCCTGCATGAAATTTCGCAAAGCGAGGTACGGCGCAGCAAAATCAATCATCTGGTCACGATCAATGACAGTTTCATGGTCTTCTTCGTCAGAGTCAGAGTCAGACCAGAGACCTTCTCGGAATGCCTTCGCCCAGGTTGATTCTGGTTTGAGGCTTTCGCGGTACCGCGATACCACACGGTTCGCTGTGAGAGTCCGAGCGTAGAGATCGTACTTTGATTTCGAGGTGGCCAGTAAAGAGTCATCGCTAAGCGTACGTTGAGCGAGTGAGAAACAAGCCTGATCCCAGTGGGAAGTCTGCTGGACGCTGTTGTACGACAAGAAGAAGACTGATTCGGCAGCATCATTGCAAGGCACGATCTCTGCAATTGTGTCGAGATAGATGCCGCTGACAAGGATGGCGTTCGATTCTGGTACAAGGGCGATCTGACGAGGATTGTTGGTAGCGTAGAGCCCCGATAGAGAGTATTTGCCCTGCAGCGAGTTCGTAATATACTTGGCATAGTAGGCTTTGCTGCGCGGGAGTGCCCATTTACCTTTCTTCTGGAACCCGGCACAAGGCATCTGCCTCTTCAGCCAAGCCTGCTCCTGGTAATGGCCGTACCATCGTGAGCCGATCGATGTCGTTTCTTCATGAGAGGCAAAGTTGGGACGCCACGAAGGAAGCCCGTGCATTCGCTCGACCGTCGCCGTATGGTTGAGGAGACACTCCTTTACCTCATGGCGGATGTAGTGCTTTGCGAAGCGTGTAAAAGACTCCTCCGCCGGCATCTCTGGATCGAGCGCCAGTGTCTTGCGAGTCGGCTTGTCTATGAGAGCGTACATACCCCAGACCATGTCGGCCGGCTCAGTAGCATCTCGCCTGCGGGTAGCTACTAACAAAGCGGACAGGCTGCAGCTCCATCCATACCGCAACAAACTTTCCCTGCCGGTACGAACTTCAGCTATGGCATCCAGACCGTGTAGATGATCCCACGTAACCTCTTCCTGGCCAGTGACGAGCCACGACAAGAGACCTACATCGGCCAAGGCTTCGGAGAAAAAGTCGAATTGCTCCCACGCAGTTTTGGTCTCACCGCAACAGACAAAGGCGTACGGGGCCTTGTAGAATCGTTCGTACTCGATAGCTCCTTTAGCTGTGGTAGCCATGGCCACCTCTTGAAAGGTCCATAATCTGGACCACCAGTTTCTTGTCCAGATGCTGGCATATGCTTTCCAGATCTCGTGGCCGGGCTCCGGTAAGCCTGTTCTGTCCAAGAATGAGGTGAGGCTTTCGTGTGTCCTCCCTTGGTGACTTCTCAATTTTGTGGTCACGTTTGGCATCATCTTCAAAGCCATTGCCTCGTTTGGAGTCGCCATCCCCAACCAGACGTATACAGTCTCAGCATTTGCATATATATCGTTCATACGCGGGGGCTGACTGCCTTTGTCCTCCGCGGAGTCCTGGTTTATACAGATAGCATCAATCCACATGAACCGGCGCCCTTGCTGCCGTTGCATGTCCAGGAGGAACGTCCCAAGACTCGTGGTGATCCAAATACAGCCGCTCTCTATGATTTCGAGATTTGTTTCTCCTGGCGCATCCTCATCAGTTTTGCATCGAACATTCTCCAAATATAAAGGCAAGCGGTCGGTAGCAGAGCCGCAAAAATATGATAACGCAATGTACTTCTTGTAGCCCGAAAGAGACTTCAATACCGATTCGCGATCTTCTTGTACGGCCGCCGTAAATGTCTGCATGTATTCGCCGTCTCCTTGGTCAAAAGTAAACGACATGAGCCTTCCACGGAGGCTTGTTTCATTGCCACGATGTCGAGTCTCGGATTGGGTAAGTTGGAAGAGGCGGAACAAATGCTTGCTCGGCTTGTCGTAAACGAAAGCTGCCTCCTTTGTGTCACCGGTGTCGTTGGGGTCGAGCCTGTTGCGCAATGAGTCCGCAAGCTTCACGCCGCTTCCGTGACTCGTCGCCGTCTTCTCGCACATGATCGGGATTGTGATGAGATGGCGTACACAAGCGAGAAGACGGCCAGGTCAGCAGCCGCATTCGTTTTGAACGCCCGGAAAGGGGTGGCTAGCCAGATGATGGATGCAATCCGAGAGAAAGAAACCGCAGAAGCGCCATAATGGACAAGGATGGTATGCAAGCCAATTATTAGTGATCATTCTCAGCCGCAAATGATCGACACCGGATAGCCTATGTATTTTCCTCTCCGACTGGCTCTTCTCTTCAGTATATCAATGCTCGTTCATTGTCAAATCGACTACGTCAAGGCTTCAGAAAGGCGCAGGATCTCCAGTCTTAGGATCCACATTCCATTTTAAGTAGCTCAGCCAAGGAGACAAGTCGGATAAGGCTTTAGTGTAACACATTCATATAGAGGAGATAATTGGGAATGCAACCTAATGCATAAGAGAATTGAGCCAGTGTGTCGTGCATTCGCTATCATGCTTTAGGCGGGACATCTTGGGCACCGAAGACCTTCGCGAAAGGGTCATTGTCCGCCTCTTCAGCTCTAATCCATTCCATGGTGTTCACCACAGATTCCACGGTTTCATGCCCGACCAGGCTCTCCATCCAAGCGAGCGTTCCATCAACGCCAGCACTGACCCCGGATGTTGTCCAAATGTTGTCGCTATGATGCCATCTTGCTCGAGCAATCCAATGAGATTTGGGGCCAAGTGGAGGAATCAGGTGCCAAAGGTCCTTGGTCGTAGTCACTCTATGGCCGTCCAAGACACCAGCTTTTGCCAGCAGCATGGCGCCGTTGCAGACGCTGATGAGGTACTTCAGGGGTTGCCGTTCATCTTCGCCTCGGTAAGCTCTCCTCACGAAGTCAACGTATTTGTCGACATGATGTGGTGTGTCTGATCTCTCGAAGTCGATAGACCCAATTCCTCCAGGAACAATCAACACGTCAAGGGGAGGTGCCGTGTCCAAGGTGTGAGTTGGCATCAATCGAATGGCGTTGGCAAAGGTGTTGATATTGGCATCGGAAGAGTTCTGACCGACGCTGACGGGATCCATGGTCTCGCTAATGACGCTGAGTCTCATGTCCTTGAAACCTTCGCGACGGGAGAGGCATATGAGCGCTTCGAGAGGCCCGGCCGCGTCGAGGAGCTCGAACCGGGGATAGAGCAATATACCGAAAGACTTGGGGAAAGACATTGTTGTTTGAGGCTGCTGTGACGAAAGTGCATCGACTCCCGTGCAGGCGGTCTTTATATTCATCTCTTGCGGCGCGCTCGATGAATGCTCATTTCAAAGCAATACGGAGACATCGCTGTGCGAATGCGAGTCCAGACCGTGCATCTCGCAATCGAGATCTCCGACTACTTAGCCTTGGGAACAAAGTGGCATGCACTAGCCCCGTGTCGCAATTGTCTCCGAAAGAATAGTCTTGGCTGCCGTTAGATATCCATATCGAGGCTCGGAGGATCTCACCCCTGTCGAAGCCCTATATTCTGAACTCAAATGACCACTTTGCCCGCTGCTGGATCTCAGAGTGTATATCATAAATCAACTCAAGGCAGAGAGAAAAATGCGTCATCTTCCCCGAGGTTTACAAGCGACCAGGCCAACCACCACAGCTTTGGGGAGGAGATCTTACTTCAACGTTGGAGATGAATCTTGGTTTCTCCTAAGACAGGTCCGTTAGATTTGTCGAATTCTCTAGCAAGGGACGGTATGAATACCAATGCTTACATTGAATGGTGTAGGAGCATCACTCAAGATTGATCATATTCGGAGCCTCAACGAAGGTCCGAATAAAAGCTGACAGTTCTTTACATCTACCAACCACCATCATGACCCCAAGAGCCTGAGTTTTGCCAATCCCCATCTTGTTTACCCCATCCCGAGTCCCACCACCCAGGCTTACCACTACCGCCACAGCCGGCCTTTGTCGACAGTAAGGAAATGACAAGATTACCATTCCAGGCTCCTCCTCTGGTCACACTCTCCAAATCCGTAATGTAAAGTGCATTACCATCGGTACGGGTCTTGACACCACGGCTGTTCTGCACCTGACCTCCTGAGCTGACGCAGACTGCTTTGGGGACTGTGCTCAGTCCAGCAATCGTTACGTTGGCGAGAGGGTTCTTATCCTCGTACTTCCCGGATACCTTCGCATAGAGGGTGCTGTTCGCGAACCGGAAGTCAGCCTCCTTGGTGGCTTGCTGCACGAGGCTGATACCATCGTCGAGAAACAGAGTGCCCTCAGCCTGTCCCTTTGGATCTGCGGCAACGATCAAGCTCCAAGGATTCGTTCGCGAGGCTTTGGTGGTGTTGCCAGGCTTCTGCGTGGGAATAATATAACCGCCCCTGATATGAATTGGCTGGTGCAGCAGCGGAGCGTCAAGCGTCTTGTTCTCGCCAGGTTGAGCATCCACCTTTGCATAAGAGTACCAGTTGTACCAAACAGTGCCTGATCCCACGCCAGGGAAAACCCCCTGAACAGTAGTGACCGAGGGCTCCAGGACGGGCGTCACAAGGATGGCTGGCCCGGACATGAACTGCGTTTCGACCGCAGCCAGAGATGCTTCTGCTGGAAATTCCCAAGCAAGTGCTCGTAGTACGGTCTCGCCCATGGTGTTCGCCTGGTGGAAAAGAGTGTATGTGTAGGGCAGGAGGGCGTATCGGATGTTCATAATTCTTCTGGTGGACTCTGCGGTGTCTGCCCACCGATACGCCTCCTGTGCGATTGAGTTGCGATTGTTATGGTTGCGATAGAATGGGTACCAGGCACTGAGTTGCATCCACCGGGTGCAAAGGTCCTTGTCGGCGTTGCCATTGAAGCCGCAGGTTTCGACGCCAAAGTATGGAATTCCGGCGATTGAGAACTGCAGCGCCTCAGCAATACCGAAGTACATATTACTGTAGCTTAAGGTCAGTACAAGGAACAGACAATGCGATGGGGGAAAAGGCTTACCCCCATTTCGAGTTGGTATCGCCGCCCCAGTGGCCAGCGAATTGCCCACTACCCGCGAAAGTGCTCCGCGAGACGAAGAAGGCCCTCTTACCACCGTACAGAGTCTTCAGAGAATTGTATGTCGCATTGCCACTTGTATGGCCGTACAAATTATGCAGCTCGTACTCGGTGCTGTTGAAGGGGCCGTTGTTGTGGGTTGCGTTTGGCGAGATGGCTTGCTTGACCAAAGAGTGGCCCGGGAGGAAGTTGTTGATGGCGTATGGTGGAAAGTTGAGATTACGCACGCCAGGTGTTGGGAGTGTGCGGCCCAATACAGGAGTTGGAGTGACCGCTGGCGTAGGATAAGAGGCTGATTGTGATGCAATGGCCGCGCTGCAATTGTGTTAGCTCATCTCCTCTCCAACTCTGGGTTCCTATCCCACCTCGCAGAGGCTGCCTCAGTGGCATTGGTAACCTCGAAGCCCTCGGGATATCGGTAGTCTACAGCGACGGCGCTATCTGGGTCGCCGGGGAATGGCAACGGGATATGGATGGGATTCTGGTTCAGCATCTCTTCGCCGCAGCTTCCAGTGCAGAAGGAGTTGGCATCGTTCACATCGAGCCAGAACCCATCGAAGTCGAGGACTTCATGGAACCTTTGTATCTCCTGTGTCCACCAGTCTTAGAAAACGCTGAATCCGGGCCATAGAATTCCAATATATTCGCTCTCTTCCCCGTTGCGAATGTATGCATTTACCGCGGCGCCTCGATCATAAACTTCGTACGCATCGGTCGCATTGGCAGGGTTGGGCACGTACACGTTGGGATCGAGTATAGGCATGTAGTATTGGCCGTTCGCATGCAGCCTGTCCAAGAACGCTTTCCCTTGCTGGATGTCGTAGTGGCCAGGGTTGTTGGAGAAGATCCGATTCCTGGTAGAAACATTTAGTCCCGTCATAATCAACTTTCTTCGTCTCAACTTACACCTTCAAGTAGTCCAGATCATTCATGATGCCTTCCAGCTGAATGTTCTGTTCAGCGTATAGATCAATGACATCCTGAAGATTGGTCCAGTTCTGGTATCCCCATCGGACCTGATGGAAGCCCAGATTCCAATATGCCGGCAAGTATGGAGTACCGACGATACCAGTGTGATATTGACTGATCACCTTCTTCGGTGTAGATCCACTCAAGAAATAGAGTCGAAACTGCCTCCAATAGTGCGGTAAGTGACTCGCTTATCCCTGAGAAGCCAATCCTGGCCGTGAGCATTTCGCGCATACACCCCGTGAGAAGTAGAGGATCCATTTGCGTAGCGGGTCTCCAAATACACGGGATGTGTATCATGGCCGTTAACGTCAATTTCCTGGTCATTATCGAGATTGTAGGTATTCCAGAAGGTCTGCGTAAAGTTGTTGCCCAAGCGAAAGCTGTGGATGTAAGCTGCCAGCCCGTAGATATTGTAGTTTGGAACCATCGAGGTTGTCAGCTCTAAGAATTGGTCTTGGAACACAATCTTGCTGCCGTAGGTATCACATATGACTTCGCCGCTGCTCTGTCGGGCGATTTGGAACTGAAAGCTGGGGTCATTGCTCCACTTGAAGACAAGGTCGCTGCTGGTCTTCGTGCAGCCTGATTCTCGGCCTGGCAATGGCGTCAAATCTCCAGATAAAAGGTACAAGGACTGATTACTCGGCACAAGTGTCTTTGGATATATGCGGACCGCCAGACGCTCCTTGGCTTGATACTCGACTTGAAGGAGCAGATCGTGGATATCGTTTCCATATGTGTTGCATGCTGGTCCAGCCAAAGTCAAGTCTGCGGTGACGCCGCCATCGCTCTCTTTGACATTGGAGCCTTTGTACCCTGGGCAAAGCTTCTGGGAATCTGGCGCTGTCTGTGATTCAGCGGTCAGCGAGATCTAGCTTTCAGCGTTTCCAATGCTTGCATCTTACCACATCCAACACGTTCGGCGTCACGCTTGGAGCGTAATTGGCGCTAGATGGGAGCACTGGGCGAGCTGGAGTTGGTGGAAAAGCAGGTCCATACTGTGGCATCTGCGCTGCAGCCAGTGCAGGCAAGATGCTCAAGAGAGCATGGAGACGGACCATTGCGATGTCTGTCTCGCCGGACTGCGTTGACGAGGGATGGGGGGACTCGAACCATCTTGGTTGTAAGGCGGGGGAGTGTTTATTAATACCAGCACGTTCGCGCCATCGTCATCGTCCGATGGCCTGAATATTTAGACTTCACTCCAGCTCCCCTCCGCAAAGATCGGCATCCTTCCCAAATGATCGATTTGGAAGAGGCTGAACGTGCTACATGTGATTGGCGGATCTCGGTTGGCCTCGAATCGAGCACAAAGTAAGGCCCGGGCCACATTCGGAGATGCAGGTCCCAATTCTGTTTCTTCAAGTACAAAGTTGCCCGCGGTATTCTGTTCAAACTGAAACATTCATCACCATCACTCCCAAGCCATCCAAGCAGCTTAAAGTGCAAATACCAGCGTAGTCGCTTGTGAGAAACCGGAGAGATGGCAATCCCGTACGTTCCACTTTGGCCTACCCAGTTGACCCAACCAGTTGTTTTCTCGGATTCTCAACATGCATAATTAGGATGTTTGAATAAGAAACTCCGCTTTCTGAGCCTCTGACAGCGTGTCCGTGAGCGCTGGGTCTGGCCTTACATCGCTCCCTATCAAAGGAAACTCAGGCCTGCCCTTGCCCGGCCTGCTTTTCGGTTGTTGAAAAATAAGGTGCTCGTTTTCCAGGACAATCAATGCATCTGCAATTTTGAGCTCCGTGGACTTTTGGCTGAGCGTACCCAGCTGAAGTAATGATGCCCTTGTCGAGCAAGCTAACCAAATCGATGAGCAAATGTTGCAGCCTGCGAAGCTTGTTGGCTGCTTCAGGATTGTTTTCTCGCAAGGCTTGGTCCAGAAGCAATACGTCCTCATCGATAGACTTGAACCACTGCCTGAAATCTTCATCGTCTTCGTACTTCTTAGTGAACTGAGCAAACCCCATACAGTACAGCTGACCGTCTTCGCACAGCGTCATAACTTCTCCAATCGCCATCTGCTGGCCTTTCCAGAGCATGAAAAGCTTTTCTCTAGGAGTGTCGTCGATGAATTCCTTGGTGATGCTGTCCATGATTCGATTCAGCTCCTTGTTCTTGGAGTCCGTAGAGAACCGCAGAAACTGCGCTTGGCGACGGAAAATGTAGACCCAGGAGAAGTATTGGCCTACCAGAAAGGCCGTGTAGGATTTGACGAGAGTCCTTTTGCTGTTGTTTTGGAGATACACGAGTAAATGGCCATCCACGAGACCAAATAACCTCGATTGCAGGTCGAAGGCTGACAGCGTCAGAGGGTCTCGGTATTTGTTTGTCAAAGCTTTGGATTCAGCGCTGCGCTTGTGTTCTTCGATGTAGAATGATATCCATCCCGTGAACCCGGCAGAGATCAGGGAGCCGACCAGTGAGACGATGGCGAGCACAATTGAGATAACATCGACCATCGTGTGTGTGTGTATGTGCTCGCCTCAATAACAGCTGGGTTGGATGGTATTCCTGTTCATGAAATCTTTGAACGAGTTGTCAGAGTCTTTGTTGTTCAAAGAAGAGAGGTCCTCTCGGTTTCAGCAATGCTGAAATGCAAGTGGGCCAGCTGAATCTGCCAGCTACTGCGGCCATGCATTAGCGAGTGGAATTTGTGGCCTGGCTGATCAGGCGAGCCGCCAGACGTCTGGCGTCAGAGCACTGGCATTGGTCCACGTTGGCGGCATCACGCCACGGCGAATCGCCCAAGGCTGGCCTCATGTGCAGACATCGTTTTCGCCCGAAGATGCCGACTTACATTGAACATGTACAGCGCTCCGTTCCAAATTGTCATGTACAAACATGGCGTTAATCGCGAGCGACTGGACCTGTGGCTTGCAGCTCTGCAGCTGTAGAAGCAGCTGGTGAGAGTTACTCTCACGGTGCTTTCTGTTTGGAGAGCATGGGTCGTTGTTCTTGTAAATCCAGCAAATCCTCTCCTCTGGTATCCACTCCTCTGGAATCCATGGGACAGTGACAAGTAGCTCTCGAATAGCCCTCGGCTCAATCATGCTGTATCGGGGAATAGCACGAGAAACCTGATGCCCGGTTGCATCCTCAGATCGGCCGGGTTCACCTCATACAAGAGCCTACAGCTGAGATCATCTTAGCTGGAGAAGGCATTTTGCACGACTCGCATCGCCTCCGTGAAATAGTCCAACGCGCATTGGTCTGTCTGGAAACCCGGGACTGAATCTTTCTCATCAACAAAGATGCCCAATACCCAGCGCAGGATGTTCAAACAGCAGTGTTTGCCGTCCATGGCACCGCCCCTCCAGTCCACCGCCTCGCCCGGCTTGACAGGCACGAGTCCGCTTAGGCCTCGCTCCATCCGATAAACCCTTGAAGGGGCTAGTGGACCTGTCTCGGCAATGATAGATACCAGATTGCAAAGGCTGTTTGCTGTAGATTTAGTTCTTTCCAGCACTTCCTTGCAGACGATGTCTGTGTTGGGGAACCCTGGACACTGGCTAATTACTGCCGCATAGAGCAGCCTCAATGTTATCAGCTTTGTGCAATGCCACTGAGCGAGGATAAAGGTCATTTCGAGGAGACTCGAGTCGGCATCGCTGTGTGTTGCCGCCACGAGTGACGAGGGACTTCTAGGCTGGTCGAGAAGCCGTAGCCATTCTGGAGGCAAAGCCTGAAGCCACCAGTCCATATCGGAGTCCAACTCTTGAGCAGTCACCAACGTCTTGGACAGCGAGCACACGGGTTGAATACTCATGGGGGGGGGATTCGTGGTCGAGCATCTTGCCCTCGAGTCTCAGCGCCCTACTCAACAGCTGATGCAGCACCGCATACGCTCCCTGGCTCGAAACATCGACATCCGGCAGAATCGCTACTGCATCTCTGGTCTCGGTTTCGCCGTTCGACCAAAGAGCGGATAAGAGAACGTTGCTTGATGCTCCAGTTATCAGGGAGGCCGAGACGGGATTTGCAAATGAATCTGGCCGGCGATGTTGTATCAAAAGCAAAGCCCCTTCAACATGGGCGCGAGAAGCGCCCTCGGTGTCGGACCTGCTCGCAAAATGCTCCGCGAGGTCCAGGCACAGAACAGCGAGAAGTGTTCCGTCGCGAACGCATTCTGTTGGGTCTGAAATTGCAGTCTGCATGGCTTGCAAGGCTTTGGATCCGCGCTCTATCACGGATGCAGGCTTGATCATCTGGTCCCCAAAGTGCAAGCGAGCTGCCCGCACGGCTGCGAAAGTGACAGCCGAGTTCAGAGCCGATGTTGGTCCAGCACTATAATACAGTTGCGGCAGGTAGTTGAAGTACGGGCGCCGAAGCAGACTGGGGGTTTGAACATACTCGGCGAACAGAAAGGTCACGCTCGAGGCAAGGCGATTGTCCGGGATCGCGCTAGGGATCGTAGCTAACGTCGTTGGTCCACGATCAGAGGTCTGCCGGCGCTGGTACTTGGCATTGATTCTCGCCGTAACATCTTGGATGATGATGCCGCAGGTATCTCGGTAGCCTGGACATTGTCGCCCGAGCCGGATGCATCGGTTGCACTCAGGCTTAGTTTCATCGCACTTGACATGGCGCTGGCGGCACAGCGAACATCCTGTGCTTGGCCGGGGCATCGGGCTGTGGATGAAAGTGATGAGAGCCTCTTCCAAAGTGATGCTTTAGATGATGTTTTTCTTGCCCTCGTCGGATTTCCCTTCCAGCCGCAGACGAAATCCAGCCAAACCTAACACGCGCGTTTTACGTCATCATTAAGCGAGCCAGATTCCCGCAAGACTTGCCGGTTCTCCATATTGCACTTGGGTCATCGTTTTACCATTTCATGATCCAATGGTAGTAAGCAACACCTGTGTACGGCCGCGCTGACAAAGACGACGCGCAGCTCTGAAGACTCTAATCGAGACTCAAGGTGTAGGATGTTTTCCAACCAAGCTGAGCTGACGATGGTTTCGTGGCCCCAATGCAGCTCATGACCTCTTGTTCAGGACTCGTATGAGCCGAAGAAACTCATCTCGATTGCAGACGGTAGGTTGCTGTCCACCAAATCCCTTCCTTTCAAAAGAATATGTCTCGAATTCTTTCCCCTCTGTCTTTTTGATGTTCGGGTTGGCTGGTAGTTTTTTTGATGAGGATCAGGGCACACCGCGTATCTGAATTCTTCCTTGTCTTTGTATTGCCTGTCTCATGTCCTCCGCATTGGGCGCCGGGCTCGGCTCGTCGCTACCATCTCTTCCTCCCTCGAAAGGGCTCTAGCTGCTGCAAAGGGCTTGCACTCTTCTTGTAGATATAGAGCACTCAATAAAGTCGCCATATCTCGGGGTTGATTGATTATTGGAGGGTCGAGCTTGATGCTGGAACTTCTGTCCGACAATGTGCATTGTACCCCAAGCGGGCGGCCTCTGTCGTCCGGTCCGCTTTTGCTCTCACTTGTGACGCAACACCCGTTTCCCGTCTCTTCATAATCGAGTTACGAGCGAAGTTGGAATCTGAGTGGCGTTGTCGACTGTGACATACTCGAGCGTGATATTTGCGGCTGCAGACAAGCATGCAAGTGTCAAGGACACATCTCATTTTGAGGCAAGTCTTCCCGTCAAACAGTCCGTTTGTTATTCCCGTGGTCAGAGATATAACAAAGGAGGAGATTGGTAGAATCAAAAATGACTGAGGCAATGGGAACTTCGCGGCTATGAACTTGATCTAAAGCTATGCTCAGGAGTTTCATTTCTGCTCTCTAGTGTAGCCCTGAATGCATGCTGCGCTGTTACTCCCCTGCAGGCAAGGCATTCTAGCCTAGAATTGGTTGGATCTTCACACAGTGCATACATATTCATTGGCAATCGTCGTTGTTACCACTTTGAGTGGTATTCGCGAACTTGCGTCGCTTGCAGCTCGAAAGCCCGAGACGGACTAAGGTTGAGGCGAGGCTGACAGAAGCGACTACAGCGCCGACATAAGCTTAGCCCTTTCAGGTAGACACCGCGAGCGGAAGAATCCTACTCACGAGTTTGTGACAAAACGACGGCTATGCCGAAGTTTAACAGTCTGAAGGCTGCCGGTCTTCTGCCGTGAAACTTCGAGTGACCTCTTTGTTCGGAAGGATTAGCAGAAGATCTCATAAGAGTTGCAAGAAATCGTGCTCTCGTCAGTAGGTCTGGATATCTCCATTTCTAGAACATAAACTGCTTGGTTGATGTCAAGGAGAACGCGATTCTCACACCAAGTCAGCTAGAGAGAACTGGATGAAGTAGGGGAAGGGATCCAAAAACGTCTTTCCTTCTCTCAGTACAGTCTCGATTCTGCTCGGGCGGCTCTAAAAAGTCTAATGCATGATCGGTCGTAGGTGTCGACCTTTTTGTATGCACACCACGTTCTTAAACAACCTCCTCCTGTCTGACGTCTCCATCCTTCTCCTTGATATCCTCGTGCAGGCTTCCATCCCTTTCGATCTTCTGCGCACGATCCTCAAGCGTCCCCACTTGCGCTTTGGTCGATCTCCAAGGAGCAATATTGCTGTCGAAGAGGACGTCGATCTCTTCCAGCGTTTTGCGGGCAGTCTCGGGGTACGTGAAGAAGATGTGGACTGTCATGACAGTGCAGACTATATAATATGTCAGTATGGCATCCCTCTGCTTTCTCTTTCAAAGGGGTTGACTTACAAACGCCAAAGATGATGTATGTCTTCCAAGTGATGTTCTTGAACGCTGGCGGCAGGAAGTACGCTAACGCGAAGTTGAAGATCCAGTTAGTGGCTGCGGACAATCCGACACCCTTTGCTCGGTACTTGAGCGGGAACACCTCACTGCAGTAGATCCACCCAGTGGGAGCCCAGGTTAGGCCGTAGACTCCGGTGAAGATGTAAGACAGAGCGATGACAGCCTTGCCTGGGGTTGGCGACAGCAGTAGCCGGAGGTTGGTGTTTCCACCGACGTCTGGAACCGGTCGTCCGTATGTGGCCATGACGGCAGCTGTAGCATAGTGGAGGATCATGCAAGTGACAGCGCCCCCGATCAGCAGCTGACGACGGCCCACGCGGTCGATGATTGGAAGCATGACGCCAGTCGTAGCCAGGAAGATGACGTATTGTATGATGGAGGAAGTAAGATTGGCATTCCCACTCAGACCAGCCATCTCGAAGATGTACACGACATAGTACATGGCCTGGAAGTGTTAGCCTAGGGATGAGATCTCAGATTGCACGCCGTCGATACTTACCACATTGCCGCCAAGGAGTTGCTGCCACATTTGTACACTCGTACCAGCGAGGGTCCTCTTCCAAACGCGAGGACCAAATAGCTCGAAGAATCCAACGCCTTGGGCATCTGCCGCAAGTCTCTGAGCCTCACGAACCTCTTCGAACTCGGCAAGTACGATCGGATCCTCTCGGTCGCCCTTTCCATGAAGGTTGGCCAGTACGTCCAGGCACTCCTCCCACCTCTCTCTTCCAGCTAGCCAACGTGGCGATTCCGGGAAGAAGAACAGTGCCACAGCGAGTGTCATCGCTGGAATAGCCTGCACTCCCCAAGCGATCCTGAACGCCGCAGGTCCAGAGACAGTCCTGGCACAACCGTAGCAGATCAGGTACATGATGAGGATGCCCCATTCGATGGACCACTGCTGGATTCCGACGATCCTGCCTCGAATGGCGCTTGGGGACAGCTCAGCGAGGTAAACACAGACTTGACTGGAGCAGACTCCGATGGCCAGACCGTTGATGACTCGTCCCACAATGAGCTGAGCAACGTTCTGCGAGGAGCACACAATTGCACAGCCGATGATGAAGACGATGCAAGCGATTTGCAGAGCGATTTTGCGCCCAAGTCGGTCTGCGAGGAATCCAGCTGCGATTGCGCCGAGAAATGAGCCAGCAGACATCGATGCGGTGATGCCGCCTTGGAGATTTGAGTCAGGGTGGTTGAAGTATTCAGTGTATTGCTCTGTGCCGATCCAGGCGCTCATGGAGGAGACATCGAAACCGAAGAGGGCGCCGCCAATGGTGCCAAAGGCGGCGAGAACGTAGATGTTGCTGAAATGATACATCTTGAAACTGCTGCGAAAGGACGAGCACGGAATAGAGAACTGAATGGGAGATAAGAGACTATTAGTACTTTTACCAGCAGCACGACTGACGTCCAACACCACGTCGTATCCATCCATCGATCGCTGCACAGGTGGCGCTCAGGCACCCGGTTATGCTGCCGACGCCGTACAACCTGCGGCTCAAGAATATGTTCAGCATGATGCCGTCACTGCCAACGAACAAGACGCGAACAAGGCGAGTGAGGTTCTGAAGAAAAGCGGGTGTCGTGGGTCGACTAAACCAAGAAGCGTGGTAGTCACGAGCGCTGGAGGTGAATTTATCCCGGCAGAAATGTTGATTGGAGGAAGAATTGAATCCGGAGGATGGAGACGTGGAGGAGCTGGAGAAATGCTGGAGGCCGATGCCAAGAATCGGCGTGAAATTCAGGGGCGTCGACTTCACCTTGTCGCTTCTTTCCTTCACATCAAGCCCAAATGTATCTTCTTTCCCCATTTTGTACGCCTGCAGGCGGTATAAAGTGATCTACTGCCAAGTGCTTGTCTCTATCGACCCCCTGCCATTCCACCTATCGCCTTCTCCGCCGTGAAGAAAGTGCTATATTCTCCCAAGGAACGAGCAGCTACCGGGCAATCCATGTAGACCACATGAAACTGGTTCAAGGTCAAGCTGTAGGATATAAAAGGAAGAACGTTGAAGCAAAACCAAAAAGGTAGGATATCGCTCTCTCACCGGCCACCACAGCAGTCATGAAAATCTCCACTTTCTTTTCAGCATTCTTCCTGGGCTTCACCTACGCAGCTACGTACTCCAATCCCTTGAGGGAAGTCAATGGCGGAGATCCAGACATCACCTACCATGAGGGGTACTACTACTTCATGTCGACCACATGGAGTGACCTACAGATGACGCGAGCAACGACTCTCGAGGGCTTGAAGGATGGAGAGACGAAACAAGTCTGGGTGGACTCCACACCTTCGAGGTGTTGCAATGTTTGGGCGCCGGAAATGCACTACATCGATGGAGCGTGAGTTTCGCCGCCATGATATCGCGAGCCAATCTGATGTCCTCCAGATGGCACATTTACTACTCCGCAGGACCCAATCCGCTCGGCGACCAACGATCGCATGTCATAGTCGGTAAGCACAACATACTCCAACAACTTTCCGATCCCATTACTGATCCCTTTCAGGCGGCTCATCACCATGGGACACCTACACCTACCTCGGATCCATCGTCTCCGACCGCTGGGCAATCGACGGCACCGTCCTCCGCTTCCCCGACCAAAACTACTTTGTCTACTCCGGCTTCCAAGACAATGGCAAACAAAGTCTCTACATAGCGCCCATGACTTCCGCCGCCACGATCGGAGACTCTGCGCTTCTGTCGTCTCCAGACGCCGAGTGGGAGAGCCAGGGTGGTTTCCCGGTCAATGAAGGGCCGCATGCTTTGTATCATGGCGGGCAGACATTCCTGACATTTTCGGGGTCGTATTGCTGGACGGCATCGTATGCTCTTGGATTACTGACCTGGAACGGGGGCGATCCCATGCTCGCAACGAGCTGGACGAAAACTGGACCTGTTTTCTCTTCCGCGAACGGAAACTATGGCACCGGGCATAACAGGTGAGTTTCTGTCACCGTCCTGTTGGTGAAGATTACTGACGATCAACAGCTTCTTCATCAGCCCCGACGAGAGCGAGATCTGGAATGTGTACCATTCTACTCCTAACTCAGGGGGCGATTGCGGCAGCAACCGATACTCGAACGCAAAAGTGGTCGAGTGGAACGAAGACGGCTCGCCTGATTTTGGTCAGGCTCCTGCGTTTGGCACGGTCTTGCCAGGCCCGAGTGGTGAGTGATGTAGCCGTTAGTGGTTGATGATCACTACCATGCGATACGTTTGCATCAAGCGAGAGTCTTCAGAAGATGAAGTCGATGTAGCAATGTCATGAGCTGGGATCTTCGCCCCATTTCCATGTCTGTCTCTTCCAAAGAACACCCATTCCCTTACAAGATGAAATACGAAAAGCGCTTCACACAAGCTGTCGTTCTGGAATCTTGACCTCCATACTTCCATTGCACCTCTTCAAACACCCGAATCAATCTGATCGACAACGTTACTGCCGCTAAACTGCCACCAATCTCGACAAGTCTGCGCCATGACGTCCGGCACTTGCATATTGTTCTGGATCTCATCGGGATGTTCCTACGCAAAGCAGTCAGTATCATTGCCTCCTCCCCAGACAAGACGAAGAAGCAGCTTACCATCACGTTGATGTACATCCCACTGCTCAAGTGCCACGCAATATGGCAATGCATCGGCCATACGCCAGGATTATCCGCCAGCCACTCGATCACGATGTATGATTGTCCGGCCGGACCCTTCGTCGGATCCCCTCGCTCCATCTGATGTGTATCACGGTATTGCGGATTCTCAGGTCGGACAATCGTCCCATCCCACTCTCCGTATCCTTCGGCGAGGACCCAGAAGTTGTGGCCGTGGAGATGCATTGGGTGGTGGAGGGGGGCGATGCTGGTGAGGATGAGGCGGACTGATACCGCGTTGCCGTAGTTGTAGACATTCCATTCTGGCTGATCAGGGTACGAAGTGTTGCCGGCGTTGGCGAGGAGAAGGATTGGTTGGCTGTGGAGGTCTGGTTAAGCATGGTTCGAGCATGAGATTATTTTTGGTAGACTCACTTGTAATCTGCCCTGAAGGACTGATTGTTCATCATCCACACCATCTGACCAGTGGCATTCGGCTGAAACTCCATATCAATATGGGTAGTGATGGAAGGCTGAGAAGGCGGTGCCCGCTGAAACAACGGCTCTGTCAGTTGCAGTGCATCGTTGGCACAGTTGTTGTCTTGATAGGGCGTGGCAGTCGATTGAGGCGTGGAAGATGTATCCGCATCTTCGTAGTAGATCGCCGCAAGGGCGTGCGGCTGATTGGTGAAGCTGCAGAACTTGCTGATATCGCTGCGCATCCAAAACGAGTCGCCTGGGTTCCCTGTCCCTTCCACGATGATGTCTGCTCGTTGGCCTACTGCCAGAGTTACGACGTCCACTTGATATGGCTTGACCTCGACGAAATCATTGGCGATTATCGTTATCTTGTGTCCGTCGATCGTGAACTTTTGCAACCCTTCTGCGCCGCTGTTGATGAGCCGAAGTCGATGTTTCGCTCCAGATCTGAACCTAAACTTCGACACGCCAGCGTTGGGAGTGCATTGTTGTCCACCGGCCTGTGAGCAGTCGAATGGCATCTTGCCGTTGATGAAGTTGTTGTCTGAGCTCGGCGTAAAGCGCTTCCCGATCGAGGCTTGCACATTCTGGTAGTACGGCGTATGGTAGTAATCGTTCTGCGATGGTTAGCAACAGCAACCCAACATTCGGAACTTTCTCTGACCAGCAACACTGGCCCAATGTCGATGTCATATTGTTCGTGTATCGGTCCATAGATGACAATCGGACCAAAGACGCCATCCGTGTATTGAGCGCTGAAGTGGGCGTGATACCAGCTCGAACCATATTGATCAGCCTTGAAGGTGTAGGTGAACGAGGATCCAGGGGCGATCGGGCACTGCGAAGCTCCTGGTACGCCGTCAAACCAGGGAGTCCCCTTCTGGTTAAGGCCATGCCAATGCAGTGAAGTGCCTTCCTCAGGACCAGTGATATTGTTGTGGATCGTGACTTGAAAGGTATCTCCCCAGTTTGCTTCGAGAAGTGGTCCTGGATAGCCGCCGTTGATGAAGATGCCGCACTTGAGGAAGCCATCCGGAGCTAGACATCCTCTCGAGATCTCCCATTCGTATTTCCTGACCACCCCAGTGTCAGGCGCGTTGTTGTATGGATCTTGACCGCTGTTGTTGGGATATGGGCTTGGGGCATTCTGATTTCCGTCGTTCTTTGAATCTCTTAGCAATTGTCCATATCGTGGCTACATCGAAAGCATACCGAATCGCCGCCGAGATAGGATGGTAGTCTTGGAGCATTGAGCGTGCCCAGTTGGCTTGCACCTGTTGGAGCATCTTTTTAGCACGAAAGGAACCGTGCGATATGGTCTCTCTTCATACCATTGCTCAGTTGCTGCGAGACGCCAGAGACCAAGCTGTTGGCCCCAAGAAGAAAAGAAAGTATTGACATCTTGAATGTAGAAAAGGAGCGACAACGTTGAAGTAAAGACTGGGGGATCAGACTGCAGTAAGAACGACAAATGTCAAGAAGCAGAGCCTCCCGAGGGATACTCGTGCCTCTTGTACGATAGGTCCAGTGCCACACAAACCCCCGGTAGGGAAATTGCATCGGCAGTGATCGCAAATGTCGAGACTCATGCAGTCTCCCTGTCTAAACGCAATGCCACCTTGGGGCGTGTCGCGCCGCAGAAGTCATGAGGGCGGGTTGTTGAAGGGCAGAAGAACACGACCGTGTACCAGCAAGCTCAGCTCGTGCATGCCTGTCACATGGCGTTTCAATACCTCAAATCTCTTTGCCAGAAAAGCTTGAGGGATCGCGAGGTGATGTTCGTCATTTCTGGAATATAGTTGACGCCATATATAGATCGATTCGTCTTCAGACCGGGGCAGTCTTGTTTGCGGGAAAGCTTCCTGGGTGATGCGTACCAGGATATCATGTCGCACTCGGTTCGTCCCCGCGTGTGAAACGGCAATGCGAACTGCTGACTCGCATCAAACAGGCACGAAGCTGCACTCTGCTGCTGAGGCAGTCCTTGCTACAGAGTCCGTCATTTCCGTCTGGGAAGGCGAACAGCTTTACGAGATACCATTTCCCTCAATTGTTCGATGCCGCTCGGTGCCGAAGCAGGAAATGGTGAGAGATGGTCTTGTTCACAAACTTGATCTGCGAGCCGTTGGTATCCGTACTCAGGGCAGTCGACGATGGCGCATCCAGCATGCAAGCAGCAGAGGGGAGCTTGCTCAATAGATGCTGTGGTACAGGGCCATGCGTCGCGCGAGACCAATGGCGGCCATGTGAGAGCTGCCGTTACCCGGTCGCTCTCCTCGTTTCACTGGCACAACATGGTGCTGTAGACAATGTAGGCGCGTTGGTTACCCAGAAAGCGACGGAGAGAGGTCACTTCGATCATTGGATTATGTCCTGATATGCGATTCCTCAGTGGGTATCGTGACCTCTGTTGGCGTGGTATAGTCTCGCCTGTCTTACTGTTTCTTCCGTCTCGACCACCACTGCCGGCCTGCATTCTGACCCAACAGGCAAACATGTCTGCGTGGCCACCCGTTTCGTGACATTTTCTTCGAAATCGTCGTCATCCTGACCACATCAGTGATATCGATCGGATCGGATCTCAGACGCCCGGGTCAGTGAGGTTGCCACGCTGGGTCGTTTCGAAACCGTTCAATCGAGTAATCCTATCCAATGACCTGTCGTTGAAGCTCCAAGAAGGGAGACGAATACAATACCGAGCGAGCTGCTCCTCATCACCGAAACAATATATTCATCATAATTCGTCGCCTGTATTGTGACCGAGCGTACTGCTAAGAACGCAAGCCAAAGATCTGGTCTTATATATAAGCACAACCCATCTTCACAAACAGGGAATAGAGAGAAACGTGCTCAAACCACCTCAAACCCCTCGAAGTTGCTGTTCAACCGCTCGTTGATAGTAGCAATGTAAGTCGACAAGCCTCCAGCATAGTTCAGCGCCTGGCGTGGCTTGCCGGGGATGTTTGTGCCTGTGGGAGGAGATCGTCAGCCGCGGTCTTGTGGCGCTATTGTTTTGTCTCGACTTACCCATGTACCATGAATCGACATTATGTCGCAGTGTTGCCGCATGTAGATCATTGACCTCCTTCTTCCACTCGCGCTCGTATGACTCCTTGGCGTTGATCTTGGTCTTGCCTTGTTTGTTCATCTGCTTCATGACTTTGACGATCCATTCTGCCTGAGGTTCGACGATGCTGGGTCCATTGCCGTAGGCGGTCGGTGCGTGAGGACCGTATGTCTGCTGCATCGTCAGCTACTCGATCAGAGCATCTTGTCCAACTACTCACATAAAAGAGATTCGGAAACTGCGCAACAGATATGCCCAAATAAGACAGAGCACCAAGGTCAGTGTTCCATTTCTGCTCCAGGTCAATACCGTTCATCCCCTCGATCTTCACTTGCGTGAATGAGCCAGTCAACGAATCGAAACCAGTCGCCATCGCCAGAATATCAAGCTTGTGCAACTCGCCGTCTGAGGTGACAATGCCTTGGGGCACAACATGCGAAACAGAGACTTTCCTCAGATCCACCAGCTTGACGTGGTCTTTGTCCAATTGCTCATAGTAATCCTGCTCCAAACTCGGCCTCTTGCCCATGAACGCATGGGGCGGCTCTAATGGGGCCAGGATATCTCGTTTGACAGGATCTGAGATTCGAGCGCGGGTCCTCTTCGCCCAGTAGTCGTACATGAATCGATTTGAGACTGGATCGGTGAGGATATCGGCGTAGACAAAGAGCGGGGCGAAACCTCCTCGTTGATAGAACTCGCCAAGGAGACGTTCCCGCTCCTCTGGGGAGTCTTCGAGCATTTTCCTCTCCGGGTTGCCGAACAAGAAGCCTCCTGCGTTGCCGTAGCGCTCAGTCTGTAGCCTGTGAGCTATGGTTTTGTTGACTGTGGCAGCATCTTCTTCGCTGATCTTTCGCTGGTTCATCGGAAGAGCGGTATTGGGCGTTCTAATAAAGACTGTGAGCTCCTTTGCATCTTTCGCACTTTCCTGAGCAATTTGAATGCCAGTGGCGCCCTGCCCAACGACTGCCACCCTCTTCCCCTTCATGTCAACGCCCTCAGCCGGCCAGAATGAGGAGTGACAGATATAGCCTTCGAAGTCCTCCAAGCCAGGCCATGCTGGAAAATGGCGCTTGGCTGCGAAACCCATGCAACAGTTCAGGTATCTGGTCGTAATTCTTGTCCCATTCTCGCATTCAACATGCCACTTATGCAACGTGTCGTCCCACCTCACCGCATCAACGCGCGTGTTGTATAACACATCGTTACTGAGGTTCAATACTTTGTCCGCATGTTGAAAGTATCTCTGCAGCTCTTGCGATCCAGGATAATGCTCGGTCCATTCGAAGGTATTGAAGACTTCGGGTATTGATAGCTGGTAGACGGGATATTGCGAATCGACTCGAGCGCCTGGGTAGTTGTTCCAATGCCTGCTCAATGTCAGCGCGTTCCGTCCCAGTGGCTACTGAGGACTGACCAGATGCCTCCCAGTCCTGTGCCCGCCTCTACGATCTTCGCATTGAAACCCTCCTGCCGAAGTCTATGCAACAAATACACGCCAGCGAAACCCGCACCGATGATCAAGGCGTCCAAACTCAGGCTGACCGGTTCGCCAGTAGAGGTCGCATGTGCATTAGCTCTATCAGGGACTCCATCGGCTGCTCCATTTCGATTCTGGTGTCTTGAAAGAAAGCTGCGCTTCATTTCTGAAGATATAGAATGTAGAGAAAGATTACTAGGAAAGATACAGTATAGAAATGAAGAAAGGATTGCTGCTATGGAGATACCTACGCTCGT
This sequence comes from Zasmidium cellare ATCC 36951, assembly GCF_010093935.1. Lineage (NCBI taxonomy): Eukaryota > Fungi > Ascomycota > Dothideomycetes > Mycosphaerellales > Mycosphaerellaceae > Zasmidium > Zasmidium cellare. The sequence continues at coordinate 29,763 of NW_022986960.1, forward strand.
CGAATCGACCTGGACAAGTCACCCTCGGTAGAGGAGTGCGTGACGATGCGGAGTCGGGGTCGGCCATTTCAGTCCCAATACCAAGGGGCGAGAGAGCGGGAGTATCGGCTACTCGAGGATTGTCCGACTGAGTATTGTGGTCGCTGCCGTGGTCTTGCCATGTCGTGGTTCAGGAGGAGTTGCGCCGAATCCTCGATCCTGAAAAGCAAAGGCGTGGTCCGGGCTGGGTTGTTGATTTCGTGAGCTCTGCACTTCTAGGCCCCCATACGCGCCCTCTCACCTCACCTCTCACTACTCTCACCTTCAACAACATCCTCTGCCATCCACATGTTGGCACGGCCCCTCAACAGATGTTGGGGAAAGCCGTGTGTTAAAACCCTTGAAAGTGTCATTCAATATGCTGTCTCCAAGAACGATTCGCTTCCAATCGCATATTGTGGGATAGTCGCCAGGCAAACATCGAAGAGCCCCAGTTGATAGCAAACGTAGATCTGCCAGAATCCTGATCTCGTCGCGCGATCATCTCGCTTCTTCTCCATGCGAAGGGTCTCGAAATGGAGCTACGGAAAAGGCTCAACAGGGAGGACTGGGTAGTCATGTTGCCATCTCCAGATGTGCCATAAGAGATCGCAGGCTTCTCGTGAGATCCTTTCCATCTGGCACGAACACCCCATATATCAGCTCTCACCGTGAAAATCCGACACCACCAGCACCACTGACCCTCCCCCAACGACGCTCCAGATGAACCAAGCCCTAGTGCCACCCGTCCCCACCATGCCCTCCAACATGACCCCAGGCGTAGACCCTCCCGGAGCCGACAAGTCTTTCATCTCTATCATCTCCGTCCTTCTCGCGATAATTGCGACAGCATTCTTTTTGGGCTGTATTTCGCGTTGTCTGGTCAAGCGAAAAGAGAGGATCCGCCGGGAACAGCAAAATATTCCCCTGCGGGATGGGAGGACGACGGTGCCAGCTGCAGCCCGCCCGCCACGGCCGAGCAATGAGACTTTGCCGCGGCGGTATAAGGAGGTCGAGACGCCGCCGCCGGCGTATTCTGCGGGGAGGGAGCGGGTGTTCGAGGAGTAGTGAGGGTTTGGTGGACGTGGTGAAAGATGAAGTCGGAGGTGCATGTGCGGCAAATCGAGAAGTGACGAAGAGGTTGTTTTTCTTTCAATCAATCACGTCCCTGACGTCGCTTTCACTCCATCAGTCAAACCTCTCCAACCCGAGACAATCCAGCAAGGTGTCAACAATCTCAGCACATCCTCTCTCATCATGAATCTCAACGCCGACATCACCCTCGCCTCCCTCGACGTCAAACTCCTCGTCATCTGGACCGGCTTCCTCCTCGGCGTATCCATCCAAGGCCTCTGCGACATCCTCTCCATCCAGACAAGACAGCGACGGGGCCATACACAATGCATCATACGGTTCCGGAGGTCGAAGATGAGAAGATGGACGAGACAGGTTCGGGTACACGCCTTTCTGCTGGCGATCTGCCGGGCACGGGTCGTGAGTTTGTGGTTCAATGAGATGGTTAAGGAGGAGGAGCTGCCGCTAGCGTATCGGCAGTGGTAAGACATGGCATTTGGCGCATAGCCTGGAGGGTATGCCGCCGGTCGGATAGCTGCATGAAAGCGAGTGATGCCTGGGTCTGGCTTGAGACATGCATTCATCATCGAGCTTGGAGATACAAACGGAACGTCTCCCTGTTCTGAGTTACGCTGCACTTCCTCCTCACATCCGAACTTAAGAATTTGTGGTGAAACATACAACCATCGCCCCCAAGTCACCACCCCACTGGCCACCATGAGCAGCTCCGACACCAGACTCATCGAACAACTATCCAATCCCTGGAGCGAGCTGAATTTCCTCCGCCATTTCACGGCGTTGGTCATAGCTGTCGAAATCATCCAAGTGCTGGACCTAATGGAGGTCCACCTCTGGACTCGCGATCGTTGGCATTGGTTGATCTTCTGGGAGATTGACCGGCGAGAGCTGAGATTTCGCTTACGGATGTTCGCTATACAGATGATGTTGCTGTCCTTTTGTTGGAGTCGCCTGCTGAGGAGTCTTGATGATGGGGGCGGATCTTGGTAGTATGATCATGACTGCTGGAGGTGTCGAAGAGATGCTTGTGCATGGAAGAGGTTTGGGTGCTGGGCCCGTCATGCCTTCCTTGCCGTGATGAGGAGGCAGAAAGTGCATCCAACGCGACGCTTCCACCCCCACTCTCTTCTCCCACTCCAAATCATCAACAAACTCAAGATGCGATGGATCGAGCAATTCTCATGCCTGAAATGCCCAATGTAAGTCTCATCATTCTCGAGCAGCGATCATGCGACTTGCAGCTGATCATCCACTTCAGATTCTACGAAGGCAGCCGCCCAGAAGTTCTTGCCATGGGCCGTGATATGGGACTGCTCTTGCTCTGGATACGTTTCCTCCCGTCTCCGCCGTCCATATTCTGCACCTCGCAAGTACCATGCGAGCTCATGTCGTCTCAGGCCGGCAGCTCAACATCACCATCGACATACGCATGTTCGAGCACTGGGCTCGCACGCAAGCCCTGCACGTAGTGCTCATCCTACTGTGCTTGCTGCGGACCCTGGTACTGTTGATTGAGGTACTCTGGAAAGAAGAAGGGACTTGGTACATGCGTGGGAGGGTCGAGGTGCAGTTTCCGGACCGTCTCGACCTGGTGATACCGCACGCCGTGGAGGGAGCATGGGAAGTTGGCGGTTGAGGCTAAGACATGCTTCTGGTGCACGGGAATGATCGTGAAAGAAGGGTAGGACAAAGAAGTGCAACAGCTTCATTGGTGAAACACGACGTTATGTCAGGGTGATTCGCTTCTTGTCTCGCCGTATCGTCTGTCTCGTCATGGTCATCATCATCAATGACTTCTGCAATCCCCGGCAATCCTGCGAGAATCCTATCGCTCAGGAACGCTATCCCCTTTCTCGCACGACATCATCAACCCACCACCTCAGCACAGCATGATTGCCACAACCCAGCAACCAGCTCAGCCCGATCTGCTCCTCTTCGTAAATCTTCTCCTGACCATGGCCATCGCATATCTCTGTACCAGGCCGCCAACATCTCGAAGACGGGGATGTATGGGTCCCTCAGATCGAGCTGGCGCTGTGAGGATTCTGGACGTATGTCGACGTCGCAGCGTAGCTAACATGCGTACGATAGCAGTTAGAGGTCTTGTGCGATGCGAATGACCAGGGAAGTATCGAGAGCGAATGGCTGATCGAGGTAGGCCTTGGCGGCGAGATGTGTGAATCGAGGCGTGTGTATCATCAATTGGTAGTATTGGTCTTTCTTGAGTGTTTGGCGGTTGCTTTGTGAAAGATTCTGCCGTGCCTTCTTCCTGATATGACTTCACTTGAAGCAGGGACTTGCCAGGGTTTGGTCCTTCCTGCTCTGAACAGGACTTGCACTTCGATCCGATCTCCAAGCTCGACTTCACCTCCTCCTCTCCATCACATCCGCCCGCCATGCCGTCCCGCAAAAGCGACTCGAGCGAGACCAAGGCCGAGTCGCGGCGCTCTTCTCTCCGCCGGCTCAGCTCCATCGCCTCGTTCCACACCCTCAACCCCTTCACCCGCCGCCGCTCCAACAACAACGTCACCGGCATCTCCTCCTCCACCAGCAACGCCTCCCTCTCCAGCAGCACCCTCGCCCATCCCCCCGACAATGCCAAGGACAAGGACAAGGACTTCAACTCGTCCCAGATCTTCACCGAGCACGACAACATCCAGGCCGTCCCTCCGCCACCCACGCAAACACAAGTGCAGTACCCATCCCGAAGAAGCAGCTACATCTGCCTGCCTGACGACCCCATCGGAGGCATGCCGCGCAGCAGGACCTTCAGCAACTTGCCGCTCCTGACTCGAGCCAAGAAGTCAAACAACCCCTTGGTGCAGTCCAAATCGCATGCGCGACTTCCTTCTTCCCTACTCTCGGCGAGTCGGCTGCCATCTCCCTCCGCATCCACCAGGAAGCATTCCTCCACCACACGCTTGGCAGCAGTCGAGAACCTGCCCAGGGGCAAGAAATTGAGTCGATCGGATACAGAGCCGCTGCTGCATGCCGCCTACGAGCAGAGCCCCGGATATCACCGATCCACGGCCTTCAAGGAGAACATCTCACTCAGCCCCATCAAGCCCCTTTCCAGCATGGACATGCTCGACAGCGACAGCTTCTACTCGTCGAGTCCACCTTCACGCACATACCAAAGCCGCCATGCCCGCTCTCAGTCTCGTGAGGTCTTGCAGCAATTGAGCAGTTCGGCCAACACTCTTTCCGGCTCCACTCTATCCCTCTCCAAGTACGAGCAACTTCCAGCTGGAGCCTACAAGCGCCTTTCACAGAAGTATGAGAGCAGTCCAGAATATCGCAGTTCGAGGGACCGAGCACCCACGCCAGGCAAGCCCGTCCAGAGGTGGAATTCGCAGCCCGTCCTGACCAACAAGAGCAATCGCATCTCACCGCATGGCGAGATCAAGCAGACGAGGTTGATGTCCGCGAAGCAGGCACCCACACCACCACCACCACCCAAGACACCTTTGAGAGATATAATACTCGAGCAGCCAAAGTCGAAGACGGATGAGAACCAGCCCGGCCATGTTCGTCAAGTCTCTGAGCAGACACCCATTGCGCAGTCTCAACCAGTGCAATCCAGATCCAGAGCCCAGACCCTCGAGCCGACAGCGGGATCGGTAAGTAGTACTTCCCACCGAACACCTCTCTTCCACTAACATGCTTTTGCAAGGTCTACCGCGCCGAGCCCCTTGCATACTGGACCGGCCGATTCTCCTCCCTCAACGACCGATACCGCAACCAAGACCTGCTCGCCTCAATCAACCTCGGGCCCGAATCCCCTTCCAACCAATCGTCACCCTTCGCTCACACAAGCGACAAGTCCAAATCCGAGACGGACAAGATGCACACACCTGCCGCCAACACCGCCCGCATGCGCCGCGCCGTCGAACGTCTGTACTTCCAATGCGCGAATGACGAAGCCCGTGAGAGTTTCTTGAAATGGCAGAAGCAGCTGGCGGTTGCGCTGAGTCTGCCGGAGTTGGCGAGGCCGGTAGTTGGAAAGAGCTGCGCGTTGGAGATGAGCCTCAGGGAAGGCGGTCAGCAGGGTAATGGGTCCTCGCCGGGGATGCCGCTGAGTGCCGGACGGAAGATCAGCTTCATGGATCGGTTGCTGGGACGGAGACAGAAGAGCTTGGTGTCGTCGGGTGGGTGATGGAAGACGAAGATTCGAGTTGGCAATTTTCCAGGTTACAGAGTCGGGATACAATATGCGCTGTCGAGGCGTAGAACGCAAAGTACGGTAATGTGTAATCGAGATGGTCAACCGACCTTGTAAGTCGAACAAGACGTTGTATACTCACGAAGTAATAATGCAAGGATCAGAATGCCACTTCATGCCCATGTCAAACAAACTCCCTCCTTCTTTCTCGTATCCGTGATCCATGGTATATCGATATCATTCCCCCTAAAAACGCCTCGCTATGCCCAAAATCCACACTTCTTATAATCATACACTCCTCCTTCTCCTAAACATCTTCTCATCATCAACTCTTCCCAGCAGCAGCAACAGCCCTCGCCTCGGCCATCTCCTTAGCAGCCTTCTTCCTCGCCGCCGCCTCCTTAAAATACAACCCCATCTGATCCATCCTCGTGACGAAAAAACTCCCCCTCCCCCGAAACTCCTTCACCAACACATTCAAATCCCTTGCAAATTTCACCGCCTTGTCGTAATCTTCCATGCTGCCGACGTCGCGGATTAGGTAGCCCTTGACGCTTTCCATACGCTCGCCTTCCATTTGCCAGAGGCGGATTTGGTCGACGACGGTGGGGGGGAGGATCGGGGTGTGTGGGCGGTGGAGGACCGGGTGGGCGTGGGAGGTGAGGTAGTCGATGATTTGGTTCGAGGTGATTCCCAAGGTGATGGCGGATTGGATGGAGGGTTTGGTGAGTTTGGCCGTGATGAGGTTGGGGTAGCGCGTGTGGAGGTGGGCGAAGAGAGAGAGGATGGAGATGAGGAGCGGGGAGGAGGTGTAGGCGTAGAGGCGGTAGTTGGTTTCGAGGATGATGTAGCCTTTCGAGGTGGCGGTTTCGGCGAGGGAGGAGGTTGGGGCGGTGATGGTCGTCGTCATGGCGGTGCTGTTGGTGAGGGCGGGGCTGTCTGAGGTGAGGGTTGTGGCGAGGCGGGTTGGGTAGTAGCGAGAAGAGTCTCCGGAGCGGCGGTAGACGATGCCGAAGTCGGTGAGGTCTTCCAGCATGCGGAGTTGGGTGGGCGTGAGGTTGGAGCTGCTGTATGAGACGCCGAGTTCGAGGGATCCCAGGGTGAAGAGGAAGGACAAGACGTCCACCGGGTCCATTTGGAGCTGCCACCATATCAGTATGATACCATCTCCAAGCAGGATATCTCAATCTCACCGCGGGACACTGATCCAAATACAAACACAACAAACTCCACACCTGCGCATTGCTCTCCTGCAGCAAGAACGTAAACCCCTCCGTCGTAATCACCCTCTGCCTCCCCCCACCCCTCAAAACCACATACCCCCCATCCTGCAACAACTTCTTCGTCCCGGGCGTGATCTCCACCTCACCGCTCAAACTCGCATTCGCACTGCCCACGACATAATACAATATCGCCTCCCACTGCCGCCGCGCAAACGCATCCAGGTACTCGACCGTCACGGGCGTCTTATCCGGCGTCGAACACGCCACGCCGAACGAGCTGTGACTCCCGCCCCCCGTCAACGCCTGCCGCAGACTCTTCGCAAATGCAGGAGACAGTCGATACGCCGTCCGCCCCCCATCCGCGGGATTGCTCTCCTCGAACAGAATCCTCAACCGCTGCAACGTGCTGCGCGCCTGCTCTTTCGCCTGGTTGCTCTTCGTCGCGGGCTTGACCCACGCTTCCAGGTCCGCGGCGGGGAAGGGCGCCGGTAAATATAGCATGGCCATGACGAGGGTTTTGGCGAGGTGAGGCAGCATGCGGCGGAAGATGGCGAGGGCGGTCGACGGCTGCTGGTAGAGTTTGGTGAAGGTGGTGCCCGGTTGCTGTTCGAGGTAGTCCAGCGCCCGCTGCGCTGAGGACGACATCGTGGTGAGGGTGTTAGGGAGGGTAAGGGGGATGTCGGGGGTCCAGCAGCGGCGGGCGGTGGTCGATATGGATCAGATTCATCCCATGGCGTCCATGACGGGCATGAAGTGAGGTACGAGTGTCGGCTTGGCCCAGGCAGACGAGGCGAGCGGGTAGAGCCGTCGACTTCATCCGATCACAACAGCACATGGACGAATAGATCTTGCACATGAAACTAGTCATCGTTCAAGACAGCATATCAAAGGCCTTCTCGCACAAGAGGTATCTCGTCCCAAACGCCAATTCCCAATCATCAGTCGTTTCATCAATCACTCCTCCATCGCATCCGGATCGACCTCGCCATCATCGGCTCCAGCATTCTGCTCTTCCCACTCTCGCTCCACCTCAGCGGCCACAAACTCCTCATATGACTCCAAACTTGACTGGATGTGGATCTTGAAGTTGATGATATACTGCAGCATACGCTCCAGCTCGGTGTGAAGTTCCTCTCGCAGCTCGCCGGACCGCAGTGTGAGTTGTTCGTACCTGTATCGAAGTCAGCATATTTGTGTCAAGATAAGATGGAGCATCGCGACTTACTCAAGATTCACGCTCATCTCCCTCTGCTCCATGAGCTGTACGGACTCGCCCAGTGTCGAACGCATCCTGTTCAACTCTTTCTCCATCTTTTCGATCTGCGCATCGCTGGCCATTGACTGCGCCGATGACACATCTCGCATACCGTCGAACTCCTCTGCTGCTCCTTTAACTCGGTGCTTCAGGGTTTCAAGCTCGGCGTGCTTGTCTTCCAGGGCTTCCCGAGTCTTGTCCAGCATATCGACTTTGGCCATGTCTTCTTCCAGTCCGACGTTCCGCTTCTCAGAAATCTCCTTGCGCAGGTCCTGCAGCTGACGCTTCATGGTCTTGAGATCTGCGTGTGGGAGAAGATGTTGCGGTTGGTAGCCATTGCTCGAATCTGCAAGCAATCGATCCGAGGACGATAGAGAATGCGAGTTTGAAGCACCAAGCTGCGAAGTGGTGAAGTCAGGTCCAGAGTTGATGTTCAGGCGCAGCTCGTAGTCGTTTCCTTTGGCGTTCTGAGCGGATGGCGGTATGATCCCAACTTGATACCCTTGGGCGTTAAATTTCTGGACTGTACTCTCGAGCTCGTCGAGTCTGGCTCCAGTCTCGGCCTCCTTCTTCCCAGTTCGCTCCTTGGCCTCCTCAAGCCTCTGCTGTGTCGCCTCGACGCCTTTGCTGAGACGCTCGCGCTCGGTGTTCATGCGGTCGATATCCTGCACACTCAGCCCTTGCTCGTCGACTTTCTGCTGCAAGTCGTTCCGCTCGGCCTCTGCTTCGGCCATCTCAGCTTCGCACTTCTCAATCTCCTGCTGCAGAAGATCCGCTCGATGGCTGTACTTCTCCACCTTGGCGTTCATGCTGTCGTTGTACACCTCAAACTTCTGCCGATCCTCCTCCAGGATTTTGATCGTCTCGTCCAGCTTGGCCAGTCGTGGAGCATTCTTACTCAACTCATCGATTCGCGCTTGCAGCTCCTTGGACTCGGCCTCGAACTGTCGCATTTGGTCCAGATTGGCCGAATTGGCTTGTTCAAACTTGACTGCCATCGCATCGACGAGAGGCTGGATTCTTCGCTTCGCTTCCTCTTCCTCGTCGTCATCATCTTCGATATGTAGCCACTCCTTGTAGGCCGCGGATAGAAAGTCGAATGTGATGCGATCTGCACTGACGTCGAACCCAGCTTCAATACAGGCATCATCCCACATGCCCGTGCTGTACTGCTCCATCATCTTTGCGAGCTGCATCATCCAATGCAGAAGGCCCAGGAACGTGCTCCAGTTACCTCCACCTACCGCACCCAGCGCACTCTTGGAGATATTCTTCTCAAATGGGTATCGCATTAGCTTGAGGAGAGGAGGGACTTCGGCGGCGATGTTCTTCTGAAAGCGGTATGCCGGATCGATTTGGTGGTACAGGAACTGAAACATCATGTCAAAGTCTTTCTGCGTCGGCGAGGACATGAAGTTGGGCGTGATGGTGTGTTTCGTCTCCATCTCGAAGTTACGCTGGGTCAGGAACTCCATAAGCTCCTGGCCCATCATCTTCCGCGTGTTGGGGTCTTTTAGCCGTCGTGGGTCAGTGGGGATGGCAGTGGAAGGAGGCGCCGTCGCAAAGAAGGATTGATGCGCTGCAGGGCCGAATGCCGCTGAAGGTCTCGCACTGTAGACACTGCTTCTTCGCTGTGTACTGGCGTCGAGTTGCGGGGGAGGAGCGGGTGTACTCGTGATGGGCGCAAAGCTCTTTCTGCCGCCCGTGCTGGCGAACAAGTTCTGTGTGCTCGGTCGCTGCACTGTAGAGAATCCCATACCCGCCAGGTTGTCGCCAGACGATGATCGGTGGAACATGGGCTGCGAAGGTCGTCCCGGCGCAAGCGACATGCGCGATCCAGACGTCGAGCGGGCGTGGTTCGTGGAGTATGGCGCCTGATTGAAACCCGAGGTCGAATTGGATCGCTTCATGGCGGAGGACGGCATCGGGATGGCGGAGGCATTGTGGGAGACGGGCCCGAGAGTCTGCCATGTTTGCTGTTAGCATCGTCTCAATCGAAGGCCGTGTCGCAACTCACCTCACGCTGCCGCCGGGCGGAGAAAAGACCCGATTCATGTGCCATCGCGGTCGCGCAGTATCCAACTGTTCAATCCAACGGCTGTAGACTGTTGGCGGTAATGTCATGCACAGTTGTGAGTGTTGGCGGTGGTTTTGGTGAAGTCTTGGGCGTCGCGCTTGCACATGTAAACAATGCCAAGCGTCGTTGCGAGGGAGCAGATCTCAGGCAGGTCAGCCGAGCGATCATCGCCTCGGCCCAGCAGCCATTTGCCGATGAGGTGAACATCACAACACTCTCTCACTTTCCCTCTCACTTTCATAACAAGTGAAGTGTTCTCCAATCAATCGACGTCAATATTTGAAGGGAGATCAGTCAAGATGGTCCGCGAGGACCTGGTTGAGGGAGCCGTCTCTTGTACGAGAAAGAAGTCTGGTTGTGATCTCGTGATGGCCGCAGTCTAACATGCATATACAGTCCTCCAAGATCCATCCGTCGCCTCAGCACCCGTCGAACAACGAGTCGCCTTCCTTCGATCCAAGAACCTGACCCAAGATGAGATCGATGCCTCGCTCGCCCGCGTAGGCCAAGCGCCCGCTCCACCCAACTCACAGCCCCCGTCCATCCAGTACCGCCAACCTCCTCCACAGTACGGCAACGGATACCAACAACAATATGGCTACCCTCAGAACTGGCAACAACCGCCTCCAGAAGCTCCCCGGCGAGACTGGAGAGATTACTTCATCGCGGCGACGGTCATGGGCGGGGTGGGGTATGGTTTGTACTGGACGGCGAAACGATACGTTTACCCTCTGATCGCACCGCCAACACCACCTCAGCTCGAGCAGGACAAGGCTAGCGTGGATGCCAGCTTTGAGAAGGCATTTGCGCTGTTGGAGCAGCTGGCTACGGATACACAGGAGCTCAAGGATGCCGAAGCTGCAAGAAAAGAACGATTGGATACTGCGCTGGGAGAGGTGGAGAGCGTCATCAGCAGGATGAAGCAGGCAAATGAGGAACGCGAGCTGGAGGCCAAGCGAATCTCGAGAGAGATCAACGAGATCAGAGACCAGATCCCCAAGGCCATTGAGAAGGAGAAGGAGCTGACCGATACCCGTTTGAAAGATCTGAATGTCGAGATGAAGAGCTTGAAGACGCTGGTTGCCAATAGAATGCAGACGCCCAGCAGAGCCACACCGAGCTTTGCAAGCCCGTCGCAGCAGCAGCAACAGTCACCAATTGCTGGCATTCCCGGTGTTTCTGGTCCTGTCAATGGATCATCGACGCCTCAATCTTCAGCGCCCGCTGTGCAAGAGCCGAACGGTCTTCATTCTCAACCTCCCACAAACGGGGTTGAAGCCAATGGTGCCGAGAACACATCGACAACCACATCTACAGAGCGAAGCAACTCGATGCCCTTCTCGAGTGCTCCCAACCGCGACGGTGCGGGAACACCGTACAGCCGATTACTTGGCAACAAAGCTGCGATACCGAGCTGGCAACTTGCGGCCAAGAAGAAGAATGAAGAACAAAAAGCGGACAACGCTTCGAGTGGGACGGCCACTCCGGTGCAGAATGTTGGCGAGAGTGGGACCGTGACCGAGCAGGTTGATGGTCAGTCTTGAACGTAAGCTAATCTTCTCAATATGTATGAACACCTTGATATGGGCGATATGGAGGCTGGCAAACAGCTATTTCGATTCACACGTTATCATCGCCCTCCACTTCCTTGCTTTGGTCAAGAGCAGTAGTCCATGCAGGGACTCAGCTTCTAACGAAAGCGATGAAGCGCCGTCGACTCTCAGAGTGTCACGTGAAAGGCGGATACCGCTCTGCCAATCGTAGCGCTGCCGAGGAATCCGCTGCGGCCCCACATCATCTTCACAAGCTCACGCCGAATCTTGGGACTTTCCCCAAACTCTCCAAACTCTCCAACCTTTGCTTTCACTTGTACCAACTGCACACGACCTGACAAAAGTTGGACAGTCTGGCCAATTCAAAGGTGAAAATGCAGCTTGCAACACTGCCTTTTTCGATCTCTTCCCCCATCCGGCCATGACTGTCAGCTGGAGAGAGCGCTTTCTGCAGTGGACGTTAACGGTATAGCCTTGGGAGGATCGCCAACGCCGCAAAGGATTCAAAGCCAACCACGGCGAACTTTGGTTCGACATCCCTCGGTACCTGTGCACTACCGAACGCCTGGTATTGAACTCTGTCGACAAAGTTGGCTGGGGCAGTGGAGATAGTGGATAGCTTGTCGAATTATGTCTTCATGGCGAAATCCTCGTCGTCGCCGTCTTCTCTTCTCTCCGCCCTCACCCCCGCAACATGCCAGAGCCGGACAAGGACGAGATGGAGCACCGCGAGGATGAGGTCTTCGAACTCTCGCCCATGCTAGAAGGCGACGAAAGAGATAGCGATGAGATGCGAGAAGACGAGGCGTTGCTGCCGTCGACACAGCAAGACGAAGAACAATCTCGACATGTCCCTCCCGAACCTTCACCACCCGAAACCACCGCACCGAAACAATCGTTTGTGAAGATCGAATTTCTCGACGGATTACGAGGTCTGGCAGCACTATGGGTCTTTGTCCAGCACAAGATGGGCGGCGGCGGCCAGGAATTCGGCTTCGGGCAGAACGGCGATCAGTGGCATTTCGTCCAACTACCCGTTGTCCGTCTCATGTTCGGCACTGGAGGTAACGCTGCCGTTGTCATCTTCTTCGTTTTGTCCGGCTACGTACTCAGCATCAGCTCCTTCCGGAAGCTCAAGCAAGACAAAGCGCCTAAATGTCGCAGGGCTCTGCTCAGCGCACTGATACGCCGGCCTTTGCGATTGTATATCCCACCGATCGTGCTATCACTCCTCGATGCTTTCCTCCTGCACGTCCCCGGCCCTCTGGTACTGCCTCTACCCTGGGATGGTGGAAGACCGCAAGAAGACGGAATCTGGGCGGAGATGAAGTTCTTCTGGGTCAAGAGCGTGGACTACTTCTCCATCTTTCGAGAGCACGGGAGCAACCTCTTTTCGTACCCATACAACGTGGCCATGTGGACTGTACCAATCGAATTGAAGGGAAGTCTACTGGTATTCGGACTCGTCTTCATCTTCTCGCTCGGCATGCATGGTCCAGATCACAAGGTCCCGCTCATGGCCGCATTGATGCTATTTGGTGCATCGGCAATCATGCTACAGAGAATGTGGAAGTGGAGTATGACGGGCTTCGTGTTTGGAATGGTGCTTGCATTGGTGGATACCTGGCCGATTGGGGAGGCAGTCAAGAGAGGATTTACACCACCGGAGAAAGTGAGAGATTTGGGCGAGAAGTTGACTCCAAAGTGGGCGAAGACGACTCCTGGCTGGGTTTCAAGCGCAAGAGAACGATGGACAGCAGTTCGATCTGTGAAGCTCACACCCGAATGGCTTTCGAAACGTCTACCAAGAAGGGCAGAGAAAACACCAAAACCTCCGCTCACACCCCACAAGCCGACACTCTTCGCCCATCTCTGCTTCTACGTCGGTCTCTACCTCCTGTCCGAGCCTTCGCACGCCGGTGACATAAACTACTCGGCCAACACCCCCGGCTGGGTCTGGCTCACCAGCTTGATCCCCGAGCAATACGGCGACGACCGATACTACCGATACTGGCAAAGCTGGGCCTCGCTCCTCGTCGTCTACGCCGTCCTTCGCATCCCCTTCCTCCAACGCTTCTTCTCCACCCGGCCCCTCAAATTCCTCGGATACGTCTCCTTCATGCTCTACCTCACGCATGTCCCCTTCTTCCGCATCCTCCCCGACCGTGTGAGCGCCTTGCTGGGTGATAGTCCCGATCCGCACCTCGTGGGATCATTTTGGGATGGGACGTGGACGGTACCGCAGTGGGGACTCTATGCAATTGATCTGAGGTTTTGGGTTGATTTGGCTATCAATCTTCCCATGACGTTGCTGCTTGCGTGGGTGTTTACAAAGATTCTGGACCAGCCAAGTGTGAGGCTGGGCAAGTGGATTACGATGTTGATTGGCTTGGACGCGAAGAAGCCCAGTAAAGCGACGACGGAGGGTTCGGTTTTGCCATCATGAGAGACGAAACTCTTAAAGAAGCTAATGAGGTATGAAATACGAGTTTCGACGTCACAGTCCACGCCCGCCTATATTCCGCTATGCAAGGTAAGCTGCCGCTGGAAGTCGGGTTCATACTCGCAGGAGGGCTGTCATTCTTCGACACCTGGAATCTCGCGGAAAATTTCAACCAGGCGCTGCGAAACCCACATTTCTAAAGGTCCAGATCCTCACGGCTCCACACAAGAGCTTTGGGAAAGACTCTTCCTATCAATTCCACAGTTCTTCACTCCCGATTGAGCTGAATCAATGCCGCCAAGCGCTGCAGCACGGCTTCAATCCCTGCTCGACGCCTCGCTACAGCAACACGAATCATGAGTAAGCCAATGATCCCCCTGGTTCAATTATCGAATCGCCTACGCACACGCTCAAGCTTGACATTTGATAATGATGCTATCAAACTAGCAACGCATATGGACAGCTTCGCTTGCAGCTGAAGAATGCACTCCTCACCACCACCCACACTCAACATCTCGAACTGACGAGATGGCCAGCACGACACAATCCCCAGAGACTCTAACCTCAGCTCTGACCACAATCTTCACACCGCCCTCCTCATGCCTCCAACGGACATACACCCTCTCCCCCTCCGGACTGGACCACACCGACGCACCCACCGACGGCGTCCTCTCAATCTGGAAAGGCTACACCCTCGACTGCTTTCCCACCGAAGCAGTCCTCGACGACGGCTGGGTCTACATCTCCCCCGGCATTTGCCCCTCCGCCTACTCCATCGCCTCGCAATGGATGAGCGGCGCAGCGACCATGGCGACGTGCTGCCCCTGGTACATGCACGTCTCCGAAGTCCACTACGACTGCGCCTCGTGGCCCGAGACGACCTCCGTCGAAGTCGTGGGGAACGGCACGACCGTCACGACGAGTGGGTATGCGTGGGATACGCCTATAGTTATTGCCTGGGAGAGTAAGGATTTGTCGCTGTTTCCGCATCATCCTACGGAGACAGGGGAGTGGAATGTTGCAAAGGGCATTACGGCTCCACCGTCACCTACTACTGTGCCGCCGATTACGGTGACTGATAATGGGATGTTTATTACCGCGGATGTGATTGAGGGGTCTGGTGGGGGTGGCCTTTCGACAGGGGCGAAGGCTGGTGTTGGTGTTGGGGTAGCAGCGTTCGTGATTCTAGCGATTGTAGCTGGATTCATCCTCTTCTGGAGACGGAGACGAGCGAAGAAAGCATTAGCAGCAGCCCAAGCAAACGAAGACGATGCACCTGCAGAACTGCCAGGCTCGACCTCACATGCGAAGCAACTCGACAGCAAGGCAATCCACGAGAAAGCAGCAACAGATCTAGCCCACGAAGCCGGGGGATACACCCTCAGTCACGAGCTGACGGGAACCCAGCCTGAAAACACATTTCTGCGAGCGGAGCTGGAAGGTAGTACGCAGCCAGAGTTGGCGGGCGATCCAAAGACTGGGCTTGGTGATGTGGGTAGGCGAGAACTTGAAGGCGATATCAAGACTGTTGGAGACGGTGAAAAGGCCGAGTTGGAAGGCGATTTGAAGAAGCCGCCTGATTATGAGAGTTCGCGGGATTATACTGGGGATGTTGCTAAGACTGATCGCTGATAGATGCATACCGCTACCTCTATGTGACAAGAGCACCAGGATGCGTGACAAGAATGATAATAAACCCAATCTACCTCCCAACAATACTCGCATCCCCATCCAACCACATAACCGTCATCCTCCACTCCTTAATCCTCCACACCCTATCCCCATCCTCGACCACATCCAGAAAATACTGCGCCCCACTAGTCAAATGCTTCGTGCTCGTATCCACCCCCTCGCCAGCCCGATGGTGTTGCGCGATCGAATACGCCGTCAAATACGCCGTCTTCGCCCCCGGCTTCGCATCGATCCGGACATTGCTGCAGTTGTGATGCGTGTCCAGGGGAGCGATGAAGTTGTAGAGTTTGGACTTGATGTCTTCGAGGCCGTGCATGGCGCCCGTGCCCATGTCGAAGAGGACGGGCGAGTCTTTGGACCAGGCGGATTCGAAGAGTGGGAGGTCTGCCGTGTCGAGCCCGATTACGCAGCGGTACATGGCGTCGGCGATGGCTTCGCGGGGGGTGAGGCCCGCGAGGGTTGTGGGTTGGGACATGGTGTTGGTTGTGGAAGAGGTCTTGGTGAAGTAGATAGATAGTTGAGACTTGATGAAAGCTGACGGTCCACGCTTGCTACAGAGCGAGAAGACTTGACCGTTATCTCCTCTTCTATATGTACTCACAGCAAAGTCTTCAAGACAAACCACAAGGCTGAGAGCCATTGGCCCAGTCCGTCTTTTCGGCGAACCCTTGACAAATTTCTAGCTGCAAGGGCCCCACCCGGCAGAAATCCTAACACCGTTAAGGCCGACCGTCTTCTCCGTCATGAGCTGGCGCGTTTGCAATGCTGTGCAGGCAGGGTCAAATTATTTCATCGTCGGATTTTGACCTGGCGAGGGTTTTCCGTGGTCTTATTGCCATTCAATCGCGGTCATCCATCGTCAAGTCTTCCGTCAAACTTCCCCTGCTTCGGCTTTCGGCTTTCGGCCTCAGCCTTGTCTCTGAAGACGAGAATATGACCCCGACAACACGACGAAGCATATATATGGCAAACGACTGAATCTCAGAGGGATAAAATACAGATTTCCGACATCCGAATGCTTTCCGTTTCGCTCCCAAGCGTTTCCCTTGCAACTGATTTGCCCTGATCTTGTTACTGGATTGGCTTCAGTCAGCGAAGAGGAAAAACACGAACGAGTCTCGATTGCTTCTCAGCTCAGTGCAGAGTGTGACGAGGAGTGTTGAGACAACCTTCTCGGCGGTGTAGTGCCAGTTCGACTCGAGCTCCTTCTGATTGAGAAGCCACAGCCTCGCGCTAGGTTTCTTGGCATAAGGTGAGTGAATGTACTATAACACTCGCATTTGCAACACTAGTTTCAGCTACGCAGCAGCACGGCTGGACTCTCCGAACTTCTGTGACACGGTTCGCCTGCATGTTGTGTCTGCTGCGATACCGCGTCGTAGGAGATCTGATGCCTCAGGCCGAAACCCGCAGCTGAGGTTGCAGGAATCAATCAAATCTGGGCTCGGCAAGTCTACGACATATCTTCAACCGTTCTGGTCTTAGAATGAAAACAACACCAAATGCGCATCTCTAAAAACTTGTACACCGCCAGTCGGATGACAAGTGTCAGGGTCTAGCCAACTCGATCTGTCCCGTTGCCGGGACGAAACCTCAGCTTGCATATGACTGCGATCAGCTTCACGCCACCGATAGCTTTATAACGACCTTGGAACCATCAGAAGTCGGATGGCACGGAAAAACGCATGATTTCGTTCTTTGGAGCGCTCTTTAGCGATTATCGAGTCAAAGAGCCCAGGACACTGCTACTCAACCCTGAAGGTCGCCCATTTCCGCGTCACAGCGGCCGGCATCTGTACTGGATATGCAGCACCATCATCAGCTACCAGGCTGGCAGAGCCCGGAGTACCGATGCGTCCAAGGCGAGGAGTCCGTTTTCTTAAGCGACAGTTCAGAACCTATGCACACTTCTCACGACGACGAGCTGCCGAACATCGACACTTCCGTGCACGATATACCACTCGGATCGTATGACGCAGATGATATTGGGCCGGGACTGATCAGCGTCTGCAACGCATTCTACGACGCCATGAAGGAGCAAGACTGGACCAAGTACCATCAGCTGTGGCATGACAAGGTTTATTGCAGCTTCTACGATCAGGACTTCCAGTCGGGTCGAGACAGCTCATACACGGAGCAGTTGCAGATTCATTCGGAGTTGAGCGACAGTGAAGTTTTTGAGACCAAGGCGGACGTGAGTGAGTCGAGTGGTTACGCTACGGTGTTTCAGTGGGTGAAAGTAGGTCTTGGACCACACAAAATGCAGATGATGCTGTTGAACGTGTTCAAATGGAGGAAGTTTAGAGGCGAGTGGAGAGTGTACAGGGTTGACAGCATCAAAGCAGAGAACATGTTCTAGATCTACCTCTAAATAGACACAATCAGATTTCACTCACCATCAGCATAGATGTCGTTGTCGAAGTCCACTGGAAATCGATCTCTACCCTCAGCGTCCTTCTTGACCCAAATCGCCACGCTGGTGCCAGGACATTTGAACAAGCCATATCCCTCGTCATCGATGGTGACCTCTCCTTGCTCCCATCCAAGCACATCTGTCCAGACCTCGCCTTTGTGTAGCTCTCCCACAGCCATCCTGACCTCACCTGGGCCGGCGTTGGACATGACGCAAGCGACACCGTCCGGGTGCTCTTCGTTGCCTCGACGAGTAAACCCAATGCATGTAGCATTGTCCAGGTACTCATCTTGCTGACCATAGGCGTATAGCTTTCGCGCCAATGTGATATCTGGGACTTTGTTCCCACAAGATGGCGGTTCGGGGTTGTCGCCTTTGATACCGTACAGATCGCCGTAGAACAGACAAGGATATCCGGCATCTTGTAGCAGAATCAAGGCGTATGCCAAAGGCTTGAAGAAACCTTCGATCTTTGTGTCCATTGTCTGTCCAGGCTGAGTGTCGTGATTCATGACCACCGTAACAGCGTTCACAGGCTCCGCCTTCACCAACGTCCCGTCAAAGACAGTCCGCAGATCTGCCTCTTCCGTCGTGCTCAGTCTCGAGAAGTTGTAGAGAAGCGGTGCATCGAACAACGAGAACTTCCTGTGCATGGCGTCCAGCCATTTGGTCATGGTCTCGACGTCTCCCACCCAGGACTCTCCAACCATGAAGATCTGATCTCCGCACTTTTCCCGCACATATTGCACCCACTCGTTCGTGAACCTTTCGGAGAAATGCTGCACGGCATCCAAGCGGAATCCTTTTAGCGCCGGTCCGACTTCCTTGACAATCCACTCGCCCCAATTCTTGACATCTTCCTGCACCTCCGGATGGCTGTAGTCGATATCGGCAAACATCATGAAATCGGCATTTCCTTGCTCGTCGTCGACGCTCTCGCTCCAGCTCTTACCTTCTCCCTGGATCTTGTAAATTGCTTTCTTCTCGTTCGCAGCGTTGTAGTCCGTTCCCGAGAAATGATACCAGTGGTACTTCATCTTGCTGTACTTGTCTCCTCGTCCGGGAAAATCAAACCCAAGCCAAGCGTTAATCTCGTACGCATCTGAGACTTCCTTGTTCCTATCATTGTCGTCCACTTCGACCGCATGCGCCTTCTCCTTTTTATCTGCACCAACTTTGTGATTGAGCACGGCGTCCCAATAAAGTCCCATACCTAGCTCTTCTGCCTTTTTGGCGAGTTTGAGCAATTCTTCCTTGGTGCCCCATTTCGTTCGAACACCACCCTTTTGATCGAACTCTCCGAGATCAAACAGATCATAGACATTGTAACCGTTGCCTTCAGGACTGCTCGCTTTGCAGCCTGGTGGCAGCCAGACGTTGTCTATACCGCATGCTTTGAGATTGGGAAGAGCCTTGAGTAGGCGCTGATAGTGCTTGCCATCTGCGGGACAGTTCCACTCAAACCCCTGAAGCAGAGTTGCGTTTTCAGGCATAATGTAAAGGGATGTGAGGGTCAGTAATAATAAAAGTGAGGTAGGACAAGCAGGTCGGAGAACGGGCGCGTCCCGTAGGCAGCCTAAAGAGCTCTTCCTCGCCAACAGACACATGCATAATTCTTGGAAGCGGGCCCATCTTCAATGTGTGCCAACCAATCATCCAATCACACGTCGAACGGGTAGGCTCTTTCGTCACTGTTTTGGCGGCGGGACGCACATTCTGGCGGTGTTGCTACGCCAGGAGAACAAGGCAGTGAGATCGCATTGCCCCAACGTAAACGTGGCGCTGCGGTTTGAACGCCTAGACCGAGCTGTCGTGAAGTGGATCAAGCTTGGCCTAGAACGGAGTGTACTCCGACCGCTGGAGGAGTGGTTCGTCCTGGTCGTCTTCACAAAGCTCCTTCTTCCGGCCAGAAGCTTGTAATCTTATTGTTCCTGGGGAGGGATCATATCAGACGAATGGCTTGTCGGCAGTAGTGCGGCAGGCATTG
Source organism: Zasmidium cellare ATCC 36951 (assembly GCF_010093935.1). Classification (NCBI taxonomy): domain Eukaryota; kingdom Fungi; phylum Ascomycota; class Dothideomycetes; order Mycosphaerellales; family Mycosphaerellaceae; genus Zasmidium; species Zasmidium cellare. Next base: position 49,678 of record NW_022986960.1, read on the forward strand.
GCAAGAGAGTGTTAGATTGGATAGTATTGAACAGACTGAACCCGCGAGCCATGAGGTCCGTCCAAGTATCGAGTGACTCGCATAGCAGACCGTCCTGAGTGTACATCTTTCAGGATCTCGGCATCGTGAATCCTTGGCGACTCAGGCGGGAGAGATTCATCGAGGGGTGATGACACAGGGTCTTCAGTGTTCCCAGAGTATTCGGAGGACGACGACAGGCCTTCTTCAATCGCAATGATGCGAGAGGCGAAGTCAGCGACTGAGTCTCTTGCCCACATACATTCTTTCATCGGAGCTCTCCTGATAAGCTTCAGAGCCTTCCTCCTCAACGAGGGCACTCGGCATTTGGTTGCAACCATCCACAGAATGGGAATCGCGCCCGGTTCAAAGGTAAAGCTGAGTTGTTCAGACCGCGATTTGTAGTACGTCTCGGCGTAGCGGATAATTTCCTCGTACTCGTGGGTAAAGTCATCGTGTATTGATTCGTAGAGCGAAAGACGACTCGCCATCAGGATGATAGTCGCACGGTAATACATGATGAGGATGGATGATGCATCGTCGCTCTTTGTCTTAATCCTTTGCATGCCCTGATTCCAGCGTTGCAAGCGAGACTCATAGTGAGCTCGCTGTCGAAGTAGCAAGCCATGGACATGCGCACTGGATGGCAGCTCTGCAGTGAGACATGTTGTAGGAGCCGTACCCATGTCGACTTTGTGCTGCGCACGGTCGGGAGTAGTACTCGTGGTTGTAAGAGGAGACTCGTCCCATGAGGGCGACGGAAGCGAGCCTTGAGTAGAAGGTGGTGAAACGCTTTCATTGATTTCGTCCAAGAACTGGGTACTGTCCGGGGAGCTCTGTTCCTGTGTGCTCTGTCTCATCATTGCTTTCTTCCAGGGGATAGCCGCACGGTGAAATTCAAGGCTGTCCGAAATGACCACGTAAAGCGCAGCACGGGCGTCGGACATGGTCTCCAATGGTGCAGTCTCGTCGATCTCGCCAGTCATAGATCTTCCTACAAGCAGGTCTGGATGGCCGTACATTGCGGCGAGTATGCCAAGTCGTGTGATTGTCATTTTGAGAGAGGTGTACAGAGCCTGGTCCAAGCCGCTGCTATGAGGTTCTATTTGTCTGCGAGCCGTCAGATCGATTTCCAAGTTGTGAAGGGCGACACTAAGTCTGGCTGGGTTGCTGAGAGTGATCCGCCGGAAGGACTTACCTCAAGATCTGACAGCCTTTTGTGAACAAGTTCAGGGCTGCAAACACATTATCTCGGAGGAACTCAACGCAAATGAACAGTACGCAGCTCAGCAGTGCCACAAGAAGTGTAGCTCTACCGGAAGCCACGTCATCGATCAGGCGCGAGATAGCTCTGTTGTAATGCTTCACAGCAAGCCCATGTTGGTGGGTGAGAACCGCGCTGAGATCGTCCCCGGTTGAGCTCTTCGTGTATGCTTCTGGACGTCCAGTACCAAGGGCTGATGTCCCCACAGACTCTGACGGGAGCATCATCTCATCCTGTGTACTGTTCGCATGGATGTCTGAGAGACACTGTGGATACTCGTAGAGTCTGGAAATGGCGAGAAGAGCGTCGACAATCACCGGCTCTACTTGAGCAACTTGAAGCACCTGTCCGCACCAGAAGTCCTTGTCCAATGTACCGCCAAGTCGAGGCGCCGTCCAAGAAAGGAAATAATCAAACGTCCGTCTCTCGCTCTCCTCCAGGCCAAGGGGTTGAGATAGTCGAAGGCCGATAAGTGCATGGCTGTTTTTCGCAGCCTTCTCAGATGGTCTTGCTGCGTATCCATCACATCGGCGGGAGGACTCGACACAGTTCCTGCAGGCTAAAGGTGTCTCATCGCACTTGATCCGCCTCTGTTTACAGTTAAAGCATCCCCTTCGAGACTTCTTGCCTCCGACTCGGCCTTTTCGCTTTTGCGCTTCCAGAATGTTGGCTGCTGCTATCGCATGCCAGGTGAGCTCATCATTACGTGGGCCAGTTGCAGCCACCGGGGTGTTGCAGCCTCTCGAGGGAGCCATGTTGTGTGCAAGGACAGCATGAGAGCAAAAGAGGAGGTGTTTGGAGAAGTCAACGCGCTTGCAGGAGGAACGTCTATTTTTAGCTTAGCGAGTATGATATAACTGTTGATAATCACTAGCGCATATCGAGAGCCCACGCATAACTCGACAAACTTCGGGAGTCAGGCCACCCCTTTCCCCACTCATCAACTACATCTCGACCCGTCCATGGACGCCTCTCAAGCCTCATAAGGCTGCACATGAGCAACCGAAGCTCAAATGCTTGCATCCGAACCTTAAACCGCCACGTTACATGGGAAGAGCAGCCACTTCACACTTCGAACTGCATGACAGCGTCTTACAAGCCGACATCAAACTGGATAAGGACCTGTTGTTTGCCTGGCGGCTGATCCGCCCGCGACCTTTTTCTCCCTTTCGCATCGCCTTCGAGGTTATGAAGAGTGCGTGTGTATGCATGAGGAGAGCTGCGTGGACTGCGTAAGGTAAGCTAGGGCGGATTGGAGCGAAGGTCATCGACATAGGAGTATGGCATGGGACGAAACAAGACGAGGTAGACAAGCCGAGAACGCAGTAAGTGCTCTATGCTTGCCATGGCAATACATACTCAACAGATGTGGACTCTCAATAGCTTGTATTACCAGCCATGAATGCCCACGCACAAGTCCAAATCTCGACCGTTGATGCATTGTTTTACCTGTCAAATACCCCCCAAAAGGACTTGCCACTCACATTCCTTGAGTATTCACTAGGTAAAGCCAGTTCCTATCTGGGGTAAGATCTCATCGAGATATGTAATGGACGACATCAATATACTTCAAGCTCCCAAGATCACTGCTATGCTTGCGAAGCTTCAATCTTCAGGTAGGTAGGGTGGCCTGACGGCCAAGAACATGGCGCTGGAACAGAGGAATTCCACCCAATGACATTTCTCTCCTAAGCGATTGTGGACGCGGTCGATGTGTGATGGGTAGGTAGAGTACATGTCGCAGCCTTTCGAATGTAACACCATATCATATATGTACGCTGTCACCCACGTGGGAAAGGCTTGAGCCACTCTCTTCAGCATCGCAAGGCAGAAGCAACTCTGGGATAAAATCCAGAGTATACATCGTTGGATCTATAGCATAATGGGCAAGAAGTGGGACCGCTTCCAACACCTGGACGAAAATGAGTACTGGAATGAGATCTGCGCCATGTCAGAGAACCAACTCCGCGCCGAGCATAAGATCATCCAGCAGAACGTGATCAGTGCAAGCGCAGGCGCCAGTGCGAGCGGAGCAGCAGGATTCTTCACCTTTGGTCTGGCCTGGGGCATCACGGCAATCAATGCTCGTCGCATCAACGTCAACTCCAGACAGTGCGATCTGATCGAGCGCCGGCTTCGAGAGCAAGGCTGGGACGGCCACAGTGTTCGCAAGCGGGACTTCTTCCTCGGAGCTGGGCCTTGCGTTGCAGCAGAACTGATCATTCCAGCAGGCGGTGCATTGTTGGGTCAGGCTGTACACCATGCGACGACTTCAGCCGCTGGACATGCGGCGGCCATGGGCGCCCAGCATGCAGCTCAAGCGGCTGGCCAACATGTTGCACAAGTTGCTACTGAACAAGCTGCACAGAACATTGCCACCCATGTACCCTTGGATGCCCTGACATCCGTCGCCAATCATACCTCCACGTTCTTCCATTCGGCCCTTCAAGGTAAGCCATGTCCTAGCGAGACAATGACTCCATGTTCTGACTGCGAGTAGGTGTCGGCTCTGAGGTCTTCACCGCCTCGCACGGAGCCATCGGCCATGCAAGCGCTCAATACTTCTCCTCTCTCCCCGGCGACCTCGCAACCGCACAAGCAAAAGTCCTCGGTGCTGCAGCAGGGCAAGCAGCAGCAACAGAAGCGACCAGAGAGGCCTTGAGCAAAGCCACATTCTACAGCACCGAGCGTGCAATCAAAAACGCCATCGACTCCAAAGACAAAAATAACAGCATCGTCATCACCACAACTGAGATCAGTTCAGATATAGATCTCGAAGAGACCCAGAAGCGAGCTGCCAAGCATCTCCTCTCCAAATACTACCAGAGCATGCTGATATTCGAGCGTGACGGTACGACGAAGACCGACATCGATCGTGTCGACACATGCACGCAAGATGGCTGCGATTGCACAGACTACGATGATCGCAAGCAGAGCCAAGCGGCAGTGGCCGAAGGCAACCCATACTACTGCCTCTGCGGCCATGCATGGGGCTACCATGAGCGAAAGGGTGAGAATGGACACATCATCGCCGGCTTTTGCAAGACGTGGTACAAGCGGTTCGAACACCGGGAGAACAATGGTTGCAAAAAGGAGGACATGGCTGACATTGAGCCATGTGAGGATTGCGGCTGCCGTGACTATGACCTTGCACCCGGACAGGGAGGGAGTAATTGCAGGTGTGGTCATAGCTGGGGGACACACTCCAGTGCTCTGACCTCGGAGGAGATCAACGAGGCTTGGATCTTGGGTGTCGTCTCGGCAAGTTATGTCAAGTATCTGGCTGACGCTTGATTTGTGCTTGGTCTTAGCTGGGCCTCTTCTTGTGTCTGTGCACTGTACTTTGCTCGATAGTCACTGCACCCTGCACCTCTGCTCTCGAATTGCAGAAGAAAGTGTATCTCGAGTACATAGAGGCCGTTGTGTCACTCGACTCCCTCCATCTCGTCGGGCTCGCCGTCCTGTGAGCTGTGCTCGTCATCAGACGGCTCGTACATGCCCAAGTCGCTAAATTCCAATCTACCAAACAATTGATCGCCACGTTCCTTCAACATGATGTTAAGTAACTCGGTGATCACTTTCAAATCGGCCTTGTCGACTCTGTTCCCAAACAATGCTGTCGAGTTGGGGAAAGGTGCCCAGCGGCGAACAAGCTCGCATCGAGGCTCGCCCGAACGTGCAAATGCCATCCATGCCTGCAGCATCTGCTCTGAAGCTCGACCATCTTGATCTCCGAAGAGATACGTATCCTTGAAGCGCGGCAGGTTACCGAAAACGAAAGGAATCTCCACAGTATGCCATGCGTTCTCACGTGTCCCATCAAATTTCGAGCGGCCAGCGTTGAATTGATAGAGGTAGACTCTGCGTCGGCCGCCATCGTGATATCTAAATGCAGTCGCAAAACACGGTTCCAAGAAATATAGTGCGGTGGCAAATCGCTCCGCACGATCGGAGTCGTCTCCTTCGTACTTTTCCAAGCAGTCGATGACCCGTTGCGAGGAAGCTCCACAGTAGCGTTCTGCCCACCTCGCCAACATGTCTTTCGGTGGACCTTGTCCTGGCATAATCGAGTATTGTGCGTCATATGTGTTGCAGCCCAGCATGAGGGGTACATGCAACGGACAGTGCTCAAGCGATATGTCGAAGAAAGTAGCGCCGTCGATGACCGGAGCCCATACGAAGGTTTGCGGGATTTGAAGTATCGAGTTGCGACAGTGCTCTGAGAACAATAAACTTGAGGCCTCCTTGACTGTCTTCATGGGTATAAGGCGCAGCTCCTCGGTGTCGTGGGTGCCCAGCTTGTCGAACAAGGAACCAGTCAACCTCGTGGCCTGATCGTAAGACAGACATGGATATGTGCTGAGCGTTGGATCAAAGCCACCACTCTGAAGGATCACACGATCGAAATTCCAAGATGCTGCTGGCGTCGACATGAGCCAACGCGCCGATACAGCTCCGGACGATGCACCGCAGAGCGTGACGTTGTTTTCGTCGCCTCCGAATCGGTGAATGTTGCGGCGTACCCAAGCAAGAGCAGCCTGTTGATCCAGCAACCCAAAGTTCGCTCCGAGTTCAGGATGCGCGACAAAGCCGAATGCACCCACTCGATAATTGAACGTCACAACAGTGGCCCCCAGATATGCCATTCGGCCACCGTCACATGCCTTGTCCGATCCGGATCCGCAGATGAAACTGCCTGCGTGAATGAAAACAATGACTGGATTGCCCTTTCCTGGAGCTGCCCAGATGTTCATGTACAGACAATCTTCGCAAGCGTAGCGCTCTCGGGTCTCGTAAAAAGGTGCGCTTAGGGACGGGCATCTGGGTCTGAAATCCTTGCAATGGAGGATCTCCCTCCACTCGTACATTGGGGACGGTTTGCGCCATCTGAAGTCCTTGACCGGTGGACGTGCATATGGGATACCGAGAAAACAATTCACCTTGCCCACTTTGTAGCCCTCAATCCAGCCAGATTCAGTGAACACACGGGGTGGAGGTACTACGCTGTGTCGGGAGAATTGTTCAGAGGGTGACATGGGGTGAATTTGTGCCATTTTGTAACCGTTTCCGGAGTCGAGGGATAATATCTGGACAGGCGAGTCGATGGTGTAATGCGCTTGAACTTGATGCCGTTTGGCGAAGTGACTTGACGCTGTCGGAAGCTGTGAAGTTGAAAGTACGTCCTCTGCACGAGACTGGCAGCAGCGCCGGGTTCGATGTTGCCTTTGCGTGAACTATGAAATTCAGCGGCAGGTCCGTGACCGGGCTCTTGTGTGAGATCATGTTTCACAACAAGACAGGCCTAGGAGCAGTACACCATTTCACCGCAGGTTAAGACTCATTTGAGGTCTTCGTCGCAAATGGGAGTCCGCTGTAATACGCAGTGCTTGAGACGTGCAAGAATAAAGGCTGGTCCTCACACCGCGTGACCAGTCGCTTCATCCAACTTGACTGTCGAGACCCGGAAATTGCTGCAGTGCTACTGCGAGCTTGGCGCTGTATGGGTGGTTTCCTCCTCGAAAGTCTGCAAGCAAACGACCGAGTGATTCCAGTAAGGTTTGGACCGTGACATTGCTACCGGGTGCTTGTTCACTTCCTGGAATGACATCGGGATCTAAAGGCGTCAATGTAGTATCCAGCCGAAGTTGACCTGATGTGCTCAGCGCCATAACGATGCCCATAGCCACGTCCAAGATCTTCTCGGCCATACCGATCCCATGAACCTCCATCGCCGCCAACGATAGCCTGTTGCAGTAGGCAATGAGAGCATGCGCAATGTGACAGGCGAAGTCATATTGTAACTCTGGATGATCTGAAGTTTCTCGAAGGAGTTGATGTGACAGACACAAGTTCCACAGTCGATTCCAGGTCCAGAATTGAGTTACAGAGATATCTGCTTGCTGGCTTTCTACCAGCCGCGACAGAGGCAGCGGATTTACCGACGGCGCAAAGCTGATGTTGCCGGCGACGCATGCCTCCCGAACTCGCCGCTGGGCTCGAAATGTCTGCAAGGCTCTTCGTCTGTCGAAGGACTCACAAGCACCGTCGCTGAGCCTGCAGAAGCCGTTCCAGCAATCCATGACACTCTCGTCAATCGCATCGAATGTGTCCATAAGGTAGAGCAGTCCAGTCATTCCGACGGCATCAGCCTGATCTTGAAATATCAGCGATGAGATGTACTCTTCTGTGATGTTGGGATCAAAGGCTTGCATGAACCTCGCGGTGATGCCTGGTTGCCCACGAAAGCTGATGGCGTGATTTTGCTGCAATGCGTATGCTCGCTCTGTGACTGACAGAACCAGGTAAGTCCGTAACCACTGTTCTCTTGCCTCGGGGCTCAGGCCTTGGTACGACGTTGGCAAATGCAATCCGAGTGAGTATGCCAGATCGACGGCCTCTCTCAGCCGATGTCGAGCCGCCTTGTGTTGATTACTGCCAAACAAACAAGCGAACAAGAAGAAGCTCGCCAGGATCATCTCCACCGACGGGTCCTCGCCAAAGTCTGCTGCCACTCGCATCTTCACACTCTCCTCCATCAGCATGCGAGCTTGGACAGTTCGAGACGGCATCGATGCTCTCTCGTGCATCTGAACTGGCTGTGTCATGGCAAAAGCACACAAGCTCAACAGCATTGCACCATGCTGAGGATCAATGCGATGCTTCCGTAACAGCATATCGGAGTACATGTTCGCCCGGCTGAGAACTGGTATAGTCGGGTGTAGCCGCTTGAAGTATACGTCGATCCAAGGTAGCAAGGTCGTTTCATTGACTTTAGTGGGCCAAACATCCGTGGTGAGTTCAGGCAGCTCTTGGTCCAGCAAGGCACCGAATGGATCCGCTATTCCAGATGGCGATTCGGCTGGCAGACTGGGGAAGAGGAAGGCATTCGGGCTTGCTATAGAATTCTCGTCGGTGAGAGCAGGACCTGAGATTTCTGACCCTATGGTTTGTTCCGTGTACCTGCGTTCTAGCTGGGGAAAATGCAAGTCCGCAGAGGTCATGTTGGTATAATCAGAAGAGCTGAATAGATCTGCCTGGTGAGAAGATGATGGTGCAGGCCAAGGAGCTGAGTCCCCGCTGTATACATTGCTAGGGCCTTGGTTGAGGTCGACATTCGAAACGCTTTGCAGTTGAATTGATGTCGGGCTCAGCGTAAGACCAGCAGCGCCTCTCTCGTAGCCGGAATAGCCTCGTTGCTGCTTCACTACTCCATTACCAACCTTCCCAGGCGGTCCTCTCTTCTTCCTCGGTTTATCATACGTGCATGCAATGCCCTTCCCACTGCAACAAAGACAAGGCTTGCTCATATCACAGCGAACCTTGCGGAGCTTGCACTGGTCGCAAGCACGGTTCGCCGCCGTTTTTGGCCCGGCAGTAATGTTTCCATCCACGGCGTCGAGGATACTGAACATGCTAGACGATGCATCTTCGCTGGGGGCGAGGATGTGAAGGCGAGATTGAGTTGGGGAACGAGATTGCCACGAGATGTTTGCGGGGTTGAGAAAAGTGGGTCTGCACGCGGCTCGGACGCTCGTGAAAGCCGGATAAATATTCTTCCGCTGTCTCCTAGCAGCGCCTTTCTTCCCAATCCAGACTCCATTATAATTCAAGTCCTCATCTATCTACTGACCAAACACCATCGCCATGCAACTCAAGAACTCACCGGTTTGTCAATCCTTCAGTAACACCACAGCACCATAAGCCCCCAATCGAACACGCCCACCAGCAACCTCACTTCGTCCGTTCGAGATCAAAGTATTGTAGCCATCGTATCCCGCTGCACTGATACTCTGCTCTTGATCAGAGAAGTTCAACAAGACAGCAACATGCTGACTCTCATCAGGTGAAGCCCTCTCATACCCGAGGACCATCTCGCCGGTCTCCTTTTCGTCCAGCGGCTTGTACGAGCCATACACAAGCAAGTCGACATAGTCCTTCCTCAGTTGAAGCACTTGACGATAGAAATTCAAGACACTCTCTTTATCGCTTTGCTGACTCGCTGCATTCCACTCAATGTAGTCCTTGTTGATCGTCATCCAAGGCTTCGCATCTGCTGCGGTGAAACCAGCGTTGGGCGAGTCGTCCCATTGCACCGGCAGACGTCCATGATCCCTCGCCTTCCGTTGCATCTCCCGCAAAACATCGCCCATCGAGGACTTATTGCCACCACGCTGCCAGAGAATAGCGTTATATGCATTCTTTGCCTCGACATCGATGTAAGATTCAACTCCGTAGTCTTTCCCGAGATTAGCCATGCCAAACTCCTGACCAGCTAGCAGGAATGGCGTCCCAGCTAGAGTCATGAGATACGTAGCGAGCATCTTCGCCGACGCAGCTCGGTGTTCTGGCTTGTCTGATGCATATCTACTCAACGACCTTCCGCTATCATGGTTGTCCAGGTACACGGAGTTCCAGCCATCGAACTTAGGCATAGCACATTGCCACATGTTGGTGATATGTCTGATCTTACGTGGATGGAAATCATCCCTTTCGTACTTCCCACCAGGGCCGAAGTCCATGTCGACGATGTCTCCAGTGAAAACCATGTTCAGCTCGTGCCTGTCCTTCGCCACATATTCAGAGACAGATCTTTCATCGTTAGTGAAGCCCAGCTCTCCAACAGTCATCGCATCATAATGATCGAAGACTTCCGTTCGCATCTCGCGGATATAGTCGTGCATCTTGGGCCCTGAGGCAAAGAACTCCGATCCGTCCTGATACTTCTCCTTCGGCCTCGTCACTGTAGCATCTGGCAGGTCCGGGTGTTTTGACATCAAGTTCATGCTGTCGATCCGAAAGCCATCAACGCCACGATCCTGCCAGAACCGCATGTCGTCGTAAGTCGCCTGTCGCATGTCTGCGTTGGACCAGTTCAAATCGGGCTGCGATGGAAGAAACAATGCCAGATAGTATTGATCAGTTGTCTCGTCGTAATGCCATGCACTTCCTCCAAAAATACTTCGCCAGTTGTTGGGTTCTTGACGATTACCACTGGCGTCGTATCTTGGATCTCGCCAGAAATACCAGTCTCGCTTTGGGCTCTGCTTGGAAGACCGACTCTCCTTGAACCACGCGTGTTCGTCGCTGGTATGGTTGACGACCAGATCCATGAGGAGTTTGATCTGGTTCTTGTGAAGCTCATCGATGAGCCTTTGAACATCTTCTAGAGTTCCATATGGTCGGTGAATGTCACGGTAGTCGGAAATATCGTAGCCCATGTCATGCTGGGGAGATTTGTAAATCGGCGAGAGCCACACTGCATTGACTCCAAGGGATGAAATGTAAGGTATCTTGCTGATAATTCCCGGAATGTCACCCAAGCCGTCTCCATCGCTATCTTTGAACGAGGCTGGATAGATCTGATAGACAACAGTCTCCTTCCACCAGGCTTTTTCAACGTTTGTGGAAGACATACTTGAAGTTTGCTCTCTCGGAGGCGATAATCTGTGAGGCATTGTGAGAAAAAAGAATTCAAAGACTTGAGGACGGCTGATCACCGCAAAACACACCTCGAGCGTGCCTTGTATATGCTGCAATTAAACCATGGTCTCCATTCGAGGCCCGTCCTTTGGCCGCTCCCCAAGTTCGCAACCAGCTGTGCTCCGCAGAAACCCCAGAAGGCTCCATCGTGCCGTACAAAGGTACCTTCCCAATGTGGATAAATTCGCCGTCGGTGAAATCCTCTTCGGTATCAGCTGAGCCACGAGACGAGGGATTCAAGCCATGGACTGACCGAGAAAGCATCCGAGAACACTTCTGGGGAAGCCTAGTTGATACCGGTGTTACTCTCCGCATTGGTGAAATGTAGAGGCGATCTCGGGTGAAAAATTGACGACTTGGCTTGTTGAATGTTGTATAATCAGACCGACAAGTTGCCAGCACACCACACCTGTAAGAAAACCACAATGCAGTATTCTATCTCTAATGTAACGCCATAAATTTTCATGAGCCATCTTCAAGTAAGTCCAATGTTGTCCCAGATAGTCGCAGACACCAACTCGCTTGGTACGTCAACGATGCCGTCAATATGATCGTCTGCGAAGAAGCGCATGCCAAATGTCTCTTCAGCAGCGTACAGCCTTGTCGTGATAGCCGTCCTGCCATTAACAAACACTTCAAGGACGGAGTTGTCTCTCCAAGCACGAATGTGTAAGTACTCTGTGCTCACTTTCCCAGTCACAGGATCCCGTGTTGTGAACAGAGTGTGTGGAGCTCGCTCTGGTTCGCTGTTGATGAACTCGGAGGAGTTGAGAATCGGGAAGGCAGGCCTGTTGATCACGAAGGTCTCGCTGGCCTGATCGAACAACAGTGTAGTTGCGCGAGAGTAGTCACCAGCGTGATCAATGCTTAATCCAAGATGTTGGGTGCGCTTCGAGACTTTGAAGACACAGTCTAGTTCCCACTGCGTTGTCTGGACATCACCTGCTCGGAACCGCGGATTGAAGGGTCCAGAGTTGAGCTCGGTACTCGCCAACGTCGCTCGACAAACAGATGGGCCATTGCGAAGTGCACTTGTCAGGGGCTGATAAGGCTGGATCGCAAGGGTGCGGATGGTGTATGCACCTCGATCGTCTATCTGTCTTTCAATCGAAGTGATGGAGTCCAACGAAGATGCAGACGCCCCTACTACATGGCGGAATGTCTGTATTCGCAGCTCTCGTGGCATCGACAGAACGCCGCTCCAGCCCTGCGCACGGCGAAAATCATCGCAAAGATCTTCTTCCGTGATCCAGCCCCAGACAATTTGTTTCTGAGATACAGGGTCGTGAAAGGAGCTGGCTGCGTACAAGCATCCGTGGTCGAGATGGCCACCAAAGCTATAGGTCAAGTTGACGGGACCATTAGAGGGCTTTGAAGGTTTCTGTAGCATGCCTGACATCCATAACTGGCCACGAGCAGGACGAGAAGGGTTCAACGACGCTGGGTCTGCTGCTGATGGACGCCGCTCTGGTATGCAACCTTCGGTTCCCATTATCAGGAAATCCCGACGTATTCTTGAGTCGTTGCTGTCATGAACTGTAGTGAAGTTTGTCACTTCCCAGTTCTTGCCCAGGTCACCAGACCACCGTGAAGGTCTCAAGTTGTGCCCGAAGTTGGCGAGTGGGCCTAGGTATTGCCACTGCGTCAGGTCGTTTGCGTCGATTGCATATAGGAAAGTGGTCGGTGTCACATCCCTGATGCCACCAGAAATGATGCCGAACAAAGTGTCGTCCTCGTTGTAGCCGAGAAACTTTGCCATGCTGGGCCAGGCAGATACATAGGGATCTCGCCAGCCCGTCACATCAAGCCCCGCAGGTTCAGATGGAAGGACCGGATTCCCAGCTATCTTCTCGAAAGTCTTCCCGCCATCGTGGGACTTTGCGAGGCTCAAAGACTCCGAGCCTTTCGTGTGCGGCAGAGTGTGATGTATAGGTAGATGGTTGACAGATGTATACACATACGTGATCGATTCATCTCGAGCTTTGATAAAGCAACCAGTGAATACGCCTTTGTTATCGTAAGATGTCTCAGGCGAGAGACAAGGCTGATCTCTTAGATTCCAATGGATCATATCTGGAGAAGTCGCGGATCCCCAAGCAATGTCTCCCCAATCGGTGCCGTTTGGATTCCACTGGAAGGATAGGTGATATAGCCCAGTTGCAGGATCGTAGCCAGGAGCACAAGGGTCATTCATCCAGCCTTCCTTTGCCATCAAATGGTACTTTGGCCGCCATCTTGAGAACCGTTCTTCTCTGCTGAGCTGTTCTTGCTTGAAAGTCGGGGTTGGGCGGTTCCAAGCGGGAGGTGAAGACGGAGCGGTGCTGGATTCGAGAGAGCTCGTTGGAGTCAACTCTCCAGATGAGTTGCTGCAGCTTAGATTCGCCATGTTTGCAAGTCGTAGAGAGATGTTCTCAGGGTGAGAACGTGCGAAGGGCAATCTAGGGACATGAAGAGCATTTTTGCTTGCTGTTACCCAAGACCGTGAAGACGCCGCGGCAGAGCTCCATCAGAGTCGCAGTCGCAGATCTCAGTGGCCGAGAGAAGGGCCGTGATGCGGAGGACTGGAGAGAGGATCCATAGCGGAGTAATCTGAATGGGGACAGAATCCGGGCCTCCAGATTGTATCGTGGAGGATGGTGGAGGTGTGGAGAAGGTTTGGTAGGAGTTTCGCCGAGCTCCTTCAAGAGTCCCAATGCAGGCTGTTTCGCCGACTTCTCTCGCTTCCCCAGGACGCCACACACGGGGTAGACTCGTGGTGACCATGCGGGAACGGTTTGTCCTCGTGTGCTTCTCCATATTCGACCGATCACTATGTACTCCAGCCAGATACATAAGATGGCCGCTACGACTCCTTTTCGGGATTCATCATCAGCAAGCATCTCATCCCCAATCTCATCGAGGTCTCTTTCGCATCCTTGTAGACCAGATCTCCTTAGCCGCGATGGATCGCAAAGCCTCAGTCACCATGGAAGACGTCGCCGTCGAAAAAGTGGGCGCCGTCCACGTTGAAGCCGAATCCATCTCCTCGACCTCCAGTCATCCTGATGTTTCGCCGACCCGAACCGACCTCACAGCGAAAGAGCAGTATGCCAAACTATGGGCAGCGATCAAGGCCGAGAAACGCTTTGTCTGGTTCACACTGTACTGCATGCTTCTTGTCTTCGGATGGGGCTACGATGCAGGTTTGTCTGGTGTGGCGATTGCCTTCCCGGAGTTCAGAGAAGTCTATGGCAACTACTACGCCGAGGGCAAACAATGGGTCATTCCTGCACTCTGGCAATCTCTCTGGAATGCAGCTTCCACGATTGGGCAGGTATTTGGCGGGTATGCGGCTGGTCAGTTCGCAGATGTCTGGGGACGCAAGTTCTTGCTCTACACTGCCGTCATCCTGTCGCTGGCATCGTCTTTCGCCCTGGTCTTCGCACCCAACCTGCCAGTGCTGTTCGTCTCGAAGCTACTTCTTGGTCTCTCTGTCGGCCTCTCGACAGCTACACCACCACTGTACGTTACCGAGAATGCTCCAGCAAATCTCAGGTCGACCGCTTCTTCCCTCACCAACGTCATCATCGTCCTCGGCTTTTTCTGTTCTTCCCTCACTGGCTACGGCTCCTCGAAGATCCAAGGCATATGGTCATTCAAATTGGCCTTCTGCATGACGTTCGTGGTCCCTGCTCTCTATCTAATTGGCCTGCCGTTCCTCCCTGAATCCCCGGTCTGGTACATGAAGAAGGGTCGGGAAGAAGATGCACGCAAGGCTGTCCTCAGGCTCTATGGCAACAGCACCGACGTCGAGGCTAAACTCGCTACCATCAAAAAAGAACTCCACGAAGAAGAGCAACAAGCCAATGGAGTCAGCCAGACCAGCTGGCGTGCCATCTTCAGCAAGGAGCACCGAGCCCGGACTTTTGTGGCTGTCCTCGGTCTCCAGTCGCAGAACTTCAGTGGTGGCTACTTCGCGAACACTTATCAAACGTTTTACTTTGAATTGATTGGCCAGAGCGACCCCTTTCAACTCACTGCCATCTCGTCGACACTCCAGCTGTTGTCGAACTTCGTGGCGGTCTGCGTTTCAGACATCGTACCACGCCGAGTGGGCCTTGTCGGTGGAGGCACTCTGCTTATATTCTGGTCCGTTATCATCGGCGGGACATCTTTGGCCTCTACTACAAATCATGCCGCCAACATCGCTCTCCTGGCATTCATGATCACCTGGTCGATGCTCTACACTGCAACCGTAGGATGTTATGGTTGGGCCGTTGCTCAAGAGACTTCAGCCCAAGCCACTCGTCCAAAGACCATCTCCTTCGTCCTGGTCTGCCAGCAACTTACCGCCCTCTTGGTGTCTTCGGTCTTCCCATACTTCATCAACCCGGATCAGCTGAATTGGGGCGGCAAGATCATGTTCCTCTTCGTCGGTGCCGAGCTGTTCATTATGGCAGCACTCTACTTCCTTCAACCAGAGACGAAGAATCGAACGAATGCAGACATCGATGCGCTTTATGCCAACCGTGTACCGGCACGAAAGTTCAAGCGGTTCGATGTTGTCGAAGGACAAGTCATTGAGAAGAGCAATGCGAAGGACAGCTTCCTGAGCCGATTCTCGAGGAAGGCATAGATGTGGTCGAGAACCCAGGGATGTTGCTGAATGAATCTGTTCAGATGGTTTAAGCGTAGGCGTTGGTATGGGTATTGAGGAATGGCAATGCTACGTATCTAGACATGTATGGAGATATACTGAGCCAACTCATCCAATGATGATCATTAAAGAAAACGCAGCAACTGTTCTCGATGACTCCTCCTCAAATACTCGACTAGCCTACCTGAGCCCTTGGAATCTCAGGGGCAGAACCATCCAAGCTATTTCAAACACTGTCTTCGCACCAATTTGCCGTCTGGTCAGCCCATAAGAGGTGGTCTCAGGGGCACAATCAAACCCTCAACGATGCAGATATCCATCCCAGCTCTCATCTCACCACCCTATGATAAGAACAGAAGTCTACTCCGTAAACCATTGCCTGGATGATTGGAGGCTCCAAATGAGGACTGCCGTTACATCTCTCGGATACTCGACGCGGACTAACTTTTCCCTGTAGCAAATTGGGAGGCATGATGACTCAGAACACGAAAGCAGAGATGCAATCTCCTCTCCCAACAACTCTTCCCTTTACTAAACCCACGAAGAGTGTATCGCCAGCAGGGACGTAGACGAAGATATGGAGATGAGCTGCCAAAACCCAAGCACCTCTGTGCATCAAGACAAGAAGATCGCTACCTCTCAGAAGAGAAGCAGCGAATCCAAGACAAAGGGAGACGAAATGAAAAGCAAGAAGCCGTGAAAGAGTCTATCCCTTTCATTCACACTACAGTAGAGAAGCTTGCTGTACAAGCTTTCGATGGCATGGACAGCCGTTGACTTCTCGAGACAGTGATGTACAGTCGTGCTCTGTCATCCTTCCCACACTCATCCCATATCCATCTCTCCCGCTCATCCATCGCACAGAGAGAAAGAGAGGAAAGCAGAAAATCTTAGCGTGAACCATGAAGACGAACCTTCTTCTTCGCCACATCGGCACGTCCATAGCGACGAGTCTCGTCGGCTCTCGCCCGAACGCTCCGCCGCTCGGCCTCTTCCTCCTCGACCTCGGCCTCATCGCGAGCGGCATTCTGGAGACGGCGATTGAGGTAGCCTGAGATGTACTCGCATCCCTCAATCACCTGCGCATGCCGGTCCCAGGTGATGCGCTCGTGCGTGATGTCGTAATCCCGCCTCGACTTCAGCTCGCACTTGCGCTCACGGCGGCGTTGCTCCTCGCGCTGCTCCTTTTCCTTCCTACTCTGCGTTAGTATCTTCTGGAACATGTGTGTGAGGGTGGAAGTGGTGCAAATGAAAGTGATGAACGTGAGGTGCAGATCTCCAATGTTGGTGTCCTGTATGGGTACACTAATCTTGGTATCCGAAGGGGGTATCGCAAATGCCCAAAAGCTATTCTCAAGCTCTCGTAAGGTGAAGGGTGTAGTGACGTGTCGGTCATGTCGTGGGGGTCATTTTTCTTTTACCATGCATCCTCGTTGGCGCCTCCGTCATCGCCGTCATCATCAGCGTCATCGCCATTGTCGAAGTATTGCTCGCCGTTGTAGTCGTTGCCCAAGTCATCTTCATCTTCTTCGTAGTCATCGTCTTGGAGTTCCTCAACACCATCCTCGCCCTCCTGGTCGGCCTCGTTGACCTCGTCATCGGCGTCCTTGGCGTCGGCAGCAGCGTCACCATCGGCACCCTCGTCGAACTGGGCCAGCTTGTCGAGCTTGCGCTTCTTGAGGAAGGCGAGGTTCTTCTTGGTGGCGTCGGGGTTGTCACCGCCCTCTTCGCCGTCGCTGACGACGTCCCAGAGCTCGCGCGGGAGGAGGTCCTTGACTGTGAAGATGAAGTTAGCGGTGAAACGTGAGGTGAAGTGGCGAAACACGTACCGATGGGCACCTTCTTGAGGTTCGGCAAGCCGCCGGCACGTTTGGCCTTCTTGCTGCTGTAGGTGGCAATGTCCTCGAAGGCGTTGAACTCGGCCAGGTCGCGCTTGCCGGTGGTGGCGACGTCGATGAAGAGGGGACCGTTGCGCATGGCGCTGCGGTGCTCACGCCACTTGCTGACGAGCCGCTTCTCGTGGGCGATGCCGGGGATGTACTTGTAGACTTCGGTGGGCTGCGAGATGTCAGTTGTCTGTCTGGTGGTGGCGGATGAAGCTGGTGGCTTCAACTCACCGGGTAGAGGGTCTTGGTCCAGTCATCGTCGTCGGCGTAGCCCCGGTAGGCGGCCATCTGCTCCTCGAGGGCAGCGTCGACTTCGAAGGGCAGGTCTCTGCCGCCCATGCGACCGGCGCCGCCTCCGCCACGACCTCCGCGAGACATGCTGATGTTGGTGGGGTGGGTGTGTTTGGTGAGAGGGTGAAGTTGGTGACGTTGAAGTTAAGCGAGTTGCTGGTGGATGAGTCGTTGCTAGGTGACGGTGCGATTCTGGCGAGACGAGTGGTTGACGGTGGTCATGTCGAGGAAGAGGAGGAGGACGAAACAAGAGGCCGGATAGATGCTGCTCACAATAAGCTCATATTGTCCGGCCTGCTATTGTCGTGGTTGACCATTCTGCCATCACGATGCTTTCTACAGGTGCGCTTAATTTTTTAGACTTTGCGCTAGATTGATCCCTGCTAGCGTCAACCTTAAACTCTATTTTCGACCACACATGCGTGCATCAGGTGAAGTAGTCTTGAACCGCAAGGAGGACACATGAAAGGCGGCATTCCAGGTACAGGAGATGATGATGGCCTAATCAATTATTGAAGAGCTTGGGTGATCCGTCTCAAGAGCGAGGATAATGTACAAAACCTACCGGGGTATCTTTATCTATCCAACTCCACCACCATGCAATCGCCATGCTATGCAACCAGTACAGATACATCCGCCACACCCCCTCAATGCTGAGCAGCTTCGACAGTATCACTTTCTCCCACCACCTTCCTCCATTGAGGCGGAACCCAAATTCCCGAGTCCCTCTTCTCTCTCTCCTTCTGCTCGCTACTCCACTCCAACACCGCCACCGTAGCCTTCACAAAACCATCTCTTATAGGGTCGTCGGCGATGGTGACGCCCTCCCGGACCTCGCTCAATGAATTGAAAGCCCCGTTCAGCATCCGGTCCAAAGCCTTCCTGAACTCCAGGACCAGTCTCGTCGCAAAAGCAGAGTCATCGAGGTTCTCGATCTTGAAAGGCAGCCAGTCATCCATCGTCAGCTTGAAGCCCTGAGCTTGGAGCTTTCCGCCGAAGAGCAGCGTGAGCAGCGGCGTTACCAAGGTGGTGTCTTTCATGAACATAGTCTTGCCGTCGACAGTCTTCCTTAGCGACTCGTATGCGTACAGCTTGTCGTCATCCGACCGAATCTTCCTGGTGCTGTAGTTGAGGGAACTCGGATGGATCAAGACACTGTCCTCTGCCTGCGTACGATGTGCTAGGGACCGTCCAGGGTTCTTGGCGGCCACATTGGGGTGGACACCAGCGAGGTAGAGCGCCTTGATCAATGCTGGATTGTCAGAGTAGCGATTGAGCGCCGCACCGCCATACTCAGTCGGCTCACGGAAGACGCTCGCACTCGGATTCTCGGGAACGAGGCGCGACTCGATCAGTATCTTCTCTATTGATGCTGCAGTCGCTGCGACCGATTTGAAACTACCCCAGTGCAGGAAGTTTCGCCGTGCGTGGTGCTCCGCACTGGACAAGCCGTCCTTGCTGCGGAGAGTACGAAGTTCTTTGAATGCTTCGTAGATAGCCAGCTGATCGGAGTTGTGCTGGTTGTATCTGTTCAGAGCTTGCCTCGCCGCAGCGCGATTCCCGGGCGGCGACACGAACAGAGATCTGTCCTGGTCGAGTGAGCTGAGAACAATCATAGGATCCAGGCAGCGGAATACGATTCCTAAAAGAATCATCTTGCCAAGAGAGGGATGCACCGGCAGTTTGGACAAAGTTCTTCCCAGCGCCGTCAAGCTTTCATCCTGGGTGAGGGCCTCAATCTCCTTCAAAGCCTCGACTGCACCCAACACGGCGTTCTCTGATGGAGGCTCAATAGTCTGACTCAGAAATGACTGAACCGAGTCGTCGAAACCTTGGGCCTTGACGGAAAGACAGATTTCCTGAAGATCGCTGAGATGTAGTTCAGGAGGAGCAGATGCCGGCATTGCCTCTCGACGTTGTCGGCTGAACAAGGCGTAGTAGTCGCCCGGGTGCACACGCCCCGCACGTCCTGCTCGCTGCTTTGCATTCGAGTTGGACGCCCACGTCGTGACGAGCTGGGTAATGCGGCGTGCTTGGTCATATCGCTTCTGTCGCAGTTTCCCGCTGTCCACCACGTACTTCACGTCCGGCACAGTCACACTCGTTTCAGCAATATTTGTAGAGAGGATGATTTTCCGGCATCCTTTGGCGACAGGCTCGATGACATCCTTCTGTTCATGCGGAGGCAGCGCAGAATGTAACAAGCAGATCTTGAACTTGTCTGCATCGTCGAACGCCATGCCGAACTCTGTATTTTGGATCAGTGTATCACGGACCGCAACAATCTCGGCCAGACCTGGAAGAAACACCAGAATCGCGCCGTCTTCGCTTTTTCGACAGATGTGCGTGATGGTTGCAGCAGCTAACGACAAAGGGACCTGAGCTTCCTCCTTCTCTCGGGCGGCTGCTCGATCTTCCTCGCTCTGCTCCAGCTTCACTTCACGTTTCCAGTCAATGACTGGTGCTGCTGCTGCCTTTTGCGCACTTGTCGCAAATGACATTTCGGACGCAAGGTATTCAGTCGTCGATCCTTTGTCGAGCTCCGCCATCGCATCCAGCTGGGCTCGTTCTTCGGGGCTAAACTCGGCCAAGATGTTTTCAATGTACCTCTCCTGCACAGGAAACGTTCGACCTGGTACGCTCAAGACAGGTGCAGCTTTCAGCCCATCACTCTGCTCTTCCGCAAAGTAGTTGGCGAACAATTCCTGGTCCAGTGTAGCCGACATCAAGATCACTTTCGGCACTGGTCTTCCAGCATCTCGTCGCTTCTTGATAGCGCGCTTGAGAAGAACCATCAGAAAATCGATCGGCAGGCTTCTTTCATGCACTTCATCGATGATTATATGGGAGACTGTGTCAAAGATGCCATCGATGTCGTGCTTCAATTGCTCCAGAAGAATTCCAGTCGTGCAGTATGTGATGCTGCCCCCCTGTCTCGCCGGTTTGTAGTCGAATCTGACGTGATATCCAACCCCAATGCCAAGTGGTTCATGGCGTTCGGCGGCGACTCGAGTTGCGATAGAGGTTGCTGCGAGACGTCGTGGTTGCGTGCATATCACATCGCAAAAACCTCCATCTCCACGCCGAATTGCGTCGTCCAGAATAATCTGCGGGACTTGGGTCGTTTTGCCGCTGCCAGTCGCGCCGACTATAATACTGTAAGGGCTACCTGCCACGAGCTCAAGGACCTGCGTGCGATATTGGCTCATGGGGAGCGATGTGGTTGCATTGTCATCACGCTGCGAAGCTTCACCCTCGCGTTTCCGCAGATCTCTGATCCGATTCCTGCTGAACACTTGGCGATCCAGCTGTGAAAGAGTTCGTTTTCGTCGGTTGCTGGAATCTTGGAGTAGATTGTCAACAGGGAGCAGTGGTTGACGGACGTCAGACAAGCCTGCACGTCTTGCCTCCACCACACCATTCCGCATCAATTCGACTGTGCGATTATCGATGTTGGTCTTGATGGACCGCACTTCTCTTAGCACTTTGCCTTGGCTCTGACGTACAACTGCCGCAAATTGGTCCAAAAGCTGCGGCTCGGCTTTCACAATCTCGACAGCGGCGGTCAATCTCGCCAATTGCTCGGCAACCGGTTTTCTCGTCATAATGACCCATCGTCCCACATTTTGGTCGTTTATGGTAATCTGAGCCCAGTTGTGAGTCTCTCCAGCAATGACAAATGGCTTGGCCTCGACTTCCAGGTAAGTGTCCTTCTTGACGTTGCGGTAGAAATCGAAGAACTGGCTTGCTGTATCGAAGTTCAGGAGCGCCCATTGGCGATCACCTGCTGTTGGAGATTGAATGAGACCAGCATTCTCCTTCTCCTCCGCGGCCGACTTGAAGGCAATGGCGGCAGCGGTTTCAGCGATGCGAAGAGTCCGCCCAAGCCGAATCGTCTTGAGCCCCAGATCTTTCAGTTCGATTGATACTTCCGCCAGCTCCAAGTACTTCGCTTTCGCCTGTTTCCTTGTTCCTGGTTCTCGCTTTTTCACGACTCTGGCATGATACTCGGGACTCATGCCCAGTCGCGCGGCCCAGTTGTAGATCTCCAATTTGGCATCCTTTTCGGCCTTCATGGTCTTCTTGTCGACCGTCACCAGATCTTCCAGATCTGCCGCTTCATCATCAGAAGTCTCCTCTGGTTTTTCTACAGAGGCTTGAGCGTCATCTTCGCCCCGTGTAGGAAACAGCGTTTGCAAGATGCCGTTCTCTTGAAACTTCTTCAACATGTGCGCCCATGCCACAGACTTGGCGATGCCTTTGTTCCGCCCCTCGCCGGCGGTTGCCAACTTGACAGCGTTAGGAAGTTCCACACGGAGGTTGTAGCGAACGATGTTACCTTCCTTGACTTGCGTCTGTCCTTCCACATTCCATGGAATGTGTGCTTTTTGAAAGGCGCTGTGAATTGTGTGGTCAATCGACTTCGGCTCAAAAAGTGCTGGACCAATCAGCTGGTAGTCATCCTTGAGTGTAGACATGATAGAATGAAAAGTTCTTTCTGCGTCAAGAGCTGCTAAAGTCTCCGGCGGTGGGCTGGGAGCGAGCCGGTGCAGAACACCTTCGGTATGCAACTTTGACAATACATGCAGAGTGGCGGCAGCGCGTGCATCGGATGCGGTGTTGCCCTCGCCGAGTTCCCGGATTATGATCAAGGAGGGGATCACGAGAGCTTTTGCACAGCCAAATGTGCCCTGACGTGTTCTGTACTTGAAGTGCTGCGGCAGGTCCGTGTCGAGCTTCAAGTGCTGCTTACAAGCCTTGCGGATGGCCTCGTCTGCTGTACGTGGATCGAAAAGTTTTGGGTCCGCGTATGGGTATTGCGCGCTCGTGGGTATTTCCAGGCGAGTTTGCATGTACTGCAGGTTCAAGGGGACATCGTTGGCATCGTGAGCGTCGGGAGGGCTTTTGATCGCTTGCTGAGAATCGGCAGAAACTATTTGCTCGGCACTGGAATCGAAATTTGTCTTGATCGCCAATGGAATTCCTGCCTTTGCCTTTCGCCATGATCGATTGCGTCTTCGTCTTTGTGATGCGGTCAACGATGTGCCGGCGATATTCTCGTAACCCGTAGATTCCGCGAACTGCTCAAAGCCAGTTTTGGGCTTGTTCTCTGGGGGTGTGGACCGCAGTCGGTGGGACATCATTGCATCTCCAATGGAGCGGCCTGTTATTAAAGACGAATCACCATCGGCGGGCTGCTGTTCAGAGGTCTTCTCAACGGATACATAGCGCCTTCTCCAGGACAAGGCTTCCTTGCCAGGGGCATAATTAACTGGGAAAGGGTTTCTGTGGCAGGTTTTGGCCTTTCCTCGCAAAGCCAAATGTCGATTCCATATTTGCAGTCGCAAGGCAGCCGGCAGGCCGAGCAGGCTCATTGTGGAAGGCGTGGTCTTGTGCTCATCTTCTTGATGACGCCTTTCCGCATGGCATAGCAAGATTTGGTTCGATTGTGGTGATGGATCGAAACGATTGATGATACAATAATGTTTTCCTCGAAAGCACAAATTGTCTGAACGTGAAGTCCAGGAGTCTCTCACTCACGGCAACTTTGCCGAGACGCCACGAACTCTAAATCTCGAAGCCGAATTCACCTGCAGCTTCCAATCTTCGCCTTTTGCTTTCCCTTTCACATGCACACATGCATCTACCAAACCAACACTCCAGCTGTATACCACAGTCAATTGAAGTCTCTGTTACACCTGTTGTAAGCGAAGTTGTCAAGCTGAATGGCTCCACATGTCTACCAGATTTCATCATTCACTCGACCCATAACCGTGACATCATAATGACATTGGCCGCCCGCCGCACATGCAAAAGATCGTCCAGGTACAAGTACACGTCTGCTCTTCACAGTCGCATGCTCCTCTTCATCCAAACAACAATACACTCCAAACCATCGCCCATCCTACCAAACGGCACCAACACACAACCAAAGCTCCTTCTACACAACACCACAAATACCAACAATCAAAATGCCCCGCGACGGATCAGGCCACTCGCACAACGCCGAAGAAGCCGGCGACAACCTCACGCACGGCACTCCGGCCGGCAACGAGGTACGTATCCGACCCGTATCGGATGACGGGAAATTTCGGCAAGCTGACTCACTTCGACTCATTCACAGCAACCCACTTCCTCCGGCGTTGACCGCTCCTCCAAGGCGGCTCCACCTCCTGACCACGAGACTGGCGAGGGCTTGAAGAATGAGGATGGCAGTGTGGCGTCGTCGGGTCAGGGGAGCATTGGTGTGACGGGTGGCAGTGGCAAGGGTCCCATGAAGTCGACGGTGGATGAGCAGGCGGAGAAGTTGAGCAAGTAAAGGAGCATTGCGCGAGATGAAAAAGTACATAGGATATTATGGGTTGCATGAGTGATGAAAATCACAGCACTGAGGTACCAGAGATGATATGGTACCGCACGCGCAATTGAAACTGATGATAGTCTCTCGGTTATGAACAAGTCAGGCAGATCCTGAACCCTACCCTCATCACACAACTTTCAGCTGAAACCCTCCCCCTTTCTCTTCCTCCTCCCTACCATTAAAGATTGAGCTGAAGTCCATCTCACCCTGCAATCCAGGAGCTGCGCCGCGAATAGGAGCGTTAGGGCTGGCCTGTCGTCGTCTCTTCTCCTGTCCAGCTTTCGAAGGGAATGTTGGAAACATTGCAGTGGGCTTCGGTCGAGGATCTTGTTGGAAATACGGATCCTGCAGCATTTCTTTGGCGGAGGGTCTGTTCGACGGATTTAATGAAAGCAGACTGCTTAACAAGCTTGCGCCAGCGTTCGTGAGGGTCGGGAATCTAGACCGCACGATCGGGCCGTGAGCATTGTTGCTGTTTGAGGGTAGTCGAAGCGAACGGGCGTTCGGTAGTCGCTTGAAGCCGGGCCAAGTGTCTTCGGTAGGAATCCCGCAGAGCTCGAAGATCTGTGCATACGTCAATGAATTGGTAAACGCATATCGTATCTCTTCTTCCCAGTCGACGTTGGACTGGATGCTTGACTCACCTTGCTTAGTTGATCCACCTCATTCTTCCCTTGCAGCAGAGGCTTCTTGGTCAGCAACTCTCCAAAGACGCAACCAACACTCCACATGTCAACTGCCGTGTCGTATGTTGAGGTTCCTAGAAGTAGCTCCGGCGACCGGTACCAAAGAGTGACCACCAGCTGCGTCAAATTGACTGGGGCAGGATCGCCACAAAACCGCGCCATGCCAAAATCTGCAAGCTTGATCTCCCCCTGATTGTTCATCAATATGTTGCTAGTTTTCAGATCTCGGTGAAGTATCCAATGATCGTGCAGGAACTCCACTGCACTCCCCAGCTGCAATAGCAGGGTCTTGACTTCTGAAGGCAGAAACGGCTCGTCCATGTCTTCTTGCAGCGTCTTGAGATCGTGCTCCAAGAACTCCATGACCAGGTAGACATCTCCAGTGCCAGATCCTCCCACAACCACTTCTCGGAGGTCCACCACATGCCTGTGTCTCGAAGCCCGTAGACACTGTATCTCGCGCAGTGCAGTCACTGGGAAGCCGCCATCCCTCGCAGCATCCAGCTTCAGCTTCTTGATCGCCACGATCTCCCCAGTCGCCTCTTCCTTTGCCCTAGACACGAACCCATAGCTGCCCTCCTCGATATGGTTCAGACGATCAAAGCGCTCCACCGAGCGGCAAGGCTGCCATGCGGGGGCGTCAAAGCGCAGCAACTTGCGTTCCTCTTCGTGCGTAGTTGGTATGTTGTCGTGTGATAGGCGTCGGCGTTTCGAGGGGCGCTCGTGGTCGTACTCGTGTCCATTCAGCGCGTCATTTTTAGCATCTGCTGCAGCACGCTGCTGAGCTTCTTCGTCTGCCTTGCGCTGCTTCTCCGCCTTCAGCCTCTTCTTCTCCGCCTTTTCTGCCTTCCGCCGTGCGTCCTCAGCCGCATCTTCGTCCGTATCGGCCCATCGCGAGGTCATGGTGAGTCTATCCCAGTCAGCTAAACGACGAACGCGAAAGAGAAGCCGGGATTAGCTCACTTTTCACGGAAATGTCAATGCCCTAGGCGGGACAGCTGAGCTATAACTCGCATTGCTGACTTAGGGTTATGCACGTATCGAGAAGGTTTAAGAATCGGGTCGGCGGCCTCCTTCCTGCCGACATATAAGGTTGGCGCTAGCGCTCTACCCTTGCATCGCCAAGATTAGGTCTTCCTTCAACTGGCGACTTCACGTCCAGCTGCGCTCGGAGCGCTCCGTTAGGTCGTGATTGCGCCGTTCTGGCTGGCAGTGGGCGAGAGATGGATATATGCTACCGCGGCGCCAGTGCTGCATTCGTGGCGAGATGCGAACCTCCCGTCTTGTCGCTGCTTATCCAGCACATTCAGCGAGATCCTCTGCGCGGCCATGACCAGACACGGCAAATGCGAAACGTGTAGGAAGAGAAAGGTCAAGGTGCGCCCGCTATGCTTAATCACTGCCCCGGGACGAGGCTGTAGGTTGACCTTGCAACGCAGTGCGACGAGAAATGGCCCATGTGTGGACCATGCAGCATCAAACGACGGCCTTGCCATTATGTGGAATCTGTCTTCATTCACGACCGTAGCTCGGTCGCCAAGGATGCCACTATTACGCCGATTGACGCCCTCAATGCAGTCGTCGAGAGTCGCAAGAAGGTCACATGCACCTACCGCTTGAAGCGTCACCAAAAGGCTGAAGCTGGCCGAGGGCAGTTTCTCACGTTTGAGCCCGTAAAGTCGCAGCCACCTTCACCCGTGAACGTAGACTCCCAGGCCACCAGTGCGGTCGACCTGGGCTCCGTCTTTGGCTATGAAGCGCTCGACCTCAATCCCTTAGGTCCTTGGGTGAAGCTGGCACAACCAGACAGCGGCAACAGTCCCTGCCTCGAGCTCGCTTTGCGATATGCCCTGCAGAGCATGATTGCTTTTCAACAATCGCACTCCGAGGAGAGCTTGAAGCGAGCGAGCAGAATTGGAGTTCGAGCCCTTCGAAGCCTGCAATCTAGCATAGAGTCTTCCGAAGACGGAGACGACAAATTGAGTTTAGTGGTCGCGATAATGCTGCATTATGCTGCAGAGGTGAGTTCTTGACTGGCGCTATATTTGCTCCTATGGGCTTACTGATCGGATCTTAGCACTTTCTCGGAGTCGCATCCTGGCGCTATATCCCACATCTGCAGGGCGTCTGTCACCTACTCAACTCCCATTTCCAAGATCAACCCAACAACGCCGCCATTCAGAGCATTGTAAGTATGATATGCTGCCTTGAAGTACGTCGAACCTCTCTGCTATGGATGAGACTATTGTCTAAATTGGATGATAGATCGTGACGGCGATCCATTTCGGAGAGCCGTCCCAACTCGAATCTATCGCTCGCCCATCGGTTGACCTCAGTGCACCGCCGCAAGTCGACGCCACAACGCAGATTGTCGACGATCTGCTCATTCAAATACCACGCCTAGTGTGTTATGTTCGAGACTGCACCGAAGATCTCGAGGGCCTGGCTGAGGTCATCGAATTGGTGAACCTACTCCGTTACTCAGCAGAAGATCAATGGGCACGAGAAGCTTTGGCAGCCATGTCTTGGACAACGACGTCGCTCAGCAGCGAAACGAAGTCCCCAACCGGTACAGTTCTCGAGTTCGAATCAACGCCTGCCTTCGTCTTTGCAACCCGATACTACTCCTACCGACTGCTCATTGGAGGCTTGCTGGTAACGTTGGCAACAATCTCAGATGACCAGTGCTTGCTCGCAGAGGCCGAATACGTGGAACTAGACGCCGCGACTTCTGTCGCGGAGTGCCTCGACTACGCCTTGAAGCCTAGTCCCGCGCAATGCCTCATCAGCTTTGGCATGATACTTCCACTCGAGCTTTCTCTCGGCGCCTGGAGCAGGCTTCAGCAAAGGGAAACGAAATCACTCTACTCTCCGGGTTCTCTCAAATACCGGCAGGCTGTACAAATGCAAGACTGGTGCATCGAAAACTTGCAAGACGTGTGTCAGAGATGGCGTGCAGGACCAATTCCGCGGGACGGGATGGAGACCATGTACGGTGCCCTCGTTGGAGGACCTCTTCTGGACGGCCCGTGCAGCTACATGAAGGTGGACCTGTAGGATGCTAGACATACTCCCGCAAGGCAAATAGAAGCTAATCGAAGAACACCATGATCTGGAAACTTTCGAGAAGGCCTGTTCTTTCTACACACGCCATTGGGATCTCCATGGCCCACGCTTAGCCTCCAAGCGTGGTGAACGCATGTTGGAGCAAGTTTTGGTAAAAGACTACCCTGTCAGTATTAGCATTGGCCTCTTCAGGGCTCTGCTACCAACCTGCTGCCAACCATGATCGAAAAGCCTCCCGTTGTTATGGAATAGTGGAACACGACCATCTACTGGGGGACTCAATATGAGAATGATGCTCTCCACCTTTGGCCGGGCTTTCCCTGCCTTCGCCATCAATATCGAGACTTTCAAGATCCGACCGGCCGGCGGATCGCGACCATTGGGATGCAAAATGTCAAGCTCGATAAGGCATCTCTCGCTCGCGTCGGCAGAATCATGTGCAAACAAAGGGCGCTGTCATATTACGGTGTCCCAGCAAAGAGAATGTTCTGCTGAAGATAAGACAGGTTCAAGACAACGCTATTTAGATGTACCATTCTCGTCTTATCGTGTCAGTATAGAAGCCACGCATCCATCGAATCATTTCTCGAGTACTGTTGACTGCTCATCTACTTTTCGAAGACGACACAAGCGGTGTGACTTTGTGGGGACCTCGTTCTACCCATCTTCCTTCCAACTGCCATCTCACCATTCTGCTAAGAATGCTGATTGCGAGATTTTACTAGAAGGCCCAGCAACATAAGTCTGTTTCGAGGCCGGCGTGTGCCCTACAGTCGTAGCCTCCTATGTGCCAGAATCCCCCAAACTGCGTGGAGCACGAAACTGATGGGAAATTCCAGAATGCTTTGTCCTGCTTGTTTCCGCCGAGGTTTGAAGAACCTTCATGTTCAAGCCAAGCTATTGCTCATCCGTCGCCTGAACCACGATCTCAGCCAGCAATGTTCTCGAATACCAGAAACTGCATGAAGGACCAAGCTGATGGAAAGCTCCAGCATGCTTTGTCCTGCTTGTTTCTGCTAAAGCTCCAAGAACTCTTTTGTGGAGGGCAAGTGGTAGCCTATCCGTTGTCTGCATGTACCACAAGCCTGGACTAGATTGCGCTAGATTCTCCGAAGGTGCATGGAGTACCAGGCTGGTGGAATAATGCAGGAGGTTTTGTTCTGCTTGTTTCTCCTGGAGTCCTAAGAGAAGCCAAGCGCTTGCTCTGCGCCTTGGCAAAGCAAACAGAGCCGTGCCTATATATCACTTCATGTTAGGGCGCTGTTTACAACATCATCAGTTCACAACAAGAGCTAAAACGCAAGCAGCAAGACATGGCTCTACCGTGTAAGTTTGAACGAAGGTGCACTTGAAAGTATGTAAGCTAACATCACCTCAGCGCCACCCCCAAACGCACCCGTCGGTCCAAGAGGCTACAAGCGTCCGCCACTGTCAGGTCGTCGCTGCCGCATCTGTGATCGCCTTCTCGAAGCCGACGACAGGGAGTTGTGCAAGCACTTTCAAACACAGAATGCCAAACCCGCCATTCCTCTCAGCGACATCGACTACAACAACGAGTGGGGCGCCTATCTCGGAGACGTAGGTGAGGAGAACATCGCGCTCAGGAAGGCGCTTGAGGATCGGAGGAGGAGAATGCCACTCGCAACTCGATCGGAGGTCGCGCGTTCGGTGGAGAGTCGGTGGAATGCGCAGATTGCTGGGGCTACCCACGAAGCCATGGCAAAACCGGCGGAGGAGCAGCAGCCATTGCCACAGATAATGGCGTGGATTGGGGAGTTGAGGCGCTTGATCGGGGCGCTTGAGGCCGAGGAGGAGCAAGAGAGACGGAAGAAACAGCTTGACGAGGACTTCGACAAATTCATGAGGGAGACGGGGGGGTCGGGCAAGTAGAAGAAGAGAAGTATGGGAAGGCTTGCTGAGGGGATACTCGTCCTTCGCGGCTTGGGTGTGCGCTGGGTGTGGACCGTGTGGTGGAGTGGTGCCATGCCCGCAGAAGTATGATCTTCCCCGGAAGTCGTAGAATCACAACACGTCGAAACAAAGTCTCATTGCCATAGTCCCGCTCATCCTCTGTACCAATTCGATACTTGTATTTGTAGTCACAGCTTCTCTGTAAATGTGATGCAGGACGCGTATCTACTACGCTCGCTCATCAAAAGTTGCCCTGATCAATGGGAAAGCAGTCCATGAAGAGCAAGCTTAAAATGAGCATGATGATTTCTCGGCCCATTTGCACAAATGATGCTTGTGCTGAGCAGGGACTGTGCTCCTCGCGGTTGTCCATGTTCTGTATTTTGCAGCCTCGTGCAAGGTGATGTTACCCTTGCGATGCGGAAAGATGCCTTTCTGGGGCTAGCGTAATCGCGGAGGTGAGCTCGGACCACACGAGGAAAGATGTCCCAGATCCGACTTTCTCTCACACAGCATCAACATTCATTATTGCAGAAGATGAGTGGCAGCTTTTGCCGCACCGCCAGGAAGTTGGTACGGCGGACTGCTCAGATCAACTTACGATGTAGCAGACTTCCTGGTGTAAGATGGAGTTCCTCAGAAGGAGGCCACAAATGGTCAACCCCGTTGGCAAAACAATTGGCTGAGGCGATCACGGTATGGCCAGCGGTACGGTAGACTGAGACTGACTCAATGCTGATGCGACCCAGACCACCGGTCCGATCCCAGTAGCATCGTACATGCGCCAAGTTCTCACGTCCGATCTAGGTGGTTACTACACAGGAGCTCTGTCCTCTGACCGCGATCAGTTTGGAGCAAAAGGAGATTTTGTCACATCGCCCGAGATCAGCCAGATATTTGGCGAGCTCATTGGTGTCTGGATCGTTGCAGAATGGATTGCACAGGGACGAAAGAGCGAGGGCGTATACCTGATGGAAGTAGGCCCTGGAAGAGGCACTCTGATGGATGATATGCTGCGTGTAAGATATATTGCACGTTCTCGTAGAGTCGCAGATACTGAAACACTGAAATCTTCAGACAATACGCAACTTTCCACCTTTTGCCAAGGCTATCGAGGCTGTGTATCTCATCGAAGCCAGTGAAACGTTACGACATGCTCAGCACCGGCTCCTCTGCGGTGAGAATAGCATGGCAAAGACTGAATTGGGTTGGGAAAGTGTCAGCCGACATTCGCCGGACCTCAAGATTGTCTGGACTGAGGACGTACGTTTCGTGCCTCGAGAAGCGAGCAAGACACCCTTTATCATCGCACACGAGTTCTTCGACGCCTTGCCTATACACATCTTTCAAGCCATCAAGCAATCTCCTGAACAGCAAAACACGATCCAGACTCCAACCGGACCGATTCAAGCACAGCGAAAGCAATCAGAAGCCAGCCAGTGGAGGGAAATGCTCGTTTCGCCGAAACCGCCGCACAGACTCAAAGAAGGCGAGCCAGAATTTGAACTTTCGCTATCAAGAACAGCAACACCACATTCAATGTACCTACCAGAGACTTCGCCTCGTTACACAGCGTTGAAGGAGACTGATGGCGCAACCATTGAGATCAGCCCTGAAAGCCAGGCGTACGTGCGAGACTTTGCCATACGGTTAGGCGGGTCGAATCAGCAGGAGATCGAAGCAGCATCCAAACCAAAGGTTGCTGTTCCTGGAAGGCAGGTTTCGTCTGCCAGAGAGCAGCCTGTCCAGAAGCCTGAGCCATCTGGAGCTGCCCTCATGATCGATTACGGCCCAGCAGCTACAATCCCAACGAACTCACTCCGAGGCATTCGCGCTCACAATCGCGTCTCGCCATTCCTGTCAGCTGGAGCTACTGATGTTAGTGCTGATGTTGACTTTATGGCTTTGGCAGAGACCGCCATCAATTCATCACCAGGAGTTGAAGTTCATGGCCCGGTAGATCAAGGGCGGTTCCTTTTGTCCATGGGCATCGAAGAGAGGGCTGCGCAGCTCGTAAAACGGGCCGTCGACAAAGAACGTGCTGGCTCTACTGGACAAGACAAAAGCGAATTGACTGAAATCGTGAAGAGGATCGAAAGCGGGTGGAAGCGACTCATCGACCAAAGTCCACAAGGCATGGGTCGTCTTTACCAGGTTATGGCGATTCTTCCTTACAATCCGCCCAATCAAAACCAGCCCCGGCGAAGACCTGTCGGGTTTGGTGGCGACGTTGCCAATTGAATAATCCATCTCGGACTAGCTTGTCGCCTGGCTGCTTCACAGCCACAATCTGGCGCCTCACCGGAGTAGAGTCATAGAAGGTGCGGCTCGGCTGCATAGGCTGAATTCCGTAACAATCGCCAGCTGCAGTATAGCTTGCAGTCCACGCTCATGGGCCTGTCAAATATACAGGCTTCTACTCACATCTGAACTTCTACAAATCGGGCTCACCCGCAATTCACCACGAGGAATCAACCTACAGCAGTCATGGCACAATCTCAGGCAGCGCGATCGACGTATATCGAACGACGAGAATCATCGAACGAGCTTTTCGATGTTGCGGAAGGCGATGTGGATGCCGCCCTCCCTCTCATTGAGGCCTGCACATCGGGCGACGACATCCTACTTCGGGACTTGCTCTCACACCCAGATTGGGCCAAGATTATGCTCGACACACAGTGGTGTATCAAGAGCGAACACCGCCCAGTTAAGAAAGATGTCCAGAACGATGCGCGAGGAGTTTACGTGGGATGGATGGAAAACTTGGTACGGGGTATGAACCGATCGGCCCCGCGCGGCCATATTGACGTCGTGAAAACATTACTCAAGTTCGGCAAGGAGCACGACGTGGAGCCCTTGGACTTCATAAGATACCATTCCGTGTTGAGAGTGATGTACGGGCATCACCTGGATATCATGGAGGTCTTCATCGAAGCAGAGCCCAGCGTCGTCACCTTCCACATGGGCCATGGCGTCCAACCTCTGGATCACGCTGTCAGGTATTGCATGACGGATATGGTTGCTCTACTCTTTCGACACGGCGCCACCGTCAAACATCCCGGGCATGGGGGTTATGGCAATAAAAGGGATGGGAGCTATATGATTTCCCTCCTGTCCAAAGCCGCTCCTGCGAGAACCACTCGACTCGTCGAGTTGTTGCTGGAGCATGGCGCTGTAATTCCTCAATCAGGGGCGCTACATGCCGCGGCTGGGTCTGACCGGCTGGATACCATGCGGCTCCTGATTCAGCGCGGGGCAGACGTGAATGAGTTTCTTCCCGAGAACACTCTTCCCGCCCGCAATCGGTCCTTGTACGCCACTTGGTCACCGATGCATTTCGCTGCAGATGGGAAGAAGGTCGACGCTATGAAGCTGTTGGAGGGTTACGGGGCTCGGTCTGATGTGAAAGATGAGCAGGGCAAGACGCCGAAGCAATTGCTGGAGGAGCGTAGAGAAGAGGAGCGGAAAGCAGAAGATCTCAAACCCGAGGAGAAACAAAACCCCTGATCACCATTCGACCGATTCACTAAAATCTCAATCTAGCCGCCCGCCTTCCTCAACATCCCTCTAACAGTATAAACTCCACCCTCCTCCACCTCAATCAAAATCGCCACCTACGGCACAAACCCATTCCGCTCATACAGCCTCGCCGCCACCTCCGAAGCCTCCAGATAACAATCCAATCCATCGCGATCGACCAACTCCCTCAAACCATGCTTGAGTAATTGGGTCCCCATGCCGCGTTTTTGGTGGGAGGGGGAGACGATCATTGCTTGGAGGTCTGGAATTCATTACACGTGAATTAGGGGATGAATACTGATAGACCCCTGGAGGAAAAGGCGAGGGCATGGAAGAAATGAAAAAGTAGCTTACACCAAAAATCCCCCCGTCCACCTACAATCCTCTCCTTTGCTTCTTTGAACTTCTTACCAATCTCATCGAAGACTTTGCTGTCCACAAAGCCTGGCAAGGACGGCATCACCGGTCCTTCACCACCCTCCGCACCCTTCGAATCACCCTCCAGTGCATTCCAACATGAGAACCCCACGGTCTTCCCACTTGATGAATCAACGGCTTTGAAGTAATACCTATTCGACAGCGTAAAGCGAATCTCCATGGTGGCGAGCTGGCAGTAGAGGTAGGCTTGTTTCTGTGAGGGAGTCATGGGAGAGGGGAGGCCGAGGGCGTGGAGACGGTCGGTGGCGTAGGCGGCGCGGCGAATGGTGACAAGGTTGACAATGTCTGCAGGCACGGCTCTTGAGATGGAGATGGGCGTGGGGGACATGGTCCGCTGGCATGTATTTCCGTCTGAGCAGAGGAGATTGTGGAGATAGATCCGTAGATTTTCTTCGTGGAAAGGCTAGATACGTATGGATTGAGGTGGCTGAGATGCATTGTGTTTGCCTGGCCGGTGTCCCTCGTCTGGCAGGAGCTTATCTCACCTGGATACGTCACTTTACTTGCTTCAGATTCCACGCTCTTTACATGTATATCACCAGCACACGGGCGGGCCAAGCCTATCAAATCTGGTGCATTGACATCCGATGCTATGTCCAGTTACCATCCGACCAAAGACTGGACCGGCGGCATTCTGTGCAGTAGTACCGTCGCCAACCAGCTGTGGTTTTTCCCATGGCCAGGATCACAGCCTTCCAAAATCCATCTTCTTCCTCTGTTGCCACCTTCTGACCTTGGGGGAGCCTACAGCAGGTCCACGATACGGAGAATAAGCAATCTTGTTGCTAGTATCTGCTCCCGTGATGTTAATCACGTTCTGTCCAAGGTAGTCTCCACCTATTTTTGTGTACTCTGACTCCATCTCGTCATTGAGAAGTACCAGGTCCCCATTCTCCCATAGGTCTTCCAGTTGGATACTTTCAAGGTTCATGTCTCGGATACAGAGCATGACGGGAGCAAACGAACCTCGATCGATGCTGATGGAGCTGAGTTCGAGGCCACGAAGCGAGCTGCTGTGGTTCCTCAGAAAGGCCAAAAGATCTTCCTGGCTCGCACTGAGCCCACCAATCCGGAGCTTGCGTAGTTGGACTAGTGGCATCATATGGTTTGCGAGGTTGTCCATATACCGGCGCCGCATCGTCTCTTGGAGGTCTTCAAGTTCAGAATCCGAACGCTCAAGGGCGTAGGCTGAAAGCTCCAGCTCCTCCAAGTGATGGCAAACACTAAGCATCTCGCAGAGTCCAGATACATTCCCTTCGTCCAGAATCAAGGCCCTCAATGTCTCTCGGTCCCGCTTCTGTTTTATTAACTCGAATGGAACTTTCTGGGCAGGGTCCCCGGACTTGCGAGCGTGATATTCCGACTCATCAGCGATGGGGTCCGATATGCTAATCGATAGAGACTTTAGTGTTGTGAAAGAAGGGCCAAAGCCGACCGCCCACTCGAGTTGATTCAGCGTGTCGCAAGGAAGGCTGCAGCATAGAGATTCCGGCTTCTTCGCAAATATGTCCAGCCCTTCCACAGGGAGCTTACTATCGCGAAGACACGACATTGCTAGCACAAAACTCCTCGCTGTAGCCTCGAATACCGACTTCCAGCATTTGCCGTCGCTTGGGCTGAGTTTGATTTTCGTGTTCTCGCGATAGACGGCTATCTGAAGCGAGAGACTCTTCAGCGGTGTATGGTTTATGTTTGCCGCGAGGTTACAAAGTGCCGTCTTTAGCAGTGAAACGTCGACACGTTGCTGTCGAAGCTCATCGAGATCTGC
This sequence comes from Zasmidium cellare ATCC 36951, assembly GCF_010093935.1. Taxonomy (NCBI): domain Eukaryota; kingdom Fungi; phylum Ascomycota; class Dothideomycetes; order Mycosphaerellales; family Mycosphaerellaceae; genus Zasmidium; species Zasmidium cellare. The sequence continues at coordinate 85,002 of NW_022986960.1, forward strand.
CTGTCGTCGCCGCATGGTCTCAAGATCATTTCGCGCTTGCTTTAATTCCTCCTCGCTACATGATCGCGAGACCATGTATGAGCTGGAGCCTTCCCTCAGAACGGACTTTTTACCGCTTTTGACAACATTTTCGAGTAAAGTCGGATTGTACACTATGCCCACAAGCGTCAAATGCTCTACGAGGCATCCCAATCCCCCGGATGACGTTAATTGAGCGAATGTTTCCAAACCAGGGCGGGTGAGGTCGACATGCTTGACCCGGAAGAATTGTCGATAGGTGTCCTGGGTGGCCTTGAACGCAACGTTCCGACAAACGAGGCGCAGGTTGCGGACATTGCTCAAGTCCAGACGCTGTACAATCATTTCAAAGAGCTCGCTGGTAAGACATTCCAGACCGGCTGCGGCCATATTGAGCCTAATGTTGTAGGACAAGGGTGAGGAAGGGGAAACCAAAGGGTTCCATTGAAGTCGGCATGGAGATACATATATGTGTGCATGGGGTACGTGTACTTCTCATACTGCGTGACGTCCACGGGTACTGCGGCTCACTACATCTACGCTTGCATCTCTATCCTGCAATAGGGAAAGCGCTTTTTGGCCCGTGCTTCATGCTTCACAGACGCCCCACAGCCCTGCCCGACAGCCCTAAGCCGATGGGATGACCTCCTGGCCCAATAACCTCCCCCGAGCTACCCTAGCCTCGTACCACAGACGCCAGTCACCGTTTCCATGGCCATCGGCATCACAATCGTACTCGAAGAGAGCGCGGCCTAATGGACTGTTATTGGGATACTTATTCTTCGCCACGTAGCCCACGACATCAATTCTCGCACCAGAACCCAGCAGACCCTGCAGCAAATTTTTGAGATCAGTATTGATAATCTTCGGAAAATACAACCTCCCGTTGCTTGCGTGTTTCGGCGTCATGATCGAGACGTATATGGGCTCGGTTTGAGGGAAGAGAGAGACATCTAATGCTGGCCCTATCGCTTAGAACAGATCACCAGTTCCGGTGATGAGGTTGGCGACGTTTCCCTGAAAGTCCGCTGGTTCTGGATCCTTTTTGTTAAAATTCTTGAACCCCAAGTTCTGCCAGAAGTGGCCCTGAAGCGTATCTGGTCAACACGATTCCAGATCCTTGAAACAATCCATGGGTCTTACCATATACACGGCCTGCGAGGACACCACAGTCAAGATTGTACATCCAGTCAAGAATCCATTTTCAGTGCCCATGATCAAAGGCTCATTGGTGTCTTGCCAATCGCTGAACTTCTCAAGCCTTGTGACACTGTAATCGCTGTCGTCGACTCTCTCCACCAAACCAATAACGTCATTCTCATCTTCGCGGTCGTTCAAATACTGGCCAATATCATCCGCATCAACTTCTTCGAGAACTCGCTTCCGCAGAACACGATCTGTCGAACCATTGTTGTTCAGGGTGTATTCGGAGCTGAAGTCCCATGAATTGGATAGACTGCGCTTCGAGACAGGCGTACATCCTGTGTTGGCTTTGCAAGCCGCGCAGTATGGACCACAGCCCGTTGCAGGACTGTCGTCATCTCTTTTGGTCACTCCACTTGTAGTGCGAGGTACTGAAGCGAACCTAACAACAATTTTAACCAGTGAACGTGGGGTTTGGCAACAAGAAAATCGGATTACTCACGGCCACGCGCTTGCAATGACCAGAACCAGGAGGATTGCAAAGATGGAACGCCTCATTGATACTGCCATGTTTGGGGTGCACAGTTTGCAGCACTACCGGGTGTCGCGAGAGGGGATTCAAGAGCACATCGAGAGAGTTCATTTCTTGGGGCCGGGAATTTGATTCATCCGCCCACTCCGTAGAGGCTACATGGTTGGGACGCGGCGTGAACACAATGAAGAAAAGTCTATTACAACGAAAGTCAAGATCATTTTGTGTTCGAGGCAGACTCGAAGACTGGAGGCTCTCCCCAGGCTCTGACTGGCTGCAGGATCCACTTTCTTATTGTTTAGGGCAGGGGATTCTTCTTCTGGCTAGATGTACGGCATTGGTATCCTCAGCACTAGTGTCATGCCTCCACTTACACACAACCATCTCAACAGACTGCGTGCGGATCTCGGGCCCGCCGCATCTATGACGAGGTCCGAAAGTGCGAGGTAGAAGACTGTCTAGACTGTCTACGCATATGGTAGAGGATTTCTCGCGCCAGGCTGAATCAATCATTCTTGCTCCCCTGAGGAGTTCCTTCAACGACATTCGAGTTTCCACCATGAGACTAGCCAACGGACTCAGCAGTACTTCAATCTCAGGGATATTGTTGAACGTTCTGCTTGAAGCCCAAGTTGCCAAAACGCAATTCGTTTCAGCAATCTCACCATGTCCAATTGAGTGTGACCCAAGCGGCTCGAACCCATCTGCTTGGACATACTATTATGGCTTCGACGAGCTCAATGCCTGCGACGGCACTGTGATCTTCGAGACGAACATCTACAACAACGTTACCAATACGAAACATCTTTACTACAGGGCCTGTACAGCCACAGGTGGTACGGTCTTGCCAGACGGTACTGCTGGAGTGAAGAGCATTTCTGATAGGGCGACGGTTGATCCAGCACGGGGAAATGCTTCGTCACCAAGTCTTGCACGAAGACAAGTGCTTTCTCTAAACGACACAACGCCAGCAGCGGCCTCTTTACAACTCGTCAGTGGAAACAACGGCGGAGACGCCGACATTGCTGCCGCTCAAGCCGCCCTCGACGGATTAGGGAACTACATTGCAACAATAGAGAACAATGCGTCCACCATCTTTGCACGCTCGAAATCAATGGTTGCTGGGGCATATATCGGATCTCAACTCGACAAGTCAAGTGCCGCTGCTGCGATTAGCAAGTTCCACGATCGGGTAGGCCAGAATTCAGCACCTTCCGAGTTTGCTGCTCAATCGTGCGGCACTGCCGACAAGACAGTCAGTGCAGACTACTTCGGTGTCATCTATGACACGTCTGTATTGACGGTGGGGACGACGTTGCGGAGTTGGGACCAAGCAGGGTGCATCACAGGAGACCAAAGCCAGCCTTGGGACGGCGTGCAGGTGCAGCGCCTTTCTGGAACCCGAGTTTCGATTGCTCCAGAAGCGAGATCAATACTTGTCGTCAGAGCCACCTGCAATTACACTCAAGGTTTGACATCTTCCTTGAGCCAATGCACCATCAAAGACTAATTCGTCCTGTCTAGTCGAGTCTGGCGATGGTTGTTATTCAGTAGCAGAACGTTGTGGCATCTCCCAGGATCAACTGGAGTCGTACAATGGAAGCAGTGCCTTCTGTTCTAGCCTGACCCCAGATGAGGTGGGGTCGCCTCTTGAAACGCTCCATTCTTCACTGACCAAGATAGTATGCATGCTGCTCCGCAGGAAGCCTGCCGGATTTTTCCCCTCAGCAGAATCCAGACGGCAGTTGCATCTCGTATACGATACAGCCTGATGATTACTGCGCGGCCATCGCCGAGGCACATCAGATGACCACGCAGGACATAAAAAACCGGAACAACCAGACTTGGGGCTGGCAAGGCTGTGGCAACCTGTTCGTGGGAATGAAAATTTGTCTAAGTACTGGTATCCCTCCATTCCCTGCTAATGTACCGAATTCGGTGTGCGGTCCACAGGTCAACAATACGCAGGCGACATCCGAGCCAACGACTTGGGCTGACCTCAATCCGTGTCCCTTGAACGCTTGCTGCGATATCTTCGGCCAATGCGGTAAGAATCGATGTTTCGAGCAGGAGCCGTCGATAGGTATTAATACTTTCATAGGAATCACTCCCGACTTCTGCACGGCTGATCCAGCGTAAGTCGAATAGATGATAATCGTCTAAAGTGACGTGTCATGTTAACCCCTTTGCTCGGTTCAGAGACACTGGCAACCCTGGAACAGCACAGCCGGGGAGTAATGGGTGCATATCCAACTGCGGGACCGACATCATCTCCGGCCCTCCCCCTGCTACCTTCGAGAGGGTCGGATACTACGAATCATTTAGTGTGGATCGACCGTGCGGTCATTTATAGGTCGCTTCCATACCAGAGAGATACACCATTGTCCACTGGGCATTCGCCAACATCTCAGACTCCTTCGAACCATCCGTGACCCCATACGAGGACGGCTGGGCCAAATTTAAGGATCAAACGGGTTTTAAACGGGTCGTTTCTTTCGGTGGATGGACGTTCTCGACCGCAGTGAGTACATCTATGACCTACAGTTATCTTGATACTAACCGACACAGCCTAGTACCTACGATATCCTAAGATCAGGGGTCCATGCCTGACAACCGGCAGACGTTTGCAAATAACCTCGCCGCATTCGTTCAAAATGAGGGAATCGACGGCATCGACATTGATTGGGAGGTAATGTGACAACGTCATTACCAACAGCCTAGTGTCTAACGTTTGTCGCCGTAGTATCCGGGTGCACCTGACGACGAGGGAGAAGACATTCCAATCGATTCCCCAGACAGTGGACCGAATTACCTCGCATTTCTCAAGCTTCTTCGCGCTGCTCTGCCAAGTCAATGTACCGTCTCGATTTCGCTGCCGGCATCGTACTACTATTCGAAAGCCTTTCCTGTCAAGGACATGGCGCCTCTCCTTGACTACTTCATCTACATGACATATGATTTGCACGGGTAAGAGCTGCACTCACCCTCCCCGGTTTCTTCGCTGACAGCCGCAACAAGGCAATGGGACTATGGCAACAAGTTCACGAACCCCGGCTGTCCCAACGACAACTGCTTGAGATCCCAAATTAACCACACCGAAACCGCATCCGCTCTCTCCATGTTGACGAAGGCCGGAGTCCCGGCAAACAAGATCATGCTGGGCCAGCCCCTATATGGCCGAAGCTTCCAAATGAGCCAGGCAGACTGCATCACCCCAGAATGCACGTTCACAGGCCCCGCCAGTGGAGCTTTGCCCGGGAATTGCACTGGTATAGCAGCCCCCATGTTCTCCTCAACTCGTCGCTAACCAGCATCCAGAAACCCCTGGCTATCTATCGAATACTGAGATCCTGAGCATTATTAATGGTGGACAGTATAGCGTTCAGCAATACGAAACGACTGAGGCGGGTGATATCCTTGTGTACGACGATACTCAGTGGGTCTCATGGATGAAAGGCGCCACGTACGACTCTCGCAGTGAGTGGGCGCAAGCCCTGGGGTTTGCTGGAACGTCGGACTGGGTACGCCCTCGCACATCTTCTGCCGAGTTGTGGGACTAATAGATCTTTTCTACAGGCTATCGACTTGAATGTTACAGGGGGCGAAGATGGTGGTGGAGGAGGCGGTGGTACTGGCGGCGGATCCGGCAGTGGTGTTGTTTCCATCGATCCCTCTGTCTATTCTGGCAGCCCGACCGTGTCCTGCCAGCCCCCATGCACTTTCGTCTTTCCACCTTGGACGCTACCTTACACGACCACTATAACGCCTTCACCCGTCACAACATCGATCACGGAGGAGTGGCCGCTGGTAACGACCTTGAGTGGAATGGTGACGACCACCGTATACATCACCAAAACAACAGGCACGTGGAATGTTGTTTCAATCGCTCATTGTCGTCCCTTTCTGACCAGTACTCTTCAGATACCACCATTACATTCCCACCCATCACAACGACGGAAGTTCCTGTATCGAACGTAGAGTGGACGGACACCAATGCCCCCGTCTTCACTCTAACGAGCAGCGTCTTGCCACCGCCAGGTATTTACTGCAACATTGTACTGCCGCGAGGTTTGTTTGACGCTAATAGAATCACAAAAAGCTACGCTCTCGCAAGAATCAACCGTCGTCACAACTAGTGGAACAACGAAAACTATCCCGGGCATCTACTACGTCTTCAGTCTGGGACCTTATCCTCCACCGGCTACGCCAACCTCAGGACAGACCTCTACCACGCCGGCACCACCTCCGCCTACGGGTTGTCCCTTCTGCCCGCCGTCAATAACGGGGCACATTGGTCCACCTGGGCCTATCTGCATTATCGGCTGTGGTAGTCTCGGTGGCGGAGGAGGTGGTGGAGGCGGAGGTGGCTGTGGGAGACCAAACTGCAACGACTGTATAGGTGTGGGTTGCTCCAATGGAGGCGACTGCGTAGGCCCCGGCTGTGGTGATAATAGCGACGACGGCAGTGGTGGCGACGGGGGAGACAATCCTGATGACCCCGACGATCCAGACGATCCAGAGTCATCATGTTCCTCCAGCTCCACCGTCACCGACTGCTCGGTGGATTGCAACGTGGGACCGGATTCTGATGAGAGTACTTACACGACCTCTTGCTTCAGCACCTCGTGCTCCGACCACGTCGGCTGCCGCGCCACGGGCTCGACAACCACAGAGGAGACCACCACCGCCTGCGCAAGTGAACCGCCATACACCGCTTCGTTTGGGCCCAACGGCCAGATCCCCATGATGGGAGGCGGGGGCGATGCCGGCACCATCTTAGTCCCCGGCTATATCGGAGCCAATCCCACCTATGATCCATCCAACACAGGGGGAACTGGTACCCCCACGGGGACATCCACAAGTACAAACCCACCAGACGCCTCAGCGACCATCAGCCTCTCGCTGTACTCCGACCTGAGCTGCCAGAACAAGTCCACCACAGTGACGCTGACGAGTCTGGACGTCTGCACCAACAACGACATCGGCTTCATGTCGATGCTCGTCGACAGCTCCAAGGGCCTCGAGGATCACCCGACGCTGAACGTGTACCCGGACGAATTCTGCCAGGCCGATCCGATCTATCAGGCGGATGTCTTGTCCGCCAGCTGTCTCAATGAGTTCACGCAGATGGGAGGTCCGGATGAGTGTGGGGATACTGGATGTACCATCTTTTATGGCATCGAGTGGACTGCCAACTGAGCTGGGCGGTCGATGTGAGGAGCTTTCAGGATGTGTCCGGCATTCGGCTTCTTGTATAGTCAGGTCGGTCGTGATCATCCTTGAACGTATTCTGAATAGAAGTGTTGAACAAACATAGGGCTTGCATCGGGCTATACGAGCGGACAGCATGCTACGATAGATTCTTCATCAGCCCAGCAAGGAGTATCAAATACCTCAAGGAAAATTGCAACATGCACAACTTCCACGTCAGCTCAAAACCACCTCTCGCTCGTCCGACAGTTTCCTCACGTCTTCCCAAGCTTCGTCGCGGACCTCGCAGCAATCTCCTCATACTGCTCCATGCCTCGATCCAACTTGATCAACTTCCCCCTCGAAAGACGATACACGGTCCTCGGCCTCTTGATCCCATCACCACCTTCATCGTCCTCACTATCCTCTTCACTTTCATCTTCCTCCTCCTCATCCTCCGGCCTCGACTGCGCCGCAAGACTTCTCATCGACACCCCCTCCACCACAGTCTTCATAAAGAACCGATCGTGCGTGACGACCAAGATCGCGCCTTCATACCCCCTCAACGCCGTCACCAACGCCTGAATCGTATCCGTGTCCAAATGCGTTGTCACCTCATCCAAGATCAATAAATGTGGTGGATTCCAGAAAATCTTGGCCAGAGCGAGACGCACTTTCTGGCCGCCTGAGAGGAGGGCGATGGGGACGTCGGAGGCGATTCGTCCTGCGAGACCGACACCGGAGAGGATGCCGCGGGCGGGTTGTTCGTCGTCGGGGGAGAGGTTGGCGAATTCCAAGAGGTGGGTTAGGGCGGTTAGGGAGGGCCGTTCGGCAGAGATGGATTCGAGCTCTTCGGCTGCGAGTTGGCTGTAGAGTCCGATTCTGGCTCGGGTGTGTCGCTGTATTGAGCCTTTCAGTGCACTGCCCTTTCCCATGCAATTGCCCATCGCCAGAGATACCAATGTCGATTTCCCTGATCCATTCAACCCAGCGATCCCCACGCAGTCACCGGGATGAATCGTTAGATTCACTTCTTTCAAGATCTCCTTCTTACCATACGAGAACGAAACTCCTTCAAACGATACCAACGCACCAGGAAACCTCAAATCCGCCGGTTGGAGAGGAACGACCATCGTAGCCGGAGGGTCGAACGTCGGGACCTCGATACCATCCCGTTTGCTGGTGTGGTACCCGGCCAGATCGCGATTCAGCTTAAATCTCCCTCCCTTGGCAGAAACCTGCATTCCCATACGGTCGTCCAGCTTCTTCTTCCTCGACGCAGCCTGCTTCAGTTTCTTGTCATCGCCCGCTCGTTTCGCCGCTTGCACGTTCCCTTCGATCGTCTCCTTGATATGTTTCTTCTGTTTCTCCTGGGCGTCTTTCATCCGCGTGAGGTACTTGTACTGCTTCAGTCGATCGGTCTCGTAGGCGGAGAGATTGCCCTTGAAGCGGGAGAGTTGTTGTTCTCGAAGCACCATGAGTTCTTCTGCGACTTCGTCTCCGAAGGCTCGGTCGTGGGTTACGACCATGACGGTTGTGGTGGAGTCCATGGATTGTAGGTGGCGTTCTAGCCAGATGATTGAGGGGAGGTCGAGGAAGTTGGTAGGTTCGTCCAGGAGGAGGAGGTCGACGGATTGGCAGAGCGCACAGGCGAGGCTGCAGCGGGTTTTCCAGCCACCGGAGAGCTGGGAGCGTGGTTTGTCGATGCTTTCTTGGGAGAAGCCTAGACCGAGGAGTACGGATCGTGCTTTTGCTTCGGCGCCGGCGGCGTCCATCTATGAGTAGGGTCAGTCATGCATGTGGTTGACGAGAAAGATATCAACTCACCAACTCAAGGCTTGTCTGCACTTCGCTCAACAACTCCGCCGCTCTCTTTGTCTCGCTACTCATCTCCTCCACACTCACATCACCCTCAAGCCTCTCCTCGGCAACCTTCATCTCCTCTTCTAGGGCTATAAGGACTTTTCTCGACTCCTTCCCCCTGGCTCCACTCCTCCTCTCAGCGATCTGTCTCCATTCATGAAGTCTTTTGCTCAGCCTGTCAAACTCCACTTTCCTCAACGCCCGCACCGCCGCCATCATATCAGTCCCACTCGCTTCTAACGCCTTCTCCAATATCGCTGATTCCCGCATCAACTTCTCCCTGACTTCATCGCTCCTCACGACATATTCCAGAACACTCATATCCTCCAACGCCAAACTGCCGAGCCCGTCTTCCAGAGCCGGGGAGGCTTGCGTCTGTCCCAAGAGTAGTACTTTCACTCCTCTCGGGATATTCGGTACCTGGTCCTCGCCAATCGCTCGTAATAAAGTCGACTTGCCGATGCCATTCCTCCCATGCAGAACGTAGTGGCGTCCGCGTTGGAGGTTCAGCGTGGCATGAGACAACAACTCGCGGTTGGAGATGGAGATGGAGAGGTCTTTGACGATAATCTGGACATTTTCAACGGATGGATTTTGAGTGGTGAATAGTGGGCGAGTCTGACCTCTTTTAAATTATTTTCCTCGTCCATCTCGGTATGGAACCGGCTCTGCTGGGCCGTGACGACCAATTTGCCAGATCCCTCCGAGGGTTTGGCATCTTTGCTTCTCTTTGCCGGCATATTTTTGAGTTCCCGTTGTGTCTTTTTCGAGTGTTCGGCAATGAAATGAAAAAAGAAGTCTGATGAATCTCAAGAGAACCCCACAGTTCGAGCTCACGGAAGCTGCGAAACGCTCACAACAAAAACTGAAAAGACTTCCAAGGTCGTGACCACGGACACTGACTCTCACAAATACACTCGCTCGTCAATGAGTACCATCCAAGCAAGACTTCCCAAAACGGAAGTCACTGGATCGGAAATGATTGCTCTCGTGAGTCAGAAGTTTGAGGACGCAATGGCAAATGCGGTGTCCCCAACAGGAAGCTTCCGCCAAGAGGAGAGCTTGCCGTGTCTGCCGCACATGGTCTTGGGTCTTTCCACGGCGTGATTTGAAAGTGGTGGATTGCGAATTCACCTCATGCTTGTTGGAGGTAGTTGAGATGATATTCTTCGACAAGGGTGTGGATCAGTAAGTCTAGGTACATACCGCGGGTCCGGAAGAACGTTTTTGCGCGAATTGACGAGATGTATGGCTGAGATGAAGAGACAGAATTGAATGTAGCTCGAGGATGGGGAACAAAAACTGTAGACTCCTTTCACAAGGTCTACACTTTCCAAGGACCGCTCATGGAATGGCTTCCTCTTCAATCACCTAACAAAGTGTTCCACGAAATCCGCTCCTAGTCCAACCTTCTCATAATGCTCCTTAGCCTTCTGCAATTTACTAAACACATCCTCTACACCCGTTGGATTCCCATCCACATCCACATAGATATACGCTCCAGTGACATGAAACATCGTCACCATCTCCTCCACATCCTCGGGCACCTCGAGCGCGTGAATATCGCCCGGCGGCTCAAACGCATACCCGCCTTCGGTCGCCCACCAGGGATGTTCGAGGTAGTGCCAGCGGCCTTTGAGGACGGTGGCGTGGACGGGGCCGGCGTGGCGGTGGCGGGAGAGGATGCCGGATTTGCGGACGCGGAGGAGGTTGACGAAGTAGCCTTGGGAGACGGAGAGGAGGAGGGGGCGGAACCACACCGAGTTGGATCGGGGGACCCAGAGGCGTTCGTCGCTGTCGTCGAGTTTGAGGATGTTGGGGATCACGACGTCTTCGGGGACGTTGGGGAGGGGGGGGGCCGCGGTAGGCGAGTTTAGACTCGTGGGATGGAGTGTCTTGTTTTGCGTCTTGGACGTGAGGCATAGTGGTGGTGGTGAGGTGAGCTACCGTCTTGAAGTGGACTTGTAGGTCGTACTCGTTCTTGAAGATGGCTCGTGTAGTCGAAGGTCGTGAAGACGCGAGAGTTGAATGATGGATCTCGGGTTTCAAGAAGGGCTTCTCCGAATTCCCCAATTTCTCCAACTTCTTCAACACCTCGTGTATTTTGATGACGAAAATGCAAAGTCGGCAGTCGAGAAATGTATCAATACCTTGACGACCATACTTATCGATTTTAATCGTATGCTAGATAGTCTGAATCTCCACCTTTGACATGAGTCGATTGGGGCGCTTAGGGCGGTCACGGCGGCGCCGTACTACTCACCAGCTTTCTCCATCTTCGTGGTGTTCAATTGTGCGCTACCTGCGAATGAGCGGAAAGGAGACATCACTCATATGCCTTATATTTCTCTCCTGGAGCTTGGCACAATTGCGTTCCACCTCAGTAACAGACAATCCAATGGCCAGTGTACCAGTCGGCAAAGACTTCAAGCAGTTGTTCGGACAGTGTGTGGTCTGGGCCTGCAAGCATGAGATGCACTACTCAATGCTCATGGCCTGAAAAGCACCTTTTGCGAAGTCACATTCGAGGAGAGAATGTCGAGAACAGTGTTGCCGCTGATGTGCTCGAGCGGACGTCTCGTGGAAGAAGCTGTTACGGCGAGCATGAACTCTGGATGAGCTGCTCCAGAAGACCTCGGGTCCTACTCTTCTTCCTATTGAAGATCAGCTATTCTCGTGAAGAGGTGACGACGCAGAGTAGACGGTTCAATGGTAGCTGTGCGTAGTGATGCTAAATCGAGCAGAGTGATCGCTGTTAAGACGGTGAACACGAAGCATCGCCACGCAACCGCGCACCACGATTGGGCCCGGGTGGATCTCGCCTCAACGACGAATCGACGGGATCGGACTTCCTAATTGGTGGGTGTTGAAACACCGGCAGGAGGCAGCGCTGTGTGCAAAGCTCCTTGAAACGCCAGTTGCACGATTTCATGAGCATTGAGGGAGAATTGGTGCAGATGGCAATTGATCGCATGCCAGGTTCAATCAAATGTTTGGTCGAGATTGATGGCAGAGTTGTTCGGCTTGGCTTCTGGCGCAGGCCTTTGCCGCACGGCCGTTGCAGCCAGCTCCCCGGGCCGCTTGTGGCGTGTTTCGGCAGGGATGCCGCTGCACGCTGCAGGAACCAAAAAAGCGACCCATGTACTGTACGTAACGCGACCTCCTCCCCGCAACGCAAGACATGTGAAGGACTTGATCTGCTCCCTCTTTCAATCATTCTACCTTAATCAACTCTCAATCAATCAATCACCCGCAGTCGTTACTCTCAGGCTTGTTATTCACTCGTTGCACGCTCCCCCACTGTCTGCCGGCGCAACATCGGACGGCCGACATAGCACAGACTCACTGTTTCACCATCTCCTGATTTCCGCCAGGTGCCCGAACCACAGCTGGAGAAGACGACGTCCAATCCACCCACCCATTCGGTTCTGCTGCTTCTGCGTCTGGAACGCTGCACCGTGCTGGCTGCGGGTCGCCGACGGCGCAACCAAAGACCAATTCACCAGCAGTCTCTTCTCATTTCTTTCTAGCCCAGCATGACCTCTCTCCAACCCAACCCCAGCAACCGGAAACGCTTCTCTCGCGAAGGCTTCAAGCCCATCCCAAACGACAACCAACACGGCGGGATGCCACCCACCAACGACGCCACCATCGACATCCCCCTCGAGCAAGTCCAGACCAATGCCAGCAGCACTGGGGGCTTGCGCAACCAGAACACCACCGCTCAGATGAGATCAAATCAACCCAGCGACCACTCGCCCAGCAATGAGAAGAGCGGCTTCTTTCGCGGCAGAAGAGCAAAGCCAACGGGTGGTGTGCAAGGCACCGGAAGAGTGGGATATGATGGCGAAGAAGATACCCTGACCACCATGGGCAAGATCTACAGCAAGATCTACTCCTTCTCCATCGTGACGAGATACTTCTTCTATGTCCTGCCCCTCGGCATTCTCATCGCGGTACCCATCATCGTGGGCGCCATCCTCGAGAACCGCAAGTCAGGGCCGCCGGGATTTGGAGGTGTGCCGATTCTATGGTTTTTTGTGTGGGTTGAGATTGTGTGGTGTAGTTTGTGGGTTTCGAAAGTGGTGGCACATTTCCTGCCCTTCGTGTTCCAAATCTTCGTGGGAGTCGTCAGTTCGGGTGTACGAAAGTATGCCACGGTCTTGCGCGCGCTGGAAATCCCTCTGTCGCTGGTCGGCTGGGCCGTGACTTCTCTGGCTACTTTCAAGCCACTCATGACCCGGAATCCCTACAACAGCAAGCACGACACGATCAAGTCGAATTGGGTCGACATCGTCCAGAAGATCTTGGCTGCGGCGGTCGTTTCCACGCTTGTCTTCCTGGCCGAGCGATTCTTCATCCAGCTCATTTCCATCAACTACCACCGCAAGCAGTTCAACTCGAGGATCAAGGACTCCAAGCGACAGGTCTTCATTCTGACGCTACTCTACGAAGCTTCTCGTACCCTGTTCCCACCATACTGCAACGAGTTCGCCGAAGAGGACTACATCATCTCTGATCAGCTGCAGCTGTCTGCTCTGGGTGGTAAGGGCAAGGCAGGACAGCACCACCGCTCGGGATCTGCAACACCAATGCGCTTCATCCATAACATTGGTCGTCTTGGTGATCAGGTCACGTCTGCGTTTGGAAATGTCGCTTCGGAAATTACTGGAAAGGAAGTCTTCAACCCAAACGGTGCGCATTCAGTTGTGGTCACCGCTCTGGAGAAGAAGCGTACGTCAGAGGCACTTGCTCGCCGTATCTGGATGTCTTTGGTCGTCGAGGGTCGAGAGTCTTTACTGGACGAAGACATCGTCGATGTGCTCGGTCCTGAGCGAAAGACAGAAGCGGAAGAGGCTTACTGGGCATTGGATCGCGATGGAAACGGCGACATCTCGCTCGACGAGATGATTATGACGATCGTCGAATGGGGCCGCGAACGCAAAGCTATCGCAAGCAGCATGGTCGATGTGGCCCAAGCCATCAACGTCCTGGACCGCTTACTCTGCACCATCGTCCTCGTCGCGGTCGTCTTCATCTTCATCGCATTCCTCAACACCAACTTCGTCACGACTCTGGCGACCACCGGAACCGCGCTTCTATCCCTCTCTTTCGTCTTCTCGGTCAGCGCCCAGGAGATCCTTGGTTCTTGCATCTTCCTATTCGTCAAGCATCCATTCGATATTGGCGACCGTGTCGACATTGCAGGCGATCCGCTCACTGTTGAGCATATCAGCTTGCTGTTCACGGTCTTCCGCCGCGCATCTGGGCTCAAGACAGGCCAGCTTTGTCAATACCCCAACATCGTCCTGAACAGTCTGGCTCTCGACAACATCAGTCGCAGCAAGGCCATGACCGAACAAGTCACACTGGACATCTCCTTCGACACCTCCTTTGACGATATTCAGATTTTGAAGAATGAGTTGAAGAACTTTGTCACCGACAAGGAGCACAACCGCGACTTCCAGCCGGATCTGGAAGTTGAGATTTTGGGAACGACGGACATGTCGAAGCTGCAATTGAAGGTGGAGATCAAGCACAAGAGCAACTGGGCCAACGAGACCCTCCGAGCAGCCAGACGCAGCAAGTTCATGTGCGCACTGGTGGCTGCTCTTCGTGCTGTGCCTATTTATGCCCCAGGTGGTGGTGCTGATGTGGCTGGAAGTGCGGCCAACCCCAACTACTCTGTCGCCATCTCGGACTCTGAAGCCAAGGAAAATGCAGAACACACTGCTGATGCAAGGGAGAAGGCTCGCCTGGTGCCGAATAAGAAGATCCAGGAGGCGAAAGAAGCCAATCCTTTGAGCCCAACAGCATCCAGTGGTAGAGGCGGTATGGCCGGACTCAGCTACCACGATGCGAAGATTGTAAACGACCTGACTTCGAGAGACCCGGCCTCAGATCCCGCTAGAGACGAGACAGCGTGGGCAACTGGCCGTGATGACGCCAGCACTCTTGGCGGCAAAACGAGCATCGACTACCAAGATCTGAACGATGTTCGAGGAATGCTTCGTCGTGAGAGTACCCGTGGCAAGCGCAAGCCCAGTAGCGAGACCTCGCGATACAACCGTCCTGGAATCCCCACGATCAACGAGCCTCAGCCGACCGAGTACAACCCAGGATACATGTCGCCGTACACAGAGAGCCAGCACCCCACATACTCGACAGTACCCTCTCCTTACCGACCAACCCTTCAAAGCCAACCAACGCAGTACCAGTCTGCGCAGAGCCAAGTCCCTACAGTAAACACGAGCGTGGAGATGAGCCAGCTCCCAACACGAAGCACCAGCAATCCATACAGGAACCGTACGGAGAATTTGAGAAGTCCGACTGCAGGCAATGTGCAGGAGGAAGATGATGATGAGTTTGGCAACACGCGGCCGTATTCCGGCGTCTAGACTTTGTAATTGAAGAAGCATAGCGAGCAGGCACCGGGAATGTGCCTAAGGAAAAGTCGTGCTGCATTTCGAAGAGTGAGCAGCTCTCGGTGGGACGGCGTTTTGAAGTTTGCTTTGTATGATGACCACGACAGATAATGCTCTACGTACACGCGGGAATTGCTCCCAGAAAGACCATTACATGAATGAATGAAGTAGAAAAGGTCCCACGTGGCAGGCGAGGCGAGCATGTGAATGGGAATTTAAGGTTTCAGCCGCCGAGATCCAGCCCGCACCCCACGCGTGACGTCGGCAGCAGTGTCCCGCGATCTCCAATCTCCAACACTAAGTAACTCTTCCCTATCCCTACAACCACCTCCACAAATCTACCACTATCACAATGTCCGGCCTGGAGAAAGCCCTGTTCAACTTGAAGGTTTGTCGACGCATGGAGATCGCACGAAAAGACCGAGCTAATCCCACTCCACCCTCACAGTTCACAGCCAAGCAACTCAACCGCCAGGCAGCCAAAGCGAGCAAAGACGAACAGACCGAGAAGGCGAAGCTGAAGAAGGTGCATTCACAATACCATACCACCCAAAGCCTCTCCTCCACTACGGTCTCTAACCTCTTGGACGTGATATACTAGGCCATCCAACAAAACCACACCGACATCGCCAAAATCTACGCCCAAAATGCGATCCGCAAGAAGAACGAGAACCTGAACCTCCTGCGGCTGGCGTCGCGCATCGACGCCGTGTCGAGTCGCGTGCAGACGGCGGTGACGATGAGGCAGGTCACGGGGAGTATGGCGAATGTGGTGCGGGGCATGGATAGTGCGATGAAGAGTATGAATTTGGAGCAGGTATGATATATACACTCTGGGCGAAGAGTTGGATTGGATATGGGATATGTGATATGCTGACGGTGTGAAATGGAATAGATCTCCGCCGTAATGGACCGCTTCGAGACGCAATTCGAAGACTTGGACGTCGCGACGGGATACTACGAGAATGCAACCTCCTCGGCGACGGCGACAGCCACCCCGCAGGAGGATGTGGATAAACTGATGGGACAGGTGGCGGATGAGGCGGGCGTGGAGTTGAGTCAGGAGATGAACAGTGCGACGCCCAGTCAGCAGATTCAGCAGCCGGCTGAGGAAGAGAGGGAGGATAAGTTGGGGGAGAGGTTGAGGGCTTTGAGGAGCTGAGGTGGTGAGCAAAGAAGAGCGTGGAACGGATGGGTTTGGAGGATACAGCATCATATGCTTTGGGCTGGCGTGGAGTTGTTTGGAGTCAGGTTGGGGTTGATACTATTGGGAATACGGCAGTGAGATATGAACTTATGAGAACCCTGAGATTGGCGATGGCCTGTCTTGAAGTTGATGTCTCAGCAGTGACAACGACCTCTCGAGGTTCATACGCCTCAATATGTGACACAAAAACAGTCTCCGACGCCCACCTTCCTTCTAGACCCCACCCTCCACTCCCTCACCACGCCGCTCAGCTCCCTCCTCACTCCGGAAAATTAACATTCGCCACCCCCACCGGAATAACATAATTCACCACCACCAGCAACCTCTCCGTCTCACTCGGATTCCTCACCACCGTATGCACTTTCTCCGCATGATCGAGAAACACCTCCCCGGGGCCGTAGACTTCTTCTTCACCGTTCTCCCACTGGGAGATGACGTGGCCGTGGATGATGTAGTTTACCCCGGAGACCGGGTGGGTGTGTGGGGGCGCGGTGGTGGAGGGGGGGTAGTCTGCGAAGACCGAGGTTGGTGTTAGGTAGGGATGGGCGGGAGATGAAGTGGGAAGGAGAGGGGATCTATGGGTGGATTGGAATGGGATGGGAAGGGTGAATAGGGGCTCTCGTACCTAGCAAGACGGTACGAGATTCCCACCCCGGGAGGGCGGGGATGGGGAGGCGGTTGAGGATTGTGCGGACAACGCCTTGTTTTGAGGGATCCGTGGTTGCTGCAGACATGATTGCTTCGAAGGGCTTTTCTTGGGATGTTTGAAAGATCGTGGTGTATCCATCACGGTCGTTTCAGAGGGTCTTATACCAACCCCCCTCCACGACAAACCCATCAACAACCAAGACACGTAGCTTCATAATCCATAATCGCAATGCAGATAATATTCCAACACCAAGACAAGTCTATAGGGCAAATTCAGAAAGCCGTATAGCCTTTCTCCTCAATCCGTACCTGTTCATGCTAGCTAGGGCAGCCCTAAGGGTCTATGATTTGTCAGATTGAAGGGTCGTATAGCCTACCTACGGTTGCACGCATGATGAGGTCAGCAGGGTTGGGTGTGGCGAGAGAGCTGAACATGTTGAAGATTTCCAAGGGGGAGGGGATGTGTCAGTTGTAGATGTTTTTTGGGAGTATGTAGGGCGTGGGCGATTATGAAGTGAGAGGAGAGATGATTTGGCAGATTGCGGGCAGCTGGCCTTGTGGTGGGAGCGTTGTTGGATGGGCCGATGCAAGCTCATGATGATGTTGGTTTCTTATTCTGCTTTTCGAATAGGCAACCGTCTCGCTGAGACGAGCTATCTCGTTCGCAACGTTGACAGTAGAAGAAATCGACTTTCAACGAGTTGATTACAACCAAGCAAGGCTACATTTCGAAGACGTCTATTACACAAGCTTGCTCGATTCCGATTGTATGGAGAATCTACTTCGAGTTATACTACCATCTCTGACCGCCCTGAAATCACCGTCCTTAGTTTACCTACTTCTGCTTCCGCTGCACATACCCCTTCAAAACTAAACCAAGACTCCTGAAAGACCTCCATCACAAAATCTTACACTTCCAAAGAAACCCTATTTCACATCTCCATCCCCACTCCCCGGAATCACAACCCTCCACCCACTCACTTCCTTCCTTTTCACATACTCCCTCACGACCCCCTCCAACTGCTCCCCCCGCAACCCCAACCTCTCATTCCACAACCCCTTCCGAATCGAAAAATCCGCCACCCCAAACCTCCCATAAAAACTCGAAGCAATCAGTTCCAACATCCCGTAGAAATTCCCCCCTGCCAACTTCTCTTTCCCCACTTTCCGCAGATTCTCCACCGTATCGTACGAGATGGCGAATTTCTCTCCCGTGGCGTGCTCCAGCGCCGCGAGGACCTCCTTCTGCGTGACGGTGAAACTATTCACGTAGACGTGCTGGTTCGCGATGACGTCCAGGGGCTGCTTCATCACGGCGGCGATCGCGCGGCCGACTTGCTCGCTCGTCGTGGCGTCGTACTTGACATCCCCGTCGTCGTAAATCGTCGCCTTCCGTCCCGGGACGTCGATCCCCCCGAACGAGGGGATATCCAAACTCCAGTCGCACAGACTCCCCGAGACGATCGACGTCCAGGCGATGCGGTCCTGCTTCGTCTCGAGGTACTCGAGCGTTTCGATCTTCGGCTTCAGGAACGGGATGAGCGTCGCGGCGTCCGGGTGCGTGGTGTCGATGCCGAATTCGGAGGGGAAGAAGACTTTCACGCCGGCGGCGATGGCGGCGTCCACGAGGGTTCTTTGGAGGGCGAGACCTTCGCCGGAGATGGTGCTCAGCACGGCGTCTTGGTTTGCGAAGGCGGGGCGGAGGGAGGTCGGGGTGTAGTCTGTTTTGAAGATGCGGACTTCGCTGGGGAAGGAGGGAGTGCTGGTGGAGGAGGAGCGGATGAGGGCGGAGACTTGGAAGTTGGAGGCGAGGAGGTGTTTGATGGCTTGCGTGCCTACGATTCCGCTGGCGCCGACGACGAGGACGGTCTTGATTTGTGGTGGTGCCATTGTGGTATGTAGCGGAGGGTCTGGAAGGAGGTTGCTGTCTTGATAGAGGTAGTGTTTGAAGATTGAAGTGCGTTCTCAAGCATTGGCTTCTAGACTGTTTATATCTTCCACCGAACGATAGCCATGGCATGCCACGAGACAAGGGGCGAAGCCTGTCAGCTACAGCCCAGGCTTCAAAACCACCACAACGCCGACAGCACCAGCACGGTTCAGGCAAGCAAACTCGCACAATCTCGTCGTTTCATAAAATTTTCCACATCACTTAACTAATCATTCCCGTCCCTTGTGAGTATGAAAGCAATGGTTTGCGCCGTGTGGCTGAGGTGATTACTGAACATGCAGAGAGGTGGACAGTCAGCTTGCAGGGATGGAATATAATCCTAAACGGGGAAGGCTGTGAGACTTTTCTTGACCCAACAGTATAGGACTTCTGGATGGTACGTCTTTCGTTTTCCAGACTTCCAAAGCTGTTTACGTGAATCTGTATTTGTTGAAGTAGATGCCGTTTTCGTTATTCGTGGAGTGGATCTCAGAAAGCTGAATTCCTCAAGACGACAATGCCTTTCCCTCTCCAAACCCAGCCCTCTCGATAATCCCATCAACCGCAGCGGTGATATCAACAGTCGACCAGCTCGCTTTGGGCTGAGGCGGCAGATTCACCTGAAAGAACTCCGTGACCACAAAGAGCCTCTCCCCGATGTCGAACGAAGCCACGGTGAAGCCTCCCTCAGCCGTCAGCTCTTCGTTCTCAACGAGACCCAGGAAATGAGCCGACTTCCACCCATCATGACTTCCGTACACAGACGTTCCATTGTAGTCGTCCGACCAAAGGGCGATCTTTCCGCCATACTTGCCTGGAGCAAACAGCCCATCGGCCATGAGCGGTCGATAATCCTGGGGCAGACCTTGCAGAGGCACGTAGTGAGGCTCTGGCACCTCCTTCCTGGCATTGAACGTCACCAAACCACCAGAAAGCGTATCCGAAACAACCAGAGTATCCCCAACAGAGAAAATCCCGCCGAACCCATACGTAGCATTATAATGCTCAGGAGCGTACCACAACTCAGCTCTTTCGGAGCCACGACAGATCTTCAAAATCGAGTTCCCAAACGTCCCAATCACATACGAATTCCCTTGCAAGTCCTCAGCCATATCCTGGAACCCACTCGTTCGCTTGTCGCCATTCCTCGCCTGGAACTCCTTCTGCGCTGGCGCGAGGTCGATATCCCCATTGAAAACCTCTCGAACAGGATCGTATCTCAACACCCGGTTCGGACCCGTGAAGTTGGCGTGCGAGTAGTCACCGCTCATGGTGCTTTCGAAGGCCGTGGCGGCTGCGGCGGCGATGTAGATTTCTCCTGACACTGCGTCGTAGTCGATTCCGTTGGCGTGGTAGGCGATAGAGTTGGTTGGGTGGAAGGTCGAGATGCCGGGAAGGGGAATGATTTCTGAGGTGTGGGTGTAAGGATTAAAAGCAACTAGGGTGGCGTTGTAGATGGAACTGTAGGAGGGAAGAAGAGTCAGTGGATGCGGCTGATATAGTTCGGAAGGCTGTGATGCACCTCAGGTAGAGTCTGCACGTCACTGGATCCCAGGCTGCGCTCTCAGGATAGAGATTCTGGACATTGATGTTGAACGAGCTTGAGACTGGTGGACAGCTCTTCGTCCAGGCTAATTGCACAATAGCTAGGAGAGCGAGCCAAGTAGGACGGGTAGGTGAAGGCATTGTTCTGGCGGGGAGAGCTGTTGCTGTGTCGAGCAGATGTTGCTTGATGCGAGACAAGATATACTCACTCTCGGCGAAATCATGAATTTGTCAGCGATCGTATCTCGAACTGAATCTATCTAATAGGAGTCGTGTTGAGCGCGAGCAGAATCCCAAGGTGGGTCCACCGTTGAGAACGCCGCGTCATGTTCCACAGCCTGATTGTGCTTGCTGGTCAAAGTGGATTCTTTAATTCATCGTTCGTCGCCGACAAGCCCAATACCGTTTTGTAGAGCGCTCATCAAGAATTTGTAGCATGAATACAATGTAGCATGAACATGTTAACATTCTAATTTCTGCTCATTCGGCATGCTACAAAGGTCGTTCGTAGAGCTTTCTGCAAGGCAGACCTGGACAGCAGGCCTGGACGACAGTGGAAGCATTCAATTGAATTGTGCCCAAATTGCTTAAGAAGATATGTATTTACCATCTGAGCTGTCTCTCGATAGTCCCAGATCGCCCTCTGTCAAATGTAAGTCAAAGGAGCCGAGATGTAAATTTGAGGGTAGTTCTTGGGCCGCAATCAAATCGGTCGTTCAGCTCCAGGCATGATCCTAAGCACAGAAGACCCAAACGTCAGCAAACCAATCGGGTCGAAGACAAGATAGATCCGTACCTTGCAATGTGAAGTCGCCTTCCATACATCCAATCCGTCATCCTCGAGTGACAGGTGTTGGGATTCTGTAGGCTTTGTCAGAGGAATGAGAAGTCTCGAGAACATGCAATACTAACATCAAAGACAACCACTGTCTTGTCCCTCCACCTGACACGGCACTTTAGGGCGTGGCTTTTCGTGATGTGGTCAGGCAGAAACGTGAGAAGATTGTCACTCTCTTCCTCCTTGTAGCCCACAACTTGTCGCGTATATTGCGGATTGACAAACAATACTTTCCTCCCTGTTCGAGGATTTGTGCGTACAATCGGATGGATCGAGTCGACAGGCTCCCGACCTACATCTCCACCACCTGGGCGAGCCCGTGCGGCCTGATCGCGAGAAGTGTGAGCAGCCTGCAAGCCCTCCAGACTTTTGCGACAGCCATGGCTGAGGCGCTCATAAGCAGTCTCCGTATCCGCGAAGACTGTGTCTCCACCTTCAAGTGGCACTTCCAAAGCGTATAGAACGGTCATTCCAGGAGGCTGGAGGTCGAATGAATTGTCGCTGTGCCACGCCATCGAGTGCGTGTGCAGTTGGAACAATTCTGGCGCAAGCGTATTACCGGCACGAGAGTGTACGACATGGATTTCTGGGTGGCCTTTGGGAGCGCCTGAATGCGAATGCAAGAAGAGACGACCGAGGTAGCGGCAGTCGTCGACCACTTCGCCAAATGGGCAAAGATGCGAGGTCTTGGTTGTTGAACATTTGAGACTGCTTGTTCCAAACCAGCCTTTGGAATGTCGACCACAGGACTTTTACGAACGCGGAGCAACTCCCTATGCCCCAATCTCAACGCCGATTGCGAGATCGTCGTCTCAGTGCTCTGCCTTGAAGCTGGCATCTCTTCGTGGATTGCGCTAGCAGAGAGCCTAGGAATTTCGATCAAATGGTGGACACCAGCTGGGGTGTTGGGCAAAAATCGAAACCCAGAGCTGGCTTTGGAGACTCTACAGCCATTACTGTTTTCGAAAACACGGCTTGTGTGTTGTGGACACGTCTCCGATATCACTGGGACCATTGAACCGATCAAGGAGATTGCAGATCTCGTGCACGCTGTTCATAGAGCAATGAAATGTGTGGATGGTATAGCGTGGGCTCCTCATCGTCCGATCGATGTGAAGGCTGTGGGTGTCGATTTATATGTGTCCAGCTAGTACAAGGTTTTTGGTCCTCATATTGCACAGATATACGCCAAGAAGGAGATGGACCGACGGTCTGTGAGTAGTCTCAATCACTACTTCTTCGAGCTATTGGCCTTGTCGACAAAGCTGGGCCTCGGAAATGCATGCATTAAGCTAAATAAAGCACGCGGTAGTGCTAGTAGTCGATTATCTCGTTAACTAAGTTAGCTAGGACTTAATTATCTCCTACGTAGAAGCCCTTATAGACTATATTCTAGGTTACCTAACGGCGTACCCTAATCTCTATACTATATATAGCTTACGAGCGGCTAATAGCGAAAGCGAGGGTGTCTCTTGTTAGCTTCACTTCTAATAGCATCGCATCGGACAAGGTCGTAGCGAGGATTTATAAAGTTCACGATGTCGGCTTGTTAGTAGAGACTGTTAGTTACCTTACACTACCCTAGACGTACTTAGGGTTAAAAGCGATATAGTAGCTCGAGGGGGCTTAGTTCACTACAACACTGTAAGCGAACTGCAAGAATTTACAATTGTGCTAGATAAGGTACTTCGATTAATAAAACGATGAAATGTTTGTATAAAGGACCAGACTGTGAAGTCACCAAATATCTCACCACTGCCACCACCACGGCAAGGCCGCTTAACGTCCTCTGACGTGATCACTGTCTGCCTTGGAGAAAGAGTGAGGCCAACACCGCAATGCCCAGAGACATGGACGCTGTCGACATCTCAAGAGTCAGCTCGGGAAGGGGGTTTAGAAGCAAGAGATAGACGAACTTGTGATTTCCAAAATTGCCGTCCCGCTGATCAGAGTCCGAGCAAGTCCAACGCACACAAACGCCACCATTGACAAAACTTGTCCCTTGTGTCCTCTGAACCAATTTGTTGCGACCAAACCCAACATCCACAGACTCAGAGCCATGAGACGGTATCCACAGCCTGTGGGGAATTTTGTTCCGATTCTATCCTTCAACATGCCCATGAAACTGCCGAAGAGCAGGACGGGAATCTGCAAGAGCAAGAACATCAAGCTGATGCCCGGAGTATCCCAGCCAAAGGTTCGGGTGACCTGAAGGGGCAATGCGGTGTCCAGGCTAAGGAGGCAAACGGCCATTCCCCAGTGACAGGCTAAAGCTATCAGTGCTCGCGGATCATGAGCACCCGCATGACCATATCCACACCCAGTACACCTAGAGCGAAGAACCACACAACTCAGTATCCAGCAATCTCAAGAAACATGCCGGATATCATCTGACCAAACACGAATACTGACGCGAAGAAGGACATGATACCGCCTAGGACTTTCCCAGTATTGTCTTTTCCAACCGTCTCCAACAACGTGGCCAATCCAACGATCCATGCTGCACTACCTCCGACCGCTTGGATAGCACGGCCAAGCATGAGCAGGGGCACTTTGAAAGAGATCTCAGCAAGCTATATCGACCAGGGCAAAGCAGACTTATTGGATCGCGATACTATGATCAGAACTGTTCCTCCAATCTCCGCGCCCAGTGACAAGAGCAACGAAGCGTTTCGGGTTGGGACCTTGTCAGCGAGGTATCCAATCACAGGACCAGCGATCATGGCGAAAACGGTGTGTACAGATGACAAAAGACTAGTTGCAGCCTGCGTCTGTCAGTTGTCGGCGTTCTAACGAAATTCTAGCGTGCTTGGCAAGATGGGGACGATGTAACTGCAGATGAAGGTCGCTGCTTGTATTTCAGTCTGGTAACGCTTCGCAAAAGAAGGGTCGAGGGTGTCAAGCCTCACCTGAGAACAAAGCAATTGCAACGCGGCAAATGATGTACCATCGCGGAGAACGCCAGCGATAGCCCAGTGGTACTTTGACGTCGAAGGCCATAGTTCAGCTGAAGATAGGGGCAGCCTATGATGGAGACGATCTGCTGAAGTAGTCAGCGGTTCACTGCAATCGAAACGTACCGTCAAGACGAGCAAGAGAAATAGCACGATGTTCTAAGAACGAAATCAAAGAGATGCCCTTCAAAGTCCGCTTGTCCAACCTCACGTGTCAAAGGACAATGCCATACTATGGTGGAACAGCCTGACAAACGACAAAGCAGACCGGCCAGCAATAGGCCTTTGACCGATTTGAAGTCAATTTGCACGTCCGCCCAATGCCTGTGACATAACCCTCCGTGGCGATCGCCCAGAATCATTGGCATTGCCACTTGGACAAGGGGCGTGGCGGAGCTGGAAGAAGTAAGTCGTGCTCAGCCCGCGCAACAAGATCTCTTACGAGCTTTTATCGTGGACCGTTATAGCCCCACGAGAACCAACGTGAGCCAACGGAAGAGATTTTGGTCTACTCAACGGCGGTCTGAGGCTACTGCGCGCGACAAAAATGCAAAATCAAGTGGTGTTGGCGTCTCAGGCATATTCTTTGAGTGTTTGTGAGATTACCTTGACCATCGACAAGAGGGGACTGGTTCTGGAACGCCTCAGTGTGGCATTGAGCTACCGTAATGTAGGGGCCCTCTCTGCGGTCTATAACCAGCAAGACATACTCACTCGCCCACAGCAGGCTCGCCGTGAAATCAAAGTGTGGGCCATCAATTTCCGCTCTATCGTCTTTGTTTGTCTACTGAGAGCAGCATCATACCTACTCTATTCGAGCCTAAGCAAGACCACCAGACAGAGTCCTCACAAGATATAGTCACCTGATTCTCCAAACTCCTCCCTCCGCATTCGTCGCACGAGTGATGTACAGCGTTTGGTTGAAAATCGAGCGGCCCTGCCTTCAGACCAGCCAAAAATCATCCAGCTTAGACGAGTTCGTGCTCAACCATTACCAACCCATCACCTCATGAGCATGCGTTTCCGCGCCTCCGGAGTATAAAAAGCCGTGGAATTTCAGACACACCTTAAGTCCTATCTTCGTCATAAGGAGACAGAATGAGCATAGCATTCCCGAAAGTCCGCTCGAGATTCTGGAACATATGCCCGGCTGGGCGTTTGCTTAGGCCCGAGAGATGGATGGCATATTCTTAAACGCAGAAACCCTGGGCCCAACGGCCGGCTTTTGAAGACTGTACCTACTACACCTCGAGTATCTCGAGTATCTCGAACTTGTAATGTAGAGCTTATAAGATAGTAAAACTCGAGCTATAGTATTGCTATATACCGAGTAGTCTCCCTATATGTTAGTATGTTATATAACATATTATATAGCTTATAATCTAGACGTACTTTTCGCGCTCTTTTTGCCCTTATCGTAAGGAAGCTGAAACCGATATTAAGATTAGAACTTTAGAAAAATACATCCTCGAATATTATAATATATGCTTAATGTTTTTGCTCTAAACTTCGTAGACTTCGAGGTTTGATATTTATAGATGTACTATAAAATTTTTTGCTATATTAGTAGTCGGGTTATCGAGGTATACTCTCGTAGTTGTAGTAGTTGTAGTCTTGAAAAGCCGGCCGTTAGGCCCCGGGTTTCTGCGTTTAAGAATAGGCTGTCGATGCGCAAGCCACACATGCCTAGATCGCCCGATTAATTGCCTCTTCTGTGAACATCGATCAGGTACAGGTTGCAGTTGACCTATCTTTATGCAAGCCGGCAGCAACACAGCTAGTTACAAAGTGAAGTTCATATCCGCTCAGATGAAAGCTCTACCGGGGACCTTATCTCCGAGCCAGCCATCTCCGCCTTTGGCACGTCTCTGGGCACTTCCTGTTGTAGGGTCTTCGGATCAGAGAGACCCGTGGTACGATTCGGCACCATGCCTTGCTCTTGTGGGTCAGGGAAAGGTTGCGACATACTGTCATGACTTTTCCTGTAGCGCCACATGTACCACACAAGCACAGCAAGAAGAACGCCTCCGGCAGCCGCTCCAACCGCGACACCGGCAATGGCACCACCGCTGAGTTGTGATGATGCTGATGGAGCGCTCGCTGCAACAGCACTGGATGTACTGGCGGCGATTTCGCTGGTAACAGAGCTGCTAGAAACTGATAGCGAAGACGACGAAGTTGTTGGTGACAGGGCTGCCGTGGACTTTGACAGCTCTAGCGATGCAGTAGATGATGCCGTCGAAGCTCCAGAAAGGGTTCCCTGTGACAATCCCAGGGAGTCCAGCGCGGTCTGTTGAATATTACAGCGCACCCATTTTGTGGTGGTATTGTAGCCTAGCTTGTCAGCCTTGAGTCATGTTCACACTACCTGATGCGGTTTGACTCCATCGACAACTGCATACCTTTTGCACACGTAGTGTATTGCGGACAACAGGCCTCGGAGACGCCTTCTATCAGATCTGAACACGACACAGCGCCTGGTTGGCCGCACGCCGATGCTAAGTCGGCATAGCATCCTCCATCCGCGGTGCAGCACCATCCTATGCCTAGGTCTTGCTGGCAAAGTGGTACATTCTGACTTGGATTGACACCTTCTCATAAATGAGCGACAGTCAACGCGTTGAAGCGGAAAGGTCTTACAACATAGGGTCGTGCCCGGCGTGCAAATATTCGCGCTCCATCCAGTCCCGAAAGCATCCGTACAGCTGTCGCGCTTGAAGATATCGCTGCCGGAGATGAAAGAGCGATTGCTGTCGTAAACGATCTGATTCATAAGCTGCTCGTCGTCGTCCGGGTTGCGCTTACTCGATGCTGATACGGTGAGCCGTCTGAGGACCGAGTACAACAGCTGACTCAAATCCCGCAACATGACGAAGGGAGGCACAAATACGGCCAAGGCTGGACGACAGGAGCAAGAAGGGTATTTCTGTGCACACGAGAGTAGACAGTGGGCCGAGAGTGGCCGCAGCATTGGGACTCGCCTTGGGCGGATCACTGATTAGTTGATTGCAAGCCTCATCCCGTGCAGTTGCCACCAACCTGTGCCGCCGCAGTGCGTTCGTGCGTGCACGTCTGTTGGAATGGTGGATCTTACCGATGTCGGTTAACCGTTCTAGTTATATATAGATAATTCTCTGCACTGTAGGACTAAGCGATTCAATCATGGCTTCCAGTTCCTCACCACTGTGGCGCTGTTGAACCGCGTGCTAATCAAACATGCAGGCCGATCCACTTTAGTATAAACCCCAAATGCAACGAGCTTCGGCGGTTCCCCCATCTGTATCTGCATCTGCCACTTGCCCTCGCCTTGATTCTGCTCGCAGCAGGGATCAGGTCACCGTCACCGTGAACGCCGCTCCTCGAGAGCTCGTGATTCAAGGTATCGGAAAGATCGACCGCCGCGACAACACAAATTGTTGGCTGCGGCGACACAGTGCATAATGGTGCCTGTGCTGTTGACGCTGTGCGAGGTATGCATCTTGTAACACAGAAAATGACTCTCGATCGCGGGGAATAGTCTACACATGAGAGACGAAAACATTCGCCGACGCCGAATTGACCTTGAGAGCGATGGAAACAAGGCTGCGATGTGGCGTCAATGAGCCTGGGGCACCACGTGTCTGAATCCCTTATCGGACGGGAAAGCCAGCCCCACGGCAACAGCAAAGATGCTACGTAGAATCAAGACACGGGTAGTTGAAGACCGTCGTTTCAAGC
The DNA here is from genome assembly GCF_010093935.1 of Zasmidium cellare ATCC 36951. Lineage (NCBI taxonomy): Eukaryota > Fungi > Ascomycota > Dothideomycetes > Mycosphaerellales > Mycosphaerellaceae > Zasmidium > Zasmidium cellare. Next base: position 113,012 of record NW_022986960.1, read on the forward strand.
TGGATTGTGTGCTTCTATCGTCATGTCATTGGAGTCTTTGAGCGATTCGTTCGACACTGGTGCATGCGCTAAGATCGACTGCACCAATCAGTAAAGTCTGCTCAGCAGGGGCGATATGCGGGTCGACACGTACGCGCCGCACCACGGACACGGGACGGGGCGAGCTTGCTAGTGACATGATCAGCGTTCTGTTGTCACTCCCAGGTGTGGGGGTACTCAAAGGTAGACTGCATCCGTGCCTGCGGGTAGTGAGGCTAGATCCGCATCTGTAGGTAGGCGCGCGTGCGGGCGCATATGAACGAGCCTAATAGCGCACCTGGGAGGCAAAGCGATCATTAGAAGTCCACTCACGGGCGAACTTCTCGCTTTTAATCGCTTTCTTCGCTGCGCCAGACAGCAGTGCCATGTCCTTTTGAAGTTCATTCGCGTGACATGCTGGAGCACGTATCCTGCCACTCTCAACCTCAGGCCGTAGCCATGCAGACTTGGTCGCAGGTGCTTGGAAAGCATCCTCGACGCTTGAAGAACTTTTGGCTGCTGGTCATCGGTCTCTGTGCGGGCTCTGCAATCACAAAAATCCTCCACGACCAATGGACCGCATGGGATGCTCCAGATACAGTTCAACATACTGCGCCATACAGCGACCGCCAAGATCTTGCGCTCGTCGTGGCCAGTCAGTCTGGGGATAATACCACCTGGCTGGACTCGTTCCAAAACTGGTCAAAGCACATATATGTCACCGATGATCCCACCGCCAATCTTACAGTGCCCGCGAACAGAGGACGCGAGGGAATGGCGTACTTGACGTAAGTCTACAGCTTCAGGAATGCGGAACGTAACGCGAAGCTGACCTGTTAGATACATAATAGATAACTATGAGCAACTTCCACGCACCATCGTCTTCTCGCATTCGAACAGGTATCAGTGGCACAACGACGATCCGTTCTATGACGGCCAGGCTGTGCTTCGGCGACTCAACATATCACATGTCATCGGCCAAGGCTACGTCAATCTGCGTTGCGCCTGGACTTTGGGGTGCCCCGCCGAGATCCATCCCGTCAGCGACGCGACCGCTCCGCCGCCCGCCTCTGATCCTGGCTCTAACGATGCAAGAGCCGGGTCCTTTTACAAACAAGCGTTCCAAGAGCTGTTTCCTGATGTGGATGTTCCAGATGTCATTGGATCGGCCTGCTGCGCGCAATTCGCTGCGACGGCCGAGGCGATCAGAGCAAGGCCCAAGACGGACTATCAACGATTCCGGGAGTGGCTTCTCACAACGTCTCTACGGGATGACCTCAGTGGGCGAATACTGGAGTACTCATGGCACAGTAAGTCGGCCCATGCACCGGCTCTTGGCCCTGCCCATAGCCACGATGTTTCCCGCTCGGACGAGTGCCTTGGCAGGACTAGTTGAAGAATCTGACACGGTGTAGTGATTTTTGGCAAAGAGCCCGTCTTCTGCCCCGACGCTAGAAGTTGCTACTGCAAACTCTTCAACCTGTGTGGTCTGCAATGCGAAGAACGCGGCCTTTGTCGCGCGGCATACACTTTGCCTACATACTCTACGCTTCCAGCAGGATGGCCAGATGTGGATTGGGATGACAATCGACGAAATGCCACGGCCATGATGATCGAATACGAGTCCAAATACATGAACGGAGCTGAGTAAACAATTCCCGTCTGAGCACGCCAGCGATCCCCGTTCCATGTGAATCTCGTTCATGTCGGGTCGACGAACGGCGAGGAGTGCCTGGCAGACTCGACTCGGCAGCGACAGTCGCCGCATGACCGACACCTTCAATTCCCTAGCGACGGTCTTTGAAGAGCGCCATTCAAGGGGCCATTGACAAAAGATTATGGTTGATGTCTCGATACTCCCCGACTCGACCATTCGTCAGCTAGTTTTGGCCTGCACATTGCACGAATCTATGCCAGAAAGGAGGTACAACGACGGTCTGTGACTAGTCTCAATTACTACTTTTTCGAGCTAATGACCTTGTTAACGAATCTGGGCCTTGGAAATGCCTGCATTGAGTTAACGCACGCGGTAGTGCCAGTTGTCGATTATCTTATCGACTAAGTTAGCTGGGACTCGATTATCTCCTAAGAAGAAGTCCTCACAAACTATCTTCTAGGTTACCGGACTGCTTACCCTAATCTCTACACCGTGTATAATTCACGAACGGCTGCTGCGAAAGCGAGGGTGTCACTTATCAGCTTCACCGTTAATAGCATCGCATCGGATAAGGTCGCGGCGAGGATTCATAAGACTTCGCGATTTTGGCTCATCAGTGGAGACTGTTAGTTACCTCGCACTACCCTGGATGTGCTTAGGCTTGCGGGTGATTAGGTGGTTCGAGATAGTTCGAGTGAGCTTAGTTCGCTACAATATTGTGAGCAAATTGCAAGGATTTATATTCGTGCTAGAGGAGGTAGTTCGAGCAATAGAACGATGAGATATTCTAGGAAACGACCGAAGTATCCCCTACAGAATACTCCCGGCAAACTTATACGTAGAATAACAACACTTATAAGCGTACTACAGCTCCACCTCCCACGATCTACGACGAATCCTTATAATCGAATTCCTAAACATCCTAATTACATACGACTTCCTGGATGGGTGGACATGGTACATGCCTCAGGCATAGACGACATGTCTGCGGGTCCGAAGCGGTTTTTTCAGGCTAGAGATTCTAAACGTTGACGTTGAACAAGTCTGAGACTGGTGGGCAGCTCTTTGTAAGGGCGAAACGTGCGGCAGCCAATGCGAGGAAGAGGAAATGAAGCATCGTAGTGGAGGATCGTGGATACCGTGTAAGTCACATCTTGTGTTTTGTAGCTAAGTGGACATATACTCCCCTTCTCAGAACTGGGTCGATGGACGTGAATCGCGTATCGTGTTTCGCAGCCCGGCATTGTAGTGAATGAAAGTCATGCTTTTCACAAGATCAAAAGTCCTCTCTCTTTCTCTCCTCTCTCTTTCTCTCCGCCCCCTACCCAATCGTTTTGCAAGCATTAGCCCAAGTTATTCTGCACAACAAACTTGGCCTTGTCGGACGGGGTGTAGTATGGTGCATTCGCCCAATAATCGCAGCGCTGTCTGTCCATAACATCATCTCCAGGGCGATACGTGTTGTCGGGTACTGCAAATTGGCCAGGTCGACCAATGTTCATCACCTTGCGCTTATCGGCAGTATATCTCGGCCATATCTCAGTCTCCAATGGATTGGGGTTGACAAACTGCGTGAAGTTAAGAAGAGCCGATTGCCAGGTCCTTGCGAGCGCCTTGTCAAGCACTTGGTAAGATTTGAGATTCGGGTAGTAATACAGAACAGAATTAGTCAACCAAGATCTACGATGCGAACAAACCGAAGCGTTTCGTAGAGGCAAGCCTCTTGTTGAATGAGTACTCACAGTGTATGGAACGTCATGACCATGAACTGCAGGCACCTAACGCACAAGTCAATCAACTTTGCTCCGCGAGTCGCGCGCGCGATAGCACTTACAACGTTGAAGACGTATCGATACACGAAAAGAAGGTCAGGCGATACCCCTGCGCTCATAGCATCACCGAGCCAATACGTGTTACACCGAATCGCGAGGTCCTAGGTGCATGTTAATGCTTGCTGCAAGGTATATAGCCAACTGAAGAAGTTGGTAGCTTACGTTAAAGAAGTCAGAAGCCGTAAAGATCTGAGACTTCGGCTCCATATCGCCGGAGATTTTGTACTTTTTATCGACCTCAGCCAGAACAGCTTCGTTCGCCGACGGGAAGAGGGACTTGACATGCTCGCGAAGTTGAGCGTTGTCCCGTATCCACTTCGCCACAAACATCAGTTAGGCGCACATCGCGGAACGTTTGTTGAGAACTGGGAGCAAGCTTACCGGAGGAGTGAAGAGCAATCCATCAAATTCTTGATGCCCAAGCAGGAGGCTGATACCCTTCCAGAAAGAGCCCTTCTTGAGTAGCTTCCCAGGCAAGTCTGGTACGAAGAAATTGTCAATCGTAGGGCCGAACCGAAAGCCCCCGTAACTGCTGCTGTATGTCTATTTCCTCAAATAAATTAGCATATGCCAAATCTAGATCTCACTCGGCACATCGCCGAGGGGGATCCCCTAACGAGTGATTTCACAAGGAGTGGGCGAGGACGCAGAACGACGTACCATGTTGGCATTGGCCCACATAGGTCTCTTGGTGTCTTTTTGGACCAGCTCGTCAAGTGTACTGGCGTTGCTCAGCTTCAGGAACGTCTTGTAGTTGATATCGTCCACAGTGACGTTGGGCTGTGGGAAGAAAGCCGGACTGTGTAGGATTGCCTTGTTGAACTTGGGCTTCAAATCTTTACTTTTCCCGCCCCCTGCTGTAATGTGGTGCAGGATAGACGACGCACCTGCGCCCTGGCCCTATTTTTGGTTAACGATTAAGTTTCATTGTCTACAACCCGAGCACGGTACCATCACTGTCATTCTGTATCGAGGTAAGTATTCATTATACGGGTCAAAATCAGTCGAACATTGATGTACCTCTCGGCAGTTCCGCCAAAGTCCCAGATGTAATCCAAAACCCAATCAATTGCATGCTGCCAAATCAAAGTCAGCGATGCAGTGATATTTCTCCGGCAACCTCATACCTTTTGGTCCCACAGACCTGCATTGGGCGTCCCATATTCATCCATCAGATCCCCACCACCAAGGAAGCCGAACGCTCCCAGTCGGTAATTGAATGCAACCTGTGAAGTGATTTGAGCCAGGGCGGTGGGTCTCCGCTTGGAACACTTACGTGGATAACCCCAGTATTTTCCTCATTATCTGCAGTCTTCAGCAAACTCTCCGGGTTACCGATGTCGTCCTTTGAGCCGGAGATGTAGCTTTCACGCAGTTTGAGTAAGAGCAAATGGATGGGGCGACAATGACAACTCACCCGCCGCCATGTATCCTGGCAAATTATCAGTTTGTGTCGATGCGAAATAGTGCCGAGAGACGATGCTTTGGCACTCAGTCTTCGCTATACGTACCAGACGAGAACTGCAGCCGAAAACCGCCCTTTCTTTCCCCGACAATCCCACACATGCTTGGGAACAGATATGTCAAGCAGTAGACAGTCCTCGCTCGCTACAGCGATTTAGATCAGCGCTAGAACTATCCGCGTCGATGACTGAATGTCTACTTACACCGCGGATCGAGTTCTTGTTTCGGGTTGAGCTTCTCATAGTCGTCGACGTTGATCTTCTTGGTCCACTTTGAGGGCAAGGCCGGAATCAGCAACATATCTTCGATAAACTCCTCAGCGGCAGGATACCATCCAACCTGATACTGGGGGCATATCGCACTCCTGGAGCCGTCGTTCTTGGTCTTATTGTACTCAGGGGTTCCAGGACGCGCAAACCGATTGTCACCAATAGGAGGGGCCGCATATGGGATGTTTGAAAACTTGACAAATTTGCCATCTTTCTGTATACTTGTAAGTGTTTGTATGATGCATGAAGGAAATAAAGTTACGATAGGAAGCCTTGGTGAACTTGGTACCCGAGATCTACCTCATACTCTCCAAGGGCATGGCTGTTGGTCTGCGGGAACTTCTGGCGGAGGCGTTCTTTGTGTTGAATCGAGTCTGGAGAGCTGAGCGCATCTGTCCGTTGTCGTCCACGCTGAGCAGCGTCGATATAGATGGAGCAATCGGCATTATTGAGGTCACGGTACACTCTGCTAGCGAATACGCCGCTGAGTGCCAATAATGGCAAGAGACTTGTGCAACTTCTCATTGCTAGATGGTGGTTGTTGACAGAGATTGGGAGCTTGCACGAACTTGCGGGATCACTGCTCGATTGACGGTCAAATAGATCATACTAAGGACACAACAGCTTCCACGAAGTCCCGTCTCCATATACGTCACGATACAGCTGTTGAGGAGGGGCGTGATTGAAGCGCGCGTAGCCAGCAGCTCGAGGTTTCAAGAGCGAGGGTATATGGGCCATTGGCTTCCACTTAGCTCTGCATCTGCATCCAGGCATGGTCGTTCTTAGACTAGGCTCGCCTATCCCAAGAGATCACCCGCAGATGGTCACAAGTCTCGAGCGGTCTTGCAAAGGTTGTATGCAGCTTTGCGGCGAGACGGCGCAGCTCGTCATTGTGTGTGGTTTTGCATTGACCAAGGCAGGTTAGCTCGATGCAGGACCAACTCGCTCGCCATCCCTAGCCGGTCTCCCCGGCTTGCTAGTATGGCTCAGCCAAGGCTGATTTCTCAGGGCAGCTATGCCGTTTTGGGTTGAGGCTGCAGCCTTCGACAATGTTCAAGGGTCAGCACGGAGAAGCCACAGGAGAAGCCACAGCGAGAAAAAGTATGCGAATCGGCCCGTTCTGCACGCCATCCATCATGGCAGTCTGCTGTATCGGGACAGTGTTGTTGCTTCTCAGCCAGCGTTCTTCGCTTTACCTGCAGACCAAGGCCATTGTGGCAATTCCAGGTCCAATTCAGGCGAACGAACTTTAGAGTGGGATCGCAAACAACGCCGTCTTCGTCAGCACAGACAGCCGTGTCACTCTTGCCTTAAGAGTCGAGACCGCTGGTGCCTCTATGTGGAGCAAACGACAGCCAATCATCCGGAGCACCTTATGAAAAATCATGGGATTGGCACGCTCAGCGAGTGAGAATGAGACCCAGGAAGAGATCCGACTGGTACGGGTCAATTGTGCCCGCCCATAGCTAGAAGGCCCGCAGGTGTTTTAATGTGCGTTTGACGTTGGCTTCAAGAGCCGTAGTGTGTACTCCCACACCGCTCTCCGAAAGTCGCCGATATTCCGATCCACGTCTTCTGAAAGTCGATGCACCGTCGGACATGCCAGCTTCGACTCCGTTGTAATACCATCTGGTATATCATCGAACAACATATCGTATGGAACTGCTCCGTAAACTTTGAGGGTGGACAAGTACCAGGTATCGGCGAGGCCTTGCCAATGCGGTGTTTGTCGCCGAAAGAATTCACCTCAGCTGAGAGTGCGTGCAAGGCATCGCCGGGATTGAACGAATCGCCGGAAGCAAGCGTGCCAATTTGCTTGACATTGTGGGCTGCGCGGGTAGAGGCCTTGGCTGGAACTGTGTCGCGATCATAAAGGCCTGCCACATTGTCGTGGCGTGCAGGACAGGATGTTGAACGAGCCTGTGACCGGTGGACAACCTTCGACAGAGGCTGAGATTACCATTGCCAAGATCACCGGGAGAATACACGCCTATCGATGCGCAGCATCCGACTCCAGATCGATGACAAAGTCAGACCAGCCAAACATCCTCCACCTTCCTTTCATGCTCCCTCATCCACCTCCCATCCATCACCTCACAAACATAAGCCACCCCAATAAGCACAAACCGCCCCTCCCCACGCCTCCGCACCACAAAAGGCACCGCAAGCCCAGGCACAACCCAAACCTCATCCCCTCCCCGAGCGAACCTCGGCACCAGTCCCAAATGGCTCCTTGAAGTCCAACATAACCGCCTGTTGAGCATCGCATTCCGAAACGCCCGCTTCAGATTCTGGAACGTGCGGCCGGGCTGTCGTTTGCTCAGGCTCGAGAGGGTGAAGTAGCCTTTTGATTGCCGGGGGGTGTAGATTTGTTGTGGAAGTGAGGGTTTGCGGCCTGTGGTTTCGTCGCAGAGCAGGCTGAGGATCTCGATGTATTCTTTGGGGAGCTTTTGCATGCCGGAGCGGTCTTTGCCTGCTACTAGCGTTGTGCAGAAGATGTCGAAGAAGTTGTTGACATGTGAGGTATCTTGTTCATTGACGAATAAGATTGCTTCTTTCAAGCCGGTATTGTGATTCATGGGATCTTGATTCGTCAATGACGCATCCGTGACGGGAGAGGATAGATCAACGATGGTGTCGAAGAAGGCCACTCTGAGTCCCAGACGACCCTGTTCGTCGGGTGTGTGGAATGCTGTCTTTATGTTCAAGTCCCCTCCAGCTTTGTAAATTGACAACACAGAACTCGTGGGTGCCAAAGAGATAGTCCGCCTTGGGAGAGACCAATCCACGACCCACGAAGGCAGATGGCTTAGCTCAGGGTCATGATCCACGGCGTCCAGTATCCGCGTCAGATCATGCTGTACGACGCTTAGATTCTCATCTACCATCGCACGCCTCGCAATCGTAGCTTGAACTTCCTTAATAGCGGCTGCTGTGACCTGATAGAAGAGGTCCTCATAAGCCAGTTCAGCAGTGACTCGCTCCCATTAAGTCCAAAGCACATGTCTCTGGCAGGCCTCATTTCAGCGGCGATCTTCAGTCCGGGGTTGCGTATGGCCCGGACACCACTTCCAACATGTGCATTCGAATCTTCAAACAAGTCGAGATGGTCAACACTCGCGCACTGCCCGCCGAAATCATCCCAAAGGACAGTCTCAGATCCAATCATAAGGAATAGGGAATGTGACAAGATCGCCTCCTGCACGATCCACGTCCTCTGAAACCACGCTCGATTGGAAAGCTTTAGGAGGCTTTCGAAGGTGTCTGCTTCTTCGTTCAGCGGGTGTCGAAGATATTCCAGCTCATCCTCAAGCAGATCTTCATCACGGCCCATCGTGGCTTCGTACAAGCCTTGAAGAGCTCTGAGCGCCCCATTATCAGGTTCGTCTCCAAGCCATGCGACGGTATTCCTCGCTTTCTTGTAGATGGTGCCCATGAGCTGCACCTGGGCAGTTTTATCGTCCAGACTTCGTTGATCGATACAAATCTGGTCAATCCACAGGAAGACGGAACTCGTTTCTCCACGCAAGCGCTTTAGGATAGTATCGACCGTCGCAGTGACTGCCAGGTCATGACTAGGCAGCTTGACCACGTGCAAAAACTCTCCCGATCCCCAGACATAGCTGACCGCAGTGTACGAGATCTTCTTCAACAACTGCATGGAGACGCCAAAATCCGCCCTGCGCCCAATCTGAGGCCGGTAGACACCGCTGGTAGGCCTAAATTTAGGATCTCCACCAACGAATTCCACGAGGTCCAGATCAAGGCTACCATGTTCGAAATCCAGATTGACGTAGTGCAGTCGGCCGCGAAGCTCTTCTTGCGATACTGCCGGAAGTAGTTCGAAGACTCGTGCCTCATTTCGCATTGTTGGGCGGTATGCATCAGCGGAGGCAACAGTCACCGCCTTTGGGCTTGGCTGTGATAGACCCGACTTGCGGGCGATGTACTGTTCGATCTGGAATGCCCAAATGGCCGAGTCGCCTGGTCGATCGTTCTTTTGATGATGATCGGTCAGTTCTTCCATGCTCGACACGACCTCGATGCCGGAAGGGTCCCTCAGTACTGGATAGGTATCGCGCAGCCAGAAGGGTATGTCGCGGGGTCTATCGCCGAACCACCACGAGTCAATCAGTTTGGATGCCATGTCGTGGAAAGGGTTCTGAGACAAGGATCTAGCAAGTTAGGCTGCAAAAAAGCCGCGAAGGCTCAAGATAGACTCGTCGTCAAAGCCTCAACATCGAAAGAGGGGAGGTTCTCTCAAGTTCTGCCTGTAAAAGAGCGTCAGGCACGATGAAGATCCCATTTCAGTCAAAAGAAAAAGGGTCAACACACAATCAGTGATGTGATGAAGATTACACGTCCAGACTCCCGTTCAAGTGAAGTGAGGACGGAACCGGTCAAGCAAAGTTCGTCGAGCTGATTGGAAGCTCAAGTGCAGCAAATATCTGCAGCCACAATGCACAGACGACAGACCTGCACTGCCCTCTTCAAAGACAGGCGCGTAATCAGTTTTTAATAGGAAGGTTGTGTTATTGGATGTGCCACGGGTATTCTGCTTCCGATTGAAGGACAGCTCTCCTCGTCACACTTCTCTACATGGTTATCATACTCTCACAAGAACGAACACCAACCTAGAACACAGTCAGTATCCAAAACACACTACCAATATCAAACAAATAAGGGCATAAAGTACTCACCAATATACATGCTCGCCAGCCGGAAATGATCCGTCGCCTGCTGGATCAAAGCATCCACATACCCCTCTATACTCAAAGGGACTGTCTCGCCCCTCAACAATCCCTTCAACTTCGTAGAGACGCTCTCAAGAATCTCAGACGGAGTTTCTGGCACTCCCGCCGTCGATCGCTTCTTCTTGTTACCGACGAAGTCTGTCGTCGGATCGTAAAGGAACGTCTCGAGCACTGTCATGAGCGTATCACGCTCTTGGCGCAGGAGTCCGAGTGTCAGTTCGCTGGACTTGCGGAAGGGGCCTTCGTGGCCGTATGGACCCATGGCATCTGTCATATTGTGTGTGAGGCGGAAAGGCACCAGTTCTGGCTTCTCGAACGTGAGACCTTTGTCGAAAAGGCAGTTGAAGTCGACGTGGAACACACCACCAGTGCTCTCTTCGAGGAGAATGTTCTCTCCGTGACGGTCGCCCAGGCCGAGTATATGTCCAGTCATGGACATGACTGCTGCTGAGCGTGCGTACCTCAACCGCGCGGCATACCACGCATCCGGCTCGGGGTATGTCTCGGTGAACCATTCATGGAGCAGAGGTGGGAATTGACACAACACCTTGTCTGCAAAGACATGTGCATGGTCTTGAGCAGACGAAGCCACGTCGAGGTCCTTCTTGATCTCGTTGTAGTTTGGTCGGATACCTTTGCGATTGTAGAGGTTCAGCAAGATGTCTCTTATCGGCTTGATTCCCTCAACCCATTCGATGGTACCCGACTCCTCACTTAGAGGAGTGACGGCATACGTCTTGATGTACAGTCGTCGCTTGCTGCTTTCCGTGTTGCGCTTCAGTGCTCGGTTGATGATACCGTTGAACTCCATCAGACGCTGGTCTTTTCGCAGATCGTCCTTCGGCTTGCACAGCAGTCCATATAATTTCCCGTCCGAGCCACGGACAGTGATCTTGCGTGGACGCTGGAGGGAGTTGAGCACCAGAACATCATCGGTAAAAGCTTGGATGGTGATCTTGTCCTGCGTAAATGCTTTGTGGCGTCGGATAGTCTCAGCATTGGCGTTACTCGGTGCAGACGCTGTGAGTGTCGCCTCGATAGGTACCACGAGATGACTTGGCGCCAGCTTGTGGTTGAAGTGTAGATTCTTCTGCAGGCTGACCTTCACTGCACGAGGTTCCACGGGCTGCTCACATGCTTGCAACAGCCCATCAGAGAGTCTCTGGCCCTGTGAGATGAGAGTCCGCAGGTCGGAGCCAGAATGATCGGCATTCTTCGGCTTGTTCTTGGGATCTTTGAGCTTGTTGAGAATCTCGGTGCCTCTCTCAACACGTCCTTTGTCTCTGGCTTTGACTACAGCCAAGAGACTCCACAGCGCTTGACTTGGATGTGATGAAGCAATCCTCGTCAAAATGTTACATAGCTGCTTCCAGACCTCAGGATGTGGATGCGTGATACGGGAGATCAGCTGAGGGAGCGCATGGTAGAACACATACGCCGGCACTCGTTCAAAGTACTTCTGCAGTTGCCTGTTGCACGCCTGCAAAGACTTCACACGCTTGTCGAATGTCCCTTGGTCTTCGTGTCGGTCTCGCGAGATTGAATTGTTTCCAAGCTCCAGCCAGAGCGTCAGGATTCTCGGAATAGTCTCATGCCAGTACTTGTTGCCAAACGGGATCGAGCGAAGAGAATTGTCAATAACAAGTTTCGTCATCTCGCCCGTCAGGTAAGTCTGCGACTGCTTGTCTCTTGGTTGCTCCTTTTGGGCGTCCATGAGCTTGCTGTAGTGCTTGCCGAGATAGTAGTGACCCTTTTCCCAGCGTTGGAAGCGTCTCGCTGCGACTTGATACCGATCAGTCATGTCTTTCGTCTGACTCTGTCCAGATGCATCAAGCCACTTGGCAAGTATCAGCAGCGCCTTTCCTGTGAGCGGGTCCTGTCTATGTCCATTTATTTCGCCAGATGCAGTGCTCACGCTAACACTTCCGTTACCCATGGCGGTATCTGGGTCAGCGTCAGGTTCGTTGAAGATGCCAGACTCGATCGCGGCCTCCAAAGACTGGATCGCCTGCCGCTGATGACCATCATGCCAAAGCAGTCTTGCTTCCTCGAGCTTAGCACCCCGATCTCCACAGTCGAAGGCTTTGAGCACCGCATTGTAGGCACTGCTGGTGTTCTTGGACTGGCGAGCGAGTCTCGCCGTTGTTAACCAGAGAGCTCCGGCATGTGCTTCCTCAAAATCTACCTGCCGCAATTTCACGACAGCGCGTCGTATACCAAGAACGTACTGCTTGTCCTGCACGTACGAGCCCATCGCGTTGAGACCATGCCTAAGGGACCTCAAGGTTGCAGGCGCTTGGCCAGGGTTGGCAGTCGCCAAAGCTTCAAGCTCATATAGGGCTTGCAGTTTGACCAATTCGCCGTGGCAAACGTGCAATGAATCGGTTCCAGCCATTGAAAGTCCTTCCGTGATGGACCTTCGCAGAAATCGGATTTCATTGAGGAAGTCGTCCCCTTCGGTGTTCACCACGCCAAGCAGCGAGCGTCCAATGCCAACGTTGAAAGCCAGATTGTCTTCACTGGATTGAAGAGTCAAGCGTTTCTGAAGGCCATGCATGTCACCAGTCATCCAACATGCTTCAGCTGCCATAGGAAGATGTGCGTCGATCACCGCACGGTGATGGTTGTCGTCCACTGCAGAGTCCACAAAACTATCCGCATACCTCAATAGCGGTGCATACTGTCCAGTCTCTTTCAAGCAACGCAGGACATGGTATTGCAGCTCAACGTCTAGAGGGTGATCCGCCAGGTTGAGCTCATACCATGCCTGGGCCGCAGTCCAGCGTCCTGATTTCGCATGGTTCATCGCTTGCTGCTCTTCGCTGATGATTGGTAGCTTGGCAGCGATTCCCTCCAATCCATCAGGCTCGTCAATCTGTGAGTATATGTCCTGCAGACGGTCGTACAAGGCTTCGTGTTGGTCAGTTAGTCGGCCAGAAGGAATGAGGGAACGCTCTTGTCGGATGTGTTGTTCCCAATGGAAGAGCGCTCGCGCGTACGATCGACACTCGACAGCCTGATTGGCAATGACATCTGCCGGTATTGAGTTGAGGAAGTTCTCGACAGTCTCGATCTGGCCCATGTCACGCAGCTCGTCAAATTCGCTAGGTGAGATGCCGGTCTTGTAGGCAGTATTCCTCGTCTCTGCCAACTCTTTTCTCTTCTCTCGCAGCCAAGTCGAGAGATAGTCTAAGACTGAGAAGACACTTTCACTGCAAAGACGAATACATTCTTGCTGCGATGGGACGGATGACGTTGCTTTCAGGACAGCCAGGAACTCAGCCGCCAATCCCTCTGCTTCCTTGACAATGCCTCCAATGACAACGTTGAGCACGATGTATGGCAAGACGAACCGGGCGACGGCGATGTCAGATCCCTTGACAGCTCTTGCCACGATCGGGAATGCAGCTTTTGCGTTATCGCCATTGGCCTTGAACGTCAAGTCGTACGTCAATGACCTCAGCCATTGAGCGTGGCTTGTCTCTGGAGAAAAGCCCGGGTACTGTCTGTTGGGTGCGCTGACAGTGCTGTTGCTGGTCACAACATACCTCGATGTAAGGAAAGGGGTCAAGGTGGTGCGGACGTGCTCCGGCAAATCGTACCAGCGTTGATTGGCATCTGGGGCTTGAGTGCTTCGGGGCCGTAGAGCAGAGAGTTCGCCAAAATTGCAAAACTGCAACAGCTCCTGGATAGTAAAGGCGAGAAACCCCTGAGCTCTCGAGTTGCTGACGGACTTGAAGGCCTTGACTAAAACATCTTCGAATAGAGCCATCACCCAATCGATGACTTCGTTCGCACGATCAAAGTTCGAAAGTACCAGTATTTGCCTCTTCTTCCTAGTGGCCTCCACGCGATTTGGATCGACTGAACCAACGATACCCAGCGCCTTGCCACACATCTCGGACGCTTTGGCATCGCTATTGGAATACTTGACAGTGACATCAAGCAGCGCACGGAGTAGTTCTGACAGGATTGCAGGCGGGTGCTCACTGGCTGCTTCATCGTGGATGAAGTCTTGCTGAGCTTCTAGGAACGGTACGAGCTCGGTGAGCGCTTGAAACACCACAGTATCACTGTCGACTCGAATCCGCTTGGTGAAAGCTCGGATGTGACTCTCCACGCTCTCTTGGTTTTTGAGGCGTTCAAACTCTGCAGCAAACTTCGACAGAAGCGAGATACCTTTCAAGGAAGGTAGTGTCATGATGTTCTCCTGCAGGACTGTGTTGTGCGTCTTGACGAGCTGTTCAATCATTCCATGCGTCTGCTGTTGTAGTTCTGGTGAAAGTGACGACCAATGTCTCGCAATGACTACAAAGGTCTCGTCGACGATGTCGACGATATCCTCGCTTGGAAGTAGAGGTAAGAGCGATAGCCACGCGGCGTATGCAACTCGACAGAGCTCAGGTTGCTCAAGTCCAGATTGGAGACAGGCACGGATCTGCGGAAGTGCCGTAGACACATTGCCTTTGGTAAGGAAGAAGATCTCAGCCATGGCCTTGAGGCATCGTATCTTCTCTGAAGTGGACTCTCCGCCAGATCCACTCTCAAGCACTGTCGAGAACAGCGTCAGAATACCAAGGATGTACCTTTCAAAGAAGGCGCTGACAGCACGACTAGATTTCGAATGTGCTTTGCGTTGACCAGGTGCGGCTTGCTCGATGTTGGCGAAAGTCTGAAAGGCTTGGTATGCTCGAGACTTCCTGCTTTCGCTCTCTTCACCGCAGTGCTTGAGAAGCTCACTGGCGACTAACACGGAATCAACTTTGATGAGTCCTGAAAGGTCGGTGTTCTTGAAGCCCTCATCGACCTCGGTGAGACACGCAAAAGCGGCTTCTTCGGTGTCGGGCCCAGATTGTGTGAGCAGAACCGTGAGAATCGCCGCGAGGTTGGTCCTAGGCTGAGCGCAGATGTCGCGGATAGACTTGCTACCTCGAGCATCGACAATTCTCTGCAAGATATCTTTCTTCTTGGTCAACACTAACGACGGAAGAGTATCGCGTTGAGTCATAACCAAGAAGCTGTTGATATCCGTACTAAGAAGATCGCAGAATTGCTGAGCTTTGTGCGGCTTCGAATTGAGATCCTGGACTATGGAGACCGCGATCGACCTCCAGAACGGTTGAAACAAGTCTGTCAGAGATTGATTCCTGGCGGCAGCAATGGTCTCAATCTCAGAAAATGCCAGTCCACATATCAGTGAGTTGGTATGGCCGAGGTAGTCGACTAAGCGTAGGAGGACCAGGTTGAGTTCTCTCTCTCCACATGAGAGGGCGACTTGGCCCCAAGCAGATATCAGCGTCTCCTGCTCACTCGCGATATCTCGGTCGGAAAGAGTGCGGAGATACTCCAGGGCTAGCTGACGATTCTGGTCTCGGATTGATTCGGTCACGTCGTCTTTGAGAAAGCATGGTAGCAGTTGCCCAGCAGCTATTCTCAATTCCCGAAGAGAGCTGTGCAGCGACGAGAGGCAATGCTTGCCAAATGTCGAGAGGCTCAGCGAGAAATACCGGGCTTCCGGTCTGGCCCTCTCCAGGCAGGCTCGCGCCGCGAGCAGAGACAGAACTCGGGGACGTTTGGTGTCATGTAGTTCCGGTAGCTCAATGAGGCGTATAACAGTCTCGATGGCTGCAGCGGTATTTACTTCGGCCAGATTTGCCAGCGTTTGCCAGGCAAGGCACTTGTCATCATCATTCAAAGACGCATACACTGATGGTGCAACTTCTGACATGGCTGATAGATCTGCACCATCGACACCCATGAGTAGCTTGCCGACTTGATGCTCGATAGATGATTTTCGATCCTTCGGCTCCACGGAGAGCTTGCGTCGTTTTCTCAGGCGTTGGCATCGCTGTGGTGCCCACTCTGGAGCAACGCTCAGCTCTTGGAAGGTTATCATCAGCTCGCTATCGCTCATGACATTGTCTTGGCGAAGCGCATCTTTCATAGCTGTGATGGACTCCGGTGCTTCGTCGTCTGTTTGGGAGAAGCGACAAAACCAGGTGGTGACTGGAATCCTCAGATCTTCGTGCAAGTCTGGCCAGGAAGTAGAGGTGGCAATCGAGAGCAGGGCAGGCCTTAGGACATCTTTGTAAGACTGGGCGTTTGATCTCAATGCTTCCATCAATGCTCTGGCCATGATCGACTGAACGGTCGGGGTGAGCTTGGAGGTAGCTGCAGTCTGAAGGAGGCAGACCATGAGAGGACGCCCCTGTGGTGCATGAAGAAGATACGCAAGCAGCTTCTCCCACGACTCGTTCTTTTCCAGCTGTTGTTTGAACTTCATCGCCAGTTGTTGAACCCGACGTAGAGACTCATCGTGCCAGGCATCGTTGAGCCCAGTAACTTGCACAAGCTCGAGAGCGACTGCAAAGGCTTGCGGAAGGTTGTGAATGGTGGTGTTAGTGCCCTGCGGCATGGTGATGCTGCCCTCTGAGTTTGGCCACAGTTTGCTCACGCTTCTCGCAGGCGGCAATTTGAGGCTCGAAGTGGAGCTGCTGGCCGGCAAAGCTTCAAGGCTAGAGAGAGTCTCTGTAATAAGAAATGAGTAAAAGTCCACTTACCATGGATATCTCGTCACATACCGTCCACACAATCTTGTATCACTTCTTGGACCGTTCTCGCTTGCTGCCAGAGATGTATGGAGGCCTTGAAAGCCGCAATAGCAGAGCTAAGCAGGCCTTTGACATCGCATTTCGGCCGTCCGCAGAGTGGGATGAGTGCAGCCAACAGGTCGAGAAGCAATAAAGGACCATCTTGGCTGAGCTGCGTTAGTAGTACATCAGGTTGCCTCTTGATCGTGATTCCAATCACAGCAATACTGTTGCCTGCCTGGTCAAGCAGTTCGTTGCCATCCACAAAGGGGTTCTGACTCTCCGCCGAGGTGAGTGGCGAGAGACATCCTTGAATCAGAACGCTGACGAGTTGTGCGTTGACATTGATATCAGTCTCCTGTGCAGCGGCTTGATTGTGTAGAATCTCCTGCAGGAGGTCCTGAAACGAAGGTGCTGGTCCCTGGGATGGTGCTTGGACTTGCTGGCTTGCGGCATTCCGAGTCTGATTCTGAACAATCTGTGCAGCCAAAGTCGATGCTGGAGGCACACTGTCCCCGTTCATATGGACGCCATTCACGCCGGCAGTCTTGCGAGCCATCGTCCCGACTCGTCTCCCATGTCGATATCTCCAGTCGAGGTCGCTTCCGAATCCCAGTCGCTTTCGTCTCCAATTTGGTGAGAGTTCGGTATTGGTTCAACCACTCTGCGGCAGTGGTCTTGTGCAGTCTTCCTGGGAACTACTTCTCGTCACAACTTCGATGTTTGCAAACTAGAAAAGTAGATGTGTTGAAGATCAGAAGGCACTCACAAACCCGAACGCGTCCAAAAGATGCAGTCGCGCCCGCCCCACATCGCCCAAACTCTAAATCCACCACACTCTCACACTATCACCTCACAACCACCTCTACCACTCCCCTAAACAACCCACCACCCCTCCCCGCCAGCGCCTCACAATGGCCGTCTTCCCCTCCAAAAAATACCGCTCCACCACGGCCTCCTCAACCCTCCCCGCCCGGTATCGCGCCGCCCTCGCCCGGCACCCCTTCGCGCTCTTCGGCCTGCCTTTCATCGCAACCATGCTCTTAGGATCCTTCTTCCTGACCCCCGCGACCGCTTTGCGATATGAGCGCTACGATCGCAAGGTGCGGCAGTTGACCAAGGAGGAGGAGTTGGGGATTGGGAAAGATCGCAGGAAGGTGGATTTGAGGGAGGAGTATTATGTGAGTATATCTTCACGGATATTGGTGTACAAGGGGGGACGTGGATGGATCGCTGATTTGGTGTGAATGCAGAAACTGGCGGCGAAGGATCTGGATAACTGGGAGCAGAAGCGGGTTAAGAGATTACCTGGTGAACATGACGGGATCTTGTGATGGATTCATGAGCTGGACACGCTTGGAATGATGGAAAGAGACTTAGCGAAGGCGTCACGGTGTCAAAACGTGTTTTCATGACAGGGCATTATAAGGTTGAGAGTCTCATCATCGTGGACTTCTATCAACAACAACAACCGAACCTCCGCTCGACTCGACAATCCGTCTTTCCAAACACCACCAACGCCAAACTCGCACGCTCTAATCTCTACTCATCGCTCATGATGTACCATCTACTTGCTACTGCCATTGGTCAAGGCCGGGCTGCCTGGGCTTCCTGGAATGGCAGACCGACTTGCCTTGGGACGGCCACTGAGAGTGTCAACGACGTTAACGAGAGACATCCAGAACTCATCCTTGGGACGACGGTCCTTCCAATCCGTTTCTTCCCGCTCAATCTTCTCCATGGGGCTGAACTTGACTCTGGCACCACGAATACCGATGACCGCGGCGGACATTGGGTCCTTGGCAATCTCATCCTTGGATTTGCCGTACATGGTCTCCAAATATTGAAGAGACTTGACACCGAAACGAACAGCACGTACACGGTCCATAGGGGAAGGAATTCCTCCCTGCTGAACGTGACCTGGAACGGCGAATCTCGAATCGAACTTGCCGCCGCTCTCCTCCTTGATACAGTCCGCGATGAACTCAGTAGTGTAGACGCTGCTGGCTTTCTCGTTTCGCAGGATGATCTTGCCGGATCGAGTGTGGCCCCTGTCCTTTGCGAATTGGTCCTTGAGGAACTTGATGTCCTCGACAAGCATATTCAAGTGGATGCCTTCTTCAGGTGTGTACACTGCGAGGGCGCCAATGGACAGACCAGCGATGGTAGCGATGTACCCAGAGGCACCACCTTGCGTCTCAACCACAAAGACTCTTCGGCGAGAGGCAGATGCGGATTGCTTGATGGCGTCGCAGTAGTCGATGAGGGCGTTCAAGCAGGTGTCGGAGCCGATGGAGAACTCAGTACCGGGGACGTTGTTGGAGACGGTGGCTGGCAAGCAGACCATGGGGATCTTGAAGGCATCGTACTGGTCTCGTGCTTTTCGCAGCTCAGAGACGGAGGTGAAAGCCTCGAAACCACCCACGACGAACAGAGCGTCAATCTTGTACTTCTCAAAGCAGTATGCAGTTGTCTTGAAGTCTTCAGATGGCAGACCACGGTTGGTGCCGATCTCAGAACCTCCCTTTGAAGCCCACTGCTCTGCGTCAAGCCACGTGATCTCCCTAACCGAGCCGAGGGGCTCATCATCGTGGTGACGGCAGAGTCCTGGGAAGCCGTTATGCAGTGCAATTGGAGTGTGGCCTTTGGTCAGGCAGTATGCAACAGCGGCGCGAGTAGCTGCATTCATGCCACCTGCTGGTGCACCAACATGGATGATACCAACGCGCATGCGCTTCTCTGCTGGGAGGAGCAGGTCTGTTTTGTCCGTAGCAGTTGTGATGTTGAAGGCTTGCAAGAACTCTTCAAACTCTGCATCTCTGCCCTTCATAGCCGCCGCGAAGTCTTTCTTCTCGATGTTGGCTGCCACCTCTTTCGTCAATTTGATCGCCTCCATAAGGTCCTTGCGCACGATCTTGTTCTCCACAATGCAAATGACGGGCGAGGGAGTCTCGGGTGTGGAGTCGAGCACTGCCTTCACAGCTTCGACACCCTGAAGAGTGGCAAGCATACGATCGTAGGCGCAGGGTGGGCCACCGCGCTGGACGTGACCGAGAGTGGTGACTCTGGTGTCAAGGCCGACCTTGTTTGTTAGCAGATCCTTGACCATGGTGGGGGAAATGTGGTTGAGATTCCGGTCGTGGGCACCTTCAGCGACAATGACGATTGTCTTTCGCTTGCCCAACTCGCGGTGCTTGCGGACGATCGAGCACATCTCAGATTCCCAGTTCTCTGAAGGTGGGTTCTCCGGGCAGAAGACGAAATCGGCTCCGCAGCTAACACCAGCCATGAGGGCAAGCCAGCCGCAGTGTCGGCCCATGACTTCGACGACGAAAGCACGCTGGTGGGAGAAGGCAGTCGAGTCGATGTAGTCGATCGCTTGACAGATTCGCTGCAGGGAGCTGTAACATCCAATGGTAGCGTCGGTGCTGCTGAGATCGTTGTCGATCGAGCCCACCAAGCCGACGATGTTCAGATGTCTGTATGGCTTCACTCCCTCTTCTGTCCGCTTTCCAGACGATACGAGCTCGTCCAAGAGACTCGGCCACTCTGCTCTGAACTTGTCTGCTCCCGTCAACGAACCGTCACCACCACAGATGACCAGTGCGTCAATTCCTCGCTCGATCATGTTGTTCGCGGCGGTCAAGCGTCCCGGTCTCTCCATGAACGCCTTGCATCTCGCCGTTCCAATAAGTGTGCCTCCCTCTGAGATCCAACCCCGTACGTCTTCCCACTGCATCTCTTTGATCATGTCACCGCCGTCTACCAGACCCTGATACCCTTCGTAGATTGCATATGATACACACCCCGAGGCCAGCGTCTGCCTCACTACAGCTCGCACAGCTGCACTCATTCCGGGCGAGTCACCTCCAGAGGTCATGACCGCAATTCGCTTCTGACCGGCTGGCATGGCGGGCGGGCTGAGAGTGATTTGCGCCATGGTCGCAGATTTTCGGTGAGAGGAGAGGTGAGAGAAGGTGGTTGAGAGAGCGTGTGCTCAGAGATCGAGTAGATCGTGATTTTGAGAAGATGAGATCCGAGTTGCGTATGAGAGAGGGCTGGTAGGTAAGTTTTCTCTGCGCTCTCACAAAAGCGCCCCACGCTGTGAAGTCACCGTAGCCACTATTTTGTTTTCAATCGATAACGGCGTCTTCTCGGTTGAATTGCCAGTGACGAGGTGTGCTGGAGTTGGTTGGTTTCTGCAGCGATCTGTGATTTTGTTAGGTATGGTGAAAGTATTGAGCAGCTGCTAGCATGCCCGGCAAGGCGCTAGGTTGTGATAAGAAGGAAAAGCAGAGAACTCACCATCAAAAGCCTCAAAGACTCGGCGGAGTTCACGAGCCAACGTCACAGCCCGAAGGTCAGAGCTCTCGGACGATCCCGAAACCCTAATGATGACTAGCGCGGCGGGATAGGTGAAGGTTGAGGAGCTGGAAAGGGAAAAGGCGATTTCAGTTGAGGTCCGGCGGGCAACGTTCATTAAATATCACCAACGACTTCCACCTTGGCGATGAGGTCGTTGTGAAAGCCAAGATGTAAAATGTAACAGCACCAGTCCGCCAAGCCGGGCGTCTCATCTCGTCTCCCAGTGCGACTCGGATGCGGCTACCAACCCGCCCGTGAGTCCAGAACTTCCCACCTCACACCACCCGTGTGTTCGGTATTCGTGGGGAGTCAGCAGTATCCAGCAGCGAAATCTCCACGACGCAGAAATTGCCCGGACGATGACGGAATGGTGATTAAGGCATAAGACGCATTACCACGAGCCGGATAGGCCGTGGATCTTATATATTCTAAGTTCAAGCCGAAGAAATTCGCAAGAAATGCCATGGCGAAGTCTATATATTCGGGGACGGGCTTGTGCTGTGGAGCAGAAGTTAGTAAGTTATTCGTGGCCTTCTCTATAGGTCAAGGTCACAGCACCCCGATCTGGATGAACATGGCTGTTAGTCGACACAGGAGGCAACCTAGAGCAATAGGCATGCCAGCGAGTAGCAGTATGTCCCATGCCTGGGAGATGGGGTGATAACACATGTTGTTACACAAACTCAAGCAACACCTCAGATCCCCATACCAAGCTTCTGGGAGGTGGCATCGTTGAAAGAAGGCCAAGGACGCTAATACAAGGCCTTTGTTCTCGAGAGACAACTAGTGGCACTCCAAGGGCTACATATACGCAGACACTGCCCGAGTGAGACTGTCTCTGCCCACTTGCTCCATTCGCCTACTCCTTAGAGACTTTCAACAGCAACCTGCCTCGGAAATCTCAAACTACTAGCCCGATACTGTCTCAAGAAGCAGGCTTCCGAGACTCAACCACCTCAAGACCGCAACATGTCGCAGCAGGCTGCCACAACTCACCTGTCCCGCTCTGCTAGGTCCAATGTCCACACAGCGACTCTCATTCGAGACCTCACCTGCGACGCCCTCCTGGCAGGCTCACCTAACGCGAACGTTCCAGAGCCCCCGAATCTGCCGTACGATCATATGGCAACGTGGATGCAACAACAAGATGTAGGTGCCATTGCTCAGTTCGTGGCCACTCAGAATACCCTCACTCCACTGGAAGCCCATGATTTCGAGTCTGAGGTTCCTCCTGCTCAACGACGATCACGAACCCCGTCTCCCTTTGCGCTGTCTCCGATCATTCCGTGCAATGCACAAGCGACTGCTCCCAGGGTCGACGAACGAGGAATCAAGACTGTTCCAAAGGACGACTCAACCGAAATCATGATCGATGACGAGTCCACTGCAGCATTGAGTAGCAGCCCTCCTTCACTCCACTCTGCCTCCTCCTCTAGTCCATCTTCGCCAACAGTATTGACCCCAGCAACAACATCATCAGAAGACTCCCCACCACCAACACCACCCCTCTCAATCCGCCACATCGCCTTCACAACCAACGGACAGACCGCCATCCCTAACCCAGGCCCAACCCTACGCACATACCCAGCATCCCCAACCCCCTCCATTGCCACAACGGCATCAACACCGCCTCCATCAATCACAGACATCATCCTAGTCTCTCAAGGAAGGGTAGCACAGGAAAGACATCGTCAGTCAGGCGTCCACAACGTCCCGGAATCACCCTCCCTTCCTAGTTGCACAACTCCGGCTTCAGCCCCTTCGACGCCAGCGGAGTCCATCAGACAGGTGCACTTCACTGGGGAGGGCGTGGAAGTCGGTCGGAGCTCTGGGGTTTCATTAGGCTTAGGGATCCACCAAATTCCTGACACGCCTTGTACTCCTACCAATGATACGGGTGATCGAGCGAGCTCGCAGGAAGGGACAGGTAAGTCAAATCGGGTTTCTGAAGCGTTCGCTAAGGTGAGGTCGTCATTTCGCAGTCGAAACGGGGGTGACAAAGGGTTTGTGGTACGAAGGAGGTAGAAGAGGTGAGTCTGTCGCTTGGGGAGTTCGATGGTAGGTGGGATAATTTCAGTGGCTTGGTTTCAAGGTATTCGAGACTTTCTTCATGCGTACTTTTTCGTACTTTCAAGGAGGAGCACTCATCCATAGAGCGTTCCTCTCACATCTCAGCCCGTAACTGCTAAACGCCTTGCTATGCACTGCCATGCACGGTCATCTCCATGCTTTCATATCATCCATAGCCCCATTGAACGCCGGTCCTTCCCCATGTAAGACTGGAGTTCCTGCTTACTAGGCGGATCGCATCTCTAATACGTCCTCGCCAAGTTTCGTAGGTACCAATCGACCAACCTCCGGCCAGTCTTCGTCTCGGATACGTGAATCAAATCACCCTCCATGGCGTAGTCGAGATCGTTCGAGTTCACCACGTCACCCTCCAGAAGACCGCCCTCGGAGTGTCTGACTTGGCGGCTGCGCTGCTTGTTGACAAGAAGCCAGCTGCGGAGAGTATCCGCATCGACTTCGAGGAAACCTGCCAGCTTCGTCAAGTCCATGGTGGTGTAGAGCTTGAGGTAGCTGCGCACGGTGGGCGAGAACATGTTGGTCTTGACTTCGTTCATGAAGATGGTGAGGTGATGCTCGATCGGGTCGGGGTTGAGGTGTGGGTTGTCGAAGTCGGGTGGAGTTGGGGAGATGAATTTCGGGCAGGCGGTGCGGAAGAGCTCCTCAAAGATAGGGAGTGCTTCTGGTCCGCCACGTTGCATGCGTGTGAGCTGCTCGCCGTACTTCTCACGCAGAGCAGTATGGATGGTGTCGTCGAGGCGAGTGGGGTAGAAGGCGACACAGATGGCTACAAGAGCGTACATCTGGTCGTTCTTCTTGCTGATGCTGTCGTATTGCGCGCCCTTCTGGAAGTTCTTGGTGCGGGAGACGTAGATGAGAATATGGTTGAAGGCACGCAGGGCATCGGCGTAGCGGTGCATCATCATGTACGAAAAGCCAATGTAGTAGTAGGTCGTAAAGTTGGCGGCCATGACACGGGCGAACATGGCCTTCTTGTTGAGCTCGATGTCGTCGAGGGTCTTGAGGGCGAGGCTGAAGTCACCCAACAAGCAGTGTACTCGTAGCAGACCGATGATGGAGAAGTATCCCAGCATCTGGTACAGACTTCTGTTGCCATATTCGCCAGCGTAGGGAGCCGGATCTTCACCCCTCTTCCGCGCTGCTAGTTGCTCGCTGATTTGTGACCTCTGGATGAGCGAGTAAAGGACGTTGAGGACTGAGTAGCAACCCCAAGTGTTCGGATTCTCGCGAAGTACGGCGACTTCGTCTTCGCTGATGTTCGAGTTTGGTGGTTGGAAAGCAGCTTTTTGGCGGAAGGCGCAGAAGGAGTTGAATTGGTAGATGAATTCGTCGATGACATCCCATGCCCAGTAGTACTGTCCCCAATATTAGCACTTGTCTTACCGCCTCCATCACTGTCTGTCCTTACCGAAGGCACCTCGATATCCACCGGTCCGTCGCTGTTCAGGATGAAGTGGAAAAGATTACAGTAGCTGTCGTAGCTCTGGATCTTGTTCTCGATCGATGCGCCGTATTCGAGTGGTGTCGCCGCTGCCTGCAACTGAGCCCCCAAGTCTTGTGTGCCACCTCCAAGCGATTGTGCCCGGTCGAGGGCATAGTCGTCCATGCCATTCTCGTAGCCCACCTGCTCGCGGTAGTCGTTGGCGAGCGCCTCCTCCTCAACGTCCGAGTCGTCGTCGATGGGCCGCTCGGGCTGGCCCTGTTGGAACCCTTGGCCTTGTCGCACACTCATGTTGGCGGTGTGGCGGAAGTGGTGGTGGATGCGACGGTGGTGGTCGTGTCGTCGGCGGCGAGGTTCAAATTGCGGCGCCCACCAAAAATCCGCGAAACTCTTGGCGCCGGCTTCCAAGTTGAAGGTGGGGCGAGCACGAGACGTCCGACTTCACCACAAAGATCGTCACATGTCATCTTTGCCTCGCATTGACTGCTGTCCTCATCGAAACAATTGCAAAAACCTGGTAATACTCGAATAACTCAAAACAACCGCGCTCTCACAGTCCCAATCCCACACAAGACCACTTACGGCGAGTCCATCTCAGAGAATAGAAAGGGATACCATACTGTAAAAACGAGATCATCATGGCTCCGGTATATCGAGTAGCCGTCATTCAAATGTGGCCAAAGGTTGTCCTAAATCACAAGCAATCATAGCAGTACTACATTGACTAAACTCATCACAAGCCCATGGCCATGGAACGAAATTTCAACGTCGCCGCAGACTTCGTCCGAGCAGCAGCGAAGCAAGGTGCCGAACTTGCAGTCCTGCCCGAATACCACCTTCTCAACTGGTACCCTCACGATCCCGGATTCAAGGATGCTTGCGCACATTGGAAGACTTATCTGGACAAGTATCTGGCCCTTGCGAACGAGTGCAGCATCAACATTGTCCCTGGTACTCTGGTCGAGCTCCACGATGCAGGCACGAAGGACGAAAGATTGCTCAATGTTGCTTACTTCATCACGGATCGGGGTGAGATTGCTGGCAAGTACGTAAAGAAGAACCTCTGGGGAGACATTGAGCGATTACACCTCACTTCCAGCTCTGATGATCCTCATCCTGTGTTCGACACTCCGCTGGGAAAGGTTGGTATGCTCATCTGCTGGGATCTCGCATTTCCCGAGGCTTTCAGGGAGATGATCTCCCAGGGCGCCAAGATCATTATCATACCGACTTTCTGGACGTTGACGGATTGCTCGAAGGCCGGCCTTGCGATTAACCCTGTATCTGAAGGGCTGTTCTTGGACAGCATGCTAACAGCAAGAGCTTTTGAGAACACTTGCGGTATGTATGAACTCTATCATGCTACTTCGATGCTGACAGATTCCCAGCCATCGTCTTCGCAAACGCGGGTGGTCCACCAGGCAAAGGCTACGCAGGTCTATCACAAGTGTGCGTACCGTATGCGGGAGCTTTGACCAGACTCGGCAGTGCCGCAGAGGGCATGGCCGTGGTGGATCTGGATATGCAAATCGTGGAAGACGCCGAGGAGAACTATCAAGTGCGATCGGACCTCGCCAGGAGTGACTGGCACTACGAATACCGACATAATAAGTCAGATACCAAGCTATGATCAATTCAGAATTTTGAATCGTCGACACCGAGAACACTCTCACACTTGCGAAGACCATTGCATTCAGCTGTACTCACTTCGAACCGCCCGCCCTATCCAAACAGCCAGCAAATCTCAAATTTGACCTGGCAGCCACTCTCGCAAACAAAGACAAACAACTCACACATCACAGTTTCTCTCACCCTGCTCTGCCCTCACTCGTCCTCCACCTGTCTCCAAATTCTACAAGTCTCCCAAGTAGCACCCTACAATGGCGGTACATCCCTCACAATTTTCCGCTCAACCCACCTAACCGCTCTGCCAAACCTACACTTCCATTTCGCGCTCCTGCTGTACGGCAGCATCCACCGCTCGCCGCAAGGAAGATCTGCAGACCACGAAATGATATCGCGGCGTCCGCGTGGGGCTGGTCGAGATAAAGATGTTGAATGAGGAGGATGCATGCGCGGGGGGTGATGAGTTCCTGGGATGGCGAGGCCTGGAAGCTGGGGCTGGGATGCTTGAGCTGGAGGGTCGGCGGTCATGTTTGGTGCTGGGTAAGGGTGTTCGGGTGATTGTTGGTCGATGATGGTGAAAGCGTCGCAGGTGGGCTCAATCTGCATTTTGAGGGTGCTGGTTGCTGCGGTGACGGGTTTGCAGTTGGGGGTTGTGATGGAAGGTGCGAAAGGGTGTCGAGACCAGCTCGACGGTATAACTTGAAACTGGGCCTCTGGTGCTGCGAAGGGGTTGCGAGACCAGCTCGAACGTGCAAGATCGTTCGCAAGTGAGCGTCGACTGGGTGTTGGCGAGGCTGCAGACTAGGGAGTGCTACTCAAGAGTTCCGAGACCAGCTTGAACTTCAGCAGAGCTTGTGACTGGGATTGGTGTTGAGCAGAAGAAGGAGAGCAGTTTGAAGTCGAAGACGTAGGGGAGGTTGATGATAGTGAGTGAGACTTGTCTTTGGGCAAGACCAGTGTCAACATATACTGACTCTGGTCATGTCTACAACGCTAGAGGGTGTTTCATGTCCTGAAACACACAAAGAGCAAACGACAATGGGATTCGACTAGTCGTGTGGTGGTTTGCAGGTGATATGGAGGATGGCGAGGTAGATGTATGTCTCTGTGTAACCTGAGGTCCTTGCCCTGCGCTAGAACCGAGAGTCCATCTCATCCAGATCTTGCATTTCTTCATCATCACTCTCATCCTCATGCCTGTGTACTTCCTCTTCCTCCTCGTCATCACTACTGCCCTCCTCCTGGACAACATCCGCCACCCGATCCCCATCCGTCAACCTTGCCCTGCTCAGTCCTATCGCAAGGTCCTTCGCCTCCTCAGGCGTGATGCCCAACTGCCTCGCCTGCTCCGGCGTCAGCTCCACAATCTGCGGTGCGAATTCCCCCGTCTCGTCATCTTCGTCGTATGCCGTGCTCTCCATCTGTACCTGCTCTCCGTCTTCCAGCTCAAGTACCCCTGAGCGAGTGAAAGTGCCGCCGAATTGCCAGCCGTGCTCTTGTCGAAGGTAGTCTTCCAAGTCATCCAGCTCATCGACAACATCAGCTATGCCAGTGCCAGTCATTCCCTCCAAGCCCTTTCGAAATCGCACAAGCAGGCTCTTGAGAAGTGATCCTCCCTCATCTGCAAGATCGATCAGACCACCCTCTGCATCCTTGCAATGCTGAAGCTGTAGTCTCAGAGCAGCAATAGCTTTGATGAAGAAGTCAGACTGTTCCGAGACAGCGGCTTTGCACGTGAAGATGAGCGTCAGAATCCGCTTCCACTGTTCGAGACAGGAGAAGTTGTTGATGGTGAGGATCATGAGAAAGCAGAATTGCAGCTCTCCAATCAGCTCTTCGACGTCTTGATCATCACAGTGTTCCCGAGCCAGGTGCTCGAGGGCCCACGAGCGATCCTGGGCTGCATCGGTGCGCTCTCGTCCAGTGGCGCCCTCTCTCCATGTTTGCTTGAGGTCGATGGGTAGTAGGCGCAGTTCCTTGTCGGCTTGAAGTTCCTCCTTGTCTTGCTCATCCAGACCTGGAATGTCTTCCAGATCTCGCCTGGCAGAACTCGCAGATGTGAGGTGCCAGTGATTCGAATCTCCTACCGTAATCGTGGACAGCAGCGCCTCGCTGATGGCGGAAGTCAGACTCGGCCAGTCGTGGACTTCTTCTTCCTCATTTTCATCCTTATCCGCCTCAGATGCTTTGCTCTTCGACGTCGTTTGTCGGTATGGCGTCAACCCCTCCCTCCAGATGCTTCCCAAATTCGCTCGCCACCTCAATCGCTCTGCCTCATCCGTCTCTGCCTCAAGCGTCTCCGTCGCAGCATTCCACCTCGCGATAAAGAGTGGATTGCCATCGGATGCGCTCTTGCTAGGTATCCGAAACCATAGGCCATGTCGCTCTGAAAATGCGGTGCTGGTGCCTGCGAAGGCGAAGTGAAAGCCGGATGGTAAGTCCTTGACGCCGCGAAAGCGAGGCGTGACGGTGAAAGACAGGAGGTCGATACCGCCCAGAGCGGACGCGGGTAAGTCGAGAAGGAGAAGCGCTGGAGTGTTTGCCGACTCCATGTTTGATGTCGTTGTCGAAATGGTGCTTGTTTTTGAAATTTCTCCGTTTAGGAAGGAGCGATTTTTGACCTCACCTCTTGACTTCTTGTGACCACCACGCCAACCCTACACAATATGTTTTTCGACTCCCTCGCTATACCCCGGATCTCTCAAGATACCATTCCTACGGCTTGTTGGAAATTTCTCCTATCGCTGAGAGGCCAGAATACTCCCGCGACGCCCTTGGAAAGCCCTTTGTGAGGCAACGCCTCGTCGAAGAACCCAATTAAAATTGCTCTGATGTATGCTCCGGGTCGACCGAATGGATTCCAAGCTTTTCTTATTACTTCTGGCTTGAACTCGATGGGAGTGCAGGTGTGCTGGGCCGTGTAAGAACGCTTGGTCGTGGAGCTCAGCCAGCGGAGTTACCCCCAAAAATTTCGATCTCCTTCTGATGCACGCCTGATCAATAGTCAGTTGCTACAAGACGGCACTTAAAATTTACGACATTCCTGGCCCCTTCTACCATGTCCAAAGGCCCCCTAGCAAGTCACTCAGCGCCGAGAAGAAAATGGCATGCCTCTGAATTGGAACCACCCCAAAAAAACAAAGCCGTTGCATCTACCCAGCAACCATTCAAGGAACCGTTTAAGAGCTCCGAGAATGGCAAAAGTTGAGCGTGCAAACGCCTCGACCCTTATCCTCTTCAAAAAGATGGACGCTGTGGGAATTGAACCCTTTCGAGACATTAGTAACTAATATCTCAACCATTTGCAAGAGGATTAAACCCACCACGACCTTTCACAAATCACCTGATTTGATGCGAAGCGACTGATATTTCAATTAGTCGTTGGCCAGGAGCGATTTACAAGCCACATTCACATACAAATCATACCCCTAGACCAAGCGCCCAATACATGTTGGACAGAAGCCCCGGCTGGAGTCATATCATGCCCGTGATTGGTGGAGGCCCAGACATTGTTGTATCAATACCTTAATCCTCACATCCGAGGCCTTCCGAAGCTATACGCCCTCCGAATTCCTTGGTCAGCCCACTCTTGCAATCAACTCCATCTTTTTGCTACACGGCAAGACGTTACGGCACGGAAATGCAGAGGTGTCGTCGTGATCAAAGTCAGATCATCGCAACGTCGCCCCTCCTGATACCCTCAGCACACGACCAGTTCTTTGACATACCGGAAAATGCTCCGACGAGAAAGAGATGAAATACGCTTGGGAAGGCTTTGGCATGGCCTATAGGAAAGAGCTGTGGATAGAAATGATGAAGTAACAAATAGTAGAGATGTCGAGAATAGATGATACAATCTGCGGACGCATATATGTACCGAAGAAGGTGACGGCGTCAAGTGCCCCTGAACCTTCGTTCCATTGGTATCAGTATCGCAAGGAATAGTGACAGGTCGAAGTTGGAAACCCCCGTTTCGATGCTGTTGTAGTGACAGCGATTAGTGCTTGGCGGAAAGACCAGCAAACAAAGCAGGCACAATTCCGACGCGGACAGCTGCATTGAATATGCAGCCTGAGCGCAATGAGGCTGCTCGGAATGTTGCACATCATTAGAAGAGGGACTGACAAAATACAGGTGGAAACGATCGCTATTCTCGCTATGCTACCGACAGACCAAAGACAAAGACTTTCAAACCAAATCATCTCAAGCTCTACTCATCCTGAATCTTCACAATCACCTTACGACCATCGCCCTTGTGCTTCCAAGCCTTGATGGCGTCCTCGAAGCCACCAGTTCCGATCTCCTCATAGTCCTGAGTCTTGACCCTGCCACTAGCAAGCAGATCCTGGATGATCGGGTTGTACTTGATGGCCGCCTCGTTGATCGGCTTCGCATCCTCGGTATCTTGACCCAGGCGACCCAGATGGATCTCATACGTCTTTCCACCCTCAAAATCAGGGACACCACTCCAGTCATTGGTCGTGGCGAAGAGCTTTGTACTTGCCGATGAGTTCTTGAAGACTTCTCTGGCGATCTTTGGGTCGTCGGAGGATGTGGCATCGTAGATGAGGCCGATGTTGCCGCCTGTTGCTTCTTGGACAGCCTTGAGCTGGTCTTCGATTGAGTCTCCGTAATTGAAGACTGCGTTCGCACCGAGGCCCTTGACCTTGTCGAAATTTCTAGGCGAGGAGGAGGCGATGACGTTGTACCCAGCTGCTCGAGCGAGTTGCAGCCCAGCGCTCCCGACACTGCCAGAGCCGCCGAGGATCAGAACCCACTCATTGCGGTCGGCAGGTGCAGCCTTGGGGTCTGGGACCGCCAGTTTCAACCCCTCAAACAGACCCAGAGCAGAAGTCT
This sequence comes from Zasmidium cellare ATCC 36951, assembly GCF_010093935.1. Taxonomy (NCBI): domain Eukaryota; kingdom Fungi; phylum Ascomycota; class Dothideomycetes; order Mycosphaerellales; family Mycosphaerellaceae; genus Zasmidium; species Zasmidium cellare. The sequence continues at coordinate 143,973 of NW_022986960.1, forward strand.
GAAGAGCGGAACCGGACGTCGAAGCCTGAGCAAATGTGATGTTCGAAGGCTTGCGCATCGTAGCAAACGCATCCATCAAGAAGTATTCGTTGCCAGTGGCATATCGGATGTCTCCTGGACGAGTGCAGCCAAAGACGTGGTCTCCAGCCTTGAAGCCGTGCTTCTTCGCGGCATTTTTACCCGCGTCGACGACGATGCCTGCAGCATCGCAGCCAAGACCGACTGGCCAGGATTGGACGAGGAGACCCATCATTGGGATCATTGTATCACTACGACAAAGTCAGCGTTGCCTCAAGCCGACGAATACGACAGTTCAATACTCACACTGGATTCATCGCCGCATAGATGGACTTGGCCAAGATCTGATCTGGTCCTGGCTTTGGGACATCGATGTTCCCAACCTTGGGCTCAGCGCCCTGCTTCTCGAAGACGACTCCCTTCATGGTACTGCTTGGTCTCGATGTATGATGTTTGTTTGGATGCAAGAGCTGACTGAGGACAGACTTTGCAGACTTCATGTGATTGAATTGATCGATTGCTGTTGTTGAGCAAGAACAAATCTCGAGGTCTGCCCGCCTCTATTTATCTTTTGGCTCTCGCCATGGCTTATTCATGGTCTACCATCTCTGCAACCCATCAAGTGTACCAAACACCTACAACTCGGCAGCAGAATAGGCTCTCGGATTCGCTAACTTGACGTATGCGGCTAGATCCATTTGCAATCCGAAGGATGCTTGCAAAGCAGACGCTTTGGAGCTACTGCAGGTCTACTTGTCCTTCCGACTGCTTGGCATCTTAGGCTTGCCTGAAGTGTGCAAGAGGCGAGATCAGTATCGCAAGAATGACGCCTTCGTCGAGATCGTCGAGCAAGCGAAACTGTTGTGCCGCTCGGGTGTTGGAGCCAAAAGCAGCTCTATCGATGGTGTTGTGCCGTAGCGCGCGAACTGGACCATTCTGCGCTTTCGCGAAGAGAGCAAGGTCAGGCCACCCAACCACTACACAGTGATGCCAAGCTGTCACAACAGATATGCATGTCCAAGAACGCCCTCCAAGCCACGCTGACTCAACGATGAATCAGTAGCCCAATCCCTCTGAGCTAGCTTAAGATCGAACTCCGCTGCAATCACGAACTCGTTACACAACGTCCGCAAAATCGCCGTCGAACCGGAACAACAATCTGTCCTTGTGGCAAGAGTTGATCATGGTGTTTAGTGGTCTTCATGATGCTATCGGACGAAAAATGGACATAGACTAAACGAGGTGTCGATCACTTTGATAATCTGGATTCCGAGGATTCGGGGAACTTTTGATGCCTCAGGCATCAAGCCAATCATTCATCTATCGGATCAACGTTTAGCCGAACGTCTTCTTCGCTATAAAAGAGTACTGCCTCCAGGCTCCACCATCCAGGTAGGTATCTAAAAAGACACAATGGATAGCTTTATATAAGAGTTTCTTTCTACTTACTCGAAATATCTGCCCTCCATCCCTTGAAGAAGTATTCGATCTCACTGGTCCAGATGTCCCTTGACTGCTCTTCTCCAACCCACAGACATTGCAAAACATCATATCTATACAAGATGCCAAAACACGCCTTCAGATACTCTCTAAGAGTAAATTGAGTCTCGACAGACTCCTCTGCTAATGGGTCAATCACCTCGAGCTTGTCAAGATCTTTCCACTCTGCAAGACGCTCCGTCGTTATCCCAAGTATCTGCCAAAAATGCCAATGGATCAGGTTCTGAGCAGGAAAATCGAAATCCGCCAAGGCGTTCGACGCCCAATTTCTGAAGCTCTGCAACTCACACATATGAACTTGAACGTCTGTTCCTGACCTGGCTCGGATCGCTTCGAGGAGGTTGATCATCAGATAAATCTGCAACGTCACTTCCTGCACTTTCTGCACGCCAACAGAGTGGCCCCAGTGTAGAGAGTTAAGGTCTTGCAAGGGCACTTCCGGATGTTTCGCTAGACGTAACACAGCGGCGAAAGCTTCTTGCCCGAGTTTGTTGCTTGTTGTGCCTCTACCTGTGGGAGATACTGCAGAAACAGTTATCAAGGCCTTCACGGCGTCTGCGAGATCAGCGTCCGCCGTTGTGTATCCAGAGGAATCATGAGTCTTTGCTCGATCAATCCAGTACTGCAAGCTTTGGTGAGGTGTATCGAGTGGGTTGTGTCGTAGCGAGTTGGTACTGTGCGGTGCCAGGTTGAAGAGTAATTCTGGAAGCTCGCAGACTTTTGACGAGAAAAGCTGGTCACTCTGCTGCTCAGAAAGTGGTGTTATCTTATTGGACTCTGTGACGCCAAACTCGTGAATCTTGTCGGCCAGGACTCTGCAGAAATGACGCAGGCTTTCCGCGTCGATTGATTCGCGTGCGAAGACATTTGTTTCGCGAGGGGTGTATCGTGTGTTGTCTCGCACAATGGCGAAGTTGTTTGCTGCTGCGTTCCATGGGATAGCATGGTCGAGATGCATGGCTGCTAGATGGTTGAGTGATCGGGGGATCGTTCACACCAACGAAATTCTTCGTAGCGTTGATGTAACACCGGGGCTGTGCAGGACCTACTTATCGTACTACACAGCCTTGATGTCTTGGGAAGCTTATTGGCGTCTAAGAGAGGGTACTTGATGCCGAGAATGAGCCATGGATAGTGACCGTTGAATAGTTGTTCTGGGGAGATTATAGCTTGTGCCTCGCAAAACATGGTCGACAAAGTTGGGGACGTAGGCCAAGATGCCTGGTGATGGAAGACAAAGCAAGGTTTATCAGCATGGTGATTTTGAGCGATGTGCATACTTGCTAGTAGGTGATCTGAACCAGTATCTACAATTCGAATCTGAACTGCTTCTTTTTCTCGTCAATGTTCGCCAAATCTGCCACCGCCTTCAACTCTTCAAGTTGCCCTTCAAGCTTGGCCCTGATTAGTTCGACTGCCTGCACACTGAGTGGCCGACGCAGCGGCACATTTTCGCGGCGAGAGGCGACGTGGTACATCGTCTTGACAACATGTTGCAGTAACAGGAGACATGGCCGGATATTAGGGCACTGAGGTAGACACGTGTATGGAAGGATTGGGCGCTCGGGCCACTCCGGCAACAGCCGACATCCGCATTACCCGCCAGGCTAATTTCACCATCCCCTTGCCCTTCTTCTGCTTTCAAACCTTCCCCATGGACACCTTTCCGAATGTTCTCTCTCTTGCGCTGTTCGCAGGCGTGGCACATTGTCACTGACACTCTCTTCACCGGCGAGCTGCGCTGTTTAGTCTCTCGAAAGAAACAAGGCATGACGAAGCAGACTGAAGGAGCCCCCACAAGGCTCCTTTCAGCAATGGATATACTGACAGTCATGTTCTTGAAAGATGGACATTCTTCTGCGTCTGTTCACGCTGGATAGTATGAAATTTGTCTTTGGCGAACATGATAAGGCCTATTGTATTTGTTCAGTCAAAGCTGGATAAGAACTCATAAGGCCATCGAAAGCCCAGAACAGGACCCCTCGCCTTTGGGAACGATCAGACACGTCCACTTGACTATGCGGTTCCCCCTCCGCGGAGACAAGTCCGAAGCAGAGTCCTGGACATTCTTGCGATCACTTTGGGGTAGACAGGAACTTCGCGGAACAGTCTGCTGCGAGTGTCGCGAGGCGATTGATATTGACAAGGCGTTTGCACGCACGTTCAGCCTTGTTGATAAGATCAGGGGCAAATCACCCGCTCTTCCATGTGCAAAAGAGGTAGAAGCACCCCAAGTGCAGCGCACCATACAGATCTTCCACCGACATCTGGAGTGTCTTTACAAGACCACGCCATTCGTGGCCATCTCCCACGTCTGGGGGCGACCAATTGCCAAGCTCCAACACAAGCGCAAGCAGAGTGATGTGTCCACAGTCGAAGTCGAAACCCTTGTGCGGAGTCTTCCTGCACAGATTGCTGTTGCTTTGGAAGATGGGTTGCCTGCTGGAGAGAAGCCGTTCGAAATATGGCACGACTACATTTCTGTGCCGCAGTGGTCAAACAAGGTGAAGACGGCAATCATCCTCAAGATCTCTGAGCTTATCAAGCGGGCGAAGATGACCGTGGTCTATCTCAATGATGTCGATCCCTCTGCTTTCGACGCCATGCGCTCGGGTGCATCCAAAGAGGAGCGTTGCCGGGGCATCGGTCAAATCTGCGATGCGGAATGGTACAGTCGAATGTGGACGACAATGGAGCACACGGAGAGCGCCAACATGATGGTCTTAGCCAAAGGATTCAGGCCCGTCGCGCCGGATGGATTTGGTCGTGCGCTGATTGAGGAGCTCAAAGACCGTTGGCGAGACGAGTCGAGGGCCCATGGCAGCGGTCGGGAGCTGGAAGAGATTGTCTGGGCCAACAAAGGTTTGGTGCGTCAAATTGAAGGGCAGATAGACCCTTCTCTATGGAGACCGTCTCTGCTTCAGTCAACGGGAACGGGTCTTGACACGTCATTGTGAGATACATGCTGACCGCTCTGCCCTTCTCTTCAGGTGCCATGGACCTTGGGCACAATCGACTCGATTCGCTCCGGTGCATTGGCAGGCAGGCGACCAAATTTTGGCCATGTTCATGGAGATCTTTCATGGAGAAGAGTGACCGTGCCGAAAGACTTTTTCTATGCCTTTGAGGGTATGCTCAAGACTGGATACCAGCTCGGGACGGCGATTGAGCGCAATCCAAAAGACGTAATGCATGGGATGGCAATGCGTGCGATCCTTTCAGGCGACCTTAGCCCTCTCTTCATGGTTCCTGCTCATGCTAAGACAGGATTCCATCTGGGCAGGGGCTATGTCGATCACAACACTTGGGGCCTGGACGCCGAAGACAAACCGCATGAATGCACAACGATCAAGCCAGGCACCGGCCCACGACAAGTCGTGGTGTCGGCCGAGGAGGTTGGAGTGTTCTGGTACGCCAGGCGCTTCCATTGGGTCGGCCATACCCTAGGTGCTTCTATCAGGATGGCCCTGGATGCTTCTGGTCTGGACGTCGACGCCTACGTGGATACACATGGGGTACGTCTGTACGGACAAAACAGAGACGCTATCCAGATGCGCCTCGCCCAGGATGGCCGACGCAGTCAACTTCGGGAGCAGCTTTGCCAATTCTACGACAACATCGAAGGACCCCACAACGGTCCTATCGTAGATCGAATTGCCGATTTGATCGACTTGTCCAATACGTCGCTCGGAGGAGCATATGGAGTAGCAGCAACACCCATCGGTACCCTTGAATACCATGGAAACACCCTTCACCATGGAAAGGCAGGTGCCATTGTAGGAATGAAATGTATGTCAGCAGGAAGATTTGAGGGTTCCAAGGTTCTTTCTCGGAGAATTGCTCAGTGTGGATGCTCTGGCTATCCAATTGAGTAGATGCTGCTGTGTGAATTCTGCTAACTTCTCTCGCTAGGCATGAAGTGTCAGCGCATATTCTTATTGCGCATACTTTTGTATCAGCCAATCTCGACATTACTAGGCGTAAAAGCTTACCGCATACCGGGCCTGAAGTATCGATACTCGCATGCAGGAGGTATGGGAATATTGTTGATAAGACATAAGATTGTGGGACGGTTCGTTTGGGGAACACCGACATGTGAGTGAGACCGAAGGGTGGAGGCTCTGCCGATTGAACGCAGTTTATGCTCTCGATAGCCATACTGGCAGTCTCAGAAGAGGAATCCCCGGAGGGCATGCCAATCACTTCAAGACGTATGCTAACCCTCCTACTCTTTGCTTCAGGTGCTTGCCCAAAGATGACGGAGATCGAGGTCGCCATAGACGACCTGCCTATGCCGAGACCCAACAACAGCAGATATAAATAGAGTGTGTGATCACAATCCACATTCTCACGCTCTCTGCACGATGTCTTTTCATAGGCGACTAATCCTACACCTTCGACGGGCCGACACTTTCTTAAAGGTATGTCTCGGGGAGTTGACAACATGGGCTGATGGATGCCTGATACTGTGGGTTCAAGGCCTCATTCCAAATTATCGCAATCCATCTTGGTGCATGCATTCGCTTACATCCTTGCCTTATCTCGAAGATGCGGACTTCTTACCAAGCTGGAAATATCTCTCGATGAGGGCCTAGTCGTCTCCGATGGATGGCCCTCAACGGATTTGCATGATTGTGCATCTCTCGGGGCCTTCCAATATCCCATACGGACTGGGCGTCTTCTTCTACAAATCTGTCGACGAGACATGACCAGGTCCGAGTCCATTACATGGACGGCAAGAATCCTGGCAAACGGAGCTCATGTGATGTTCAGCGATCCATCAAAGTCGAATAAAGAATTTGAAATTCAACCTAGCGAGTCCAACGTGCTGCACGGCAAATCACCTATTTCAAATACCCAGCAATTGCAACATCCCATTCACCCGAGATCGCAACACTCCATTGGCAAGTCGTGATCACACAACGTCATACGGTCTAGGCCCACTGTAGCTACATCATTGGCGAGAGCTATCGATAGCTCTTGGGTCAGGGACAGTTGAAGAAAGACTACCTGTCCTCAAATACTTGACTTGTTCTTGAACATCACGTTGTACAAGAATCGAGACTGCGCGTTCAATCAGAGACTCAAACCAAATCAGATAATACATCCCCCGCAAACATGTCGTAGGCCAGCAACATCCACCCTCTTCTGCAACCTCCAGGCTAACCCCACCATCTCCAGCGGACTCGTCGACAAGCTCAAAGGCAAGGCAGGCAAGACGCTCTCCAAGGGCGACAAGTTGCCCACCAGCGGCGCCCTGAAAGAAGACAATCCCGAGAAGGGCACCGTCGATCTCGCAACTCTCTCCGGCAAGAGTACGTCCTCACCAACACTACCCTCCTCTCCCCAGACTAACCCCACCATACCACACCGCGGGGTACTAACACACTCACAACAACAGACATCATCGTCGGCGTCCCCGGAGCTTTCACACCCCCATGCTCCTCGCAAGTCCCCGGCTACGTCGAGCACGCGGACCAGTTCGCCGCCAAGGGCGTCAAGGGCATCTACATCGTCGCCGTCAACGACGCCTTCACCACGCAGGCGTGGAAGGAGAAGCTGGGCGCGAACCACTCGATTGTGCATTTCTTGGCTGATGACAACGGTGCTGTAAGTTCAACAATCCTCTCCTCCGTTAAAACCGCGAGAAATTGGTTTGCTGATGAGATGGTATTTTGCAGTTCTCCAAAGCCGCCGGCCTCGACTTCGACGCCTCGGGCCTTCTGGGCAACCACCGCTCGCAGCGCTACGCCGCCGTCGTGGACAACGGCGTGGTGCAGCACATTTTCGTCGAGGACCAGGCTCCCAGCGTCACCGTCACTGCTGCCGACAAGGTGCTCGCACACGTTTAGAGCTTGAGGATGGAGATGATGCGTGGAAGAGATAGTATGTCTTTAGATACCACTGTACGGCTGTACAAGTTATGATTTGACGAGTTGAGATGTGGACATTATCCAACGATATTTCTTCTGTTATCCGAATGATGAGATTCTACTGATCCTTCGATCTGGTGGTCCCGCTTTGCCATAGATGCGTTTCAATCGATCTTCAGCGATTGAAGCTGTCGGAGAAGCTGCAACCCTTATCAGCAGATCATCAATCAGGCAATATTACATCAACTCACCCTGCGGCCTCTCCCTCTCCCTTCCTTTCTCCTTAACAGTCGACGCAGTCTCCTGCTCCGACCTCTGCTCCTCATCGCCCCCCGAAGGCAACTCCGTAATCGAATGGACAATCATATGCCTCCTCAAATCCTTCGGAAACAGAAACCCCTTCCCGCATTTCTCGCAAACATGTGGCCGTTCCGCCGTATGGTTCTTCTCGTGTTTCCTTCGATCGCCATCGCGGTCAAAGACCCGGTCGCAGCCGACAAAGGAACACGCGAAGCCGCCGGAGATTTTGGGCACGCGTTTGCGTTTCTTGGTGATGCTGGTTTGCGAGCTGTAGTCGGAGGCCACGAGGCTGCGAGTGGAGCCGCCGGAGACGTAGCCTGGGTCGCGGGAATAGGAGGATTCGTTGGAGGTCTTGCGGGAGCCGTATCTTCTGGTGGGGATGGACAGGCCGGGTGAAGTGATGCTGTAGTCGTCGGCTTCTGATTCAGTCGAAGAGTACAGGGCGTTGTTCTCGTCCCTCGACCGGATGCTAGAGAACATCCTTCCTTCGCGAAACTTCAGATTCTCCCTGCGTACGAGATCGGGTAGAGCATCGAAGGCTTCGAGGGTCGCGTTGTTTAGCTCGAATCCAGGGGGAAAGTGGACATAATCGCATTCGATCTCGGCGTCAGAACTGTTCCAGTTGGGCTTCGTGCCGTCCAGTGCGAGCAGAACCAGTGCTGCGTCGTCTGCGTTATCGAACATCGCATAGCCTGTGGCGACGGGTTGGACAACGCCAGTCTTCATCGGATTGAACCGATCAATAGCGATCTTCGTCGGCAGAGGCAGCCCGGCCTCCTTCAGACACTGCCGAACCTTGGTAGCGCTCAACCGCGGCGAGAGCAGATCGAACAGAACGATTCTAGGATCTACCAGGCCAGGCGACCAGTTGTTCTTCGTCGGGTTCCATCGCTTGCTCAGTCCAAACGGCAAGTACGAGGGAGCTTTTGTCAATTCGCATTTGCAAAGCAGCACCCTCTTCTCCCTTCCACTTCCAATGCTCAGGTGGCTCAAGCCCCAAAGATTCGCCATCGAGTGGACCTTCCTTCTTTGACGTGTCTGCAAGGGTGAAGTGATGAGTGCGACCCTCTCGCGACAACGTCGAAAGTCCGTCAGTCGTTCGCGGAGGTAGGATACCCAGTCCTCGGTATTGTCGGCGGCGGTCCAGGAATGATGACTATCGCTGTCTTCAAAGACGGTACTGTGGCCGCTGTAAGTCATATCAGCCAGTAGCCTGCCCCGTCTTCGTTTCGCCTTTCGTCGACTGCTCGGTCCTGGTGTCGAAGAGCCCCCATAGCATTGTTCAACTGACTCGAAGGAAGCGTCCCGAGAGATGCTGAACTGGTCGAAGCTGCCTTCCTGGCTATTGGTCATATCGTAAGACCCCAGTCGTCGAGCTAGGGATTGCATATTGAAAGACCCAGGAGTCGGTGGACTCGTCCCATAGACGCCATAAGGATTCGTGGCAGTGGCCTCCCACGTAGGATAGGCATCCAATTGCTGCTGAGCAGACTGCTGCACGAATCCATTCCATTCAGTCTGCGTCCACAAAGGTGCCATGTTCGGTTCATCACGATTCTGCACAAAGGTTTGGCTGTTCTGGAGTGAAGAGACATTACTTGTCGACACAGCCATGTCTTCACTCCTGGGGATGATGAGATCAGCAGGATTGACAGTCTCCAGAGGGTCGTACATGGTGGTGTTGGCCGCCATTGGATACACGCAGCAACGACGCAATCTGGTCGTTTCAGACCTCTGAAGAGCCAGGCATTTCGCAGCAACGAAAGATGTGCTTTTGAGATTGGTCCGCCGTCCAGATCACTGTGGGCGGACACTGTTGGCGGCATTCCGGCAACGCCTGACGGCGGCAGTGCAGAGGTCACAGGTGCAGCTTGCAGGAGAGTGGTAAACGTCGCATACCGTCGGGCTATTCGTCGTCCAGGCGGTTACATAATCAGGCTGCAGCAAACCTGACTAACACAATCCTGTAGTCTTGTCCTCTCGTAGATTCGGTACTCTTAGTCCCAGAAGACTGCAAGACCATGAGACTGTTTGTCGGTAGGTCTATGACAGCCAGACTCCTATGAACAAAACCTAGTCATGTGACTTGCCGGTAGTTGAATATCGGGAAGGCGAACGATGTTTAACAATCCTAAGCTTGCAGCTCAGCTCGCCTAGCTCTCCAATCAGCCTCTGGTATAATGTGGATTCTGGTATTTTGCCTGCAAAAGGGAACGTCGGTGTGTTCTGCGCAATGAGTCTGGAACAAATGTCTTTGATAATGTACATACTCTGCTTTGCAATCCCCTTCTACCTGACCACGTTGAGCTTTGCGCCAGCATAGTTCGTTCCAAAGACTGGCAGGTTGCGAAGCTTGAGTTCGTCCTCAATGATCTTCCATCTTCCAACCTCTTTATCCTTGTGTACAGGTGTGCGGCGGGTTGCGTGTACTTGTACATTGCCCATGGCTTTCAGTGGTTCCAGCTTTGGGTCTTGTGTCAACTTCTTCGGCTTTTCCTTGATCATTAATGCATTGTACAGATCGGTGAGGGTTCGGACGTTAGATAGGGCAGGATCTGGGATTCGTTTGCCTGTGAGCTGCATTGCTCGTTTCAAGATCTAGGCATAGTCAGCTCATGGTTTCAAGCCTCTTGTCTAAGGATGCCTACCGCAAGCTTCATGTTTGAGTCCTCGAGCCCGAATGCCATCCATCGTATGTTTTCTGGTAGTTCTGCAGTCGACATTGTTGCGTTGCGTAGCTCTTGCTGGAGATTTTGTTCGTTGACGGGCTCGGAGCCTACATCCTCAATTGCAGACAAGACTGCCTGCTGGTCTGCGTCCTTTTCGAATTTCAACGTCGGCACACCTTCATTCACTTCAACAGTGACGTTGGCGATCTTTGGACTCTCGCCCTCCTTGCGAGCCTTGCACACGTCCAACACGTCGCGTCCAGCATTCTTCAGAGCCAAGACCTCCACAGTAATCTGATGGAGCAGTCTTTGCCACTGACTATTCGTCAATTGGCTTTGCTTGCGCGTGAGGAACCTGTAGAAATCAATCAACAATGTCCTCCAAACCGTCCAACTCCGCGACTACTCACCCCTGATACTGCTCCCCCATATCCGCCCTCTTCCTCACCCACTCCTCACTACCAATCTTCTCCAGTCCATCCCAAGTCTGCGACGACACGTAGTCCTTGTGCGTGTACGTATCCACCACGTCAGCAATCACATACTCTTTTCCCCTCGCGCCGACTTTCTGCTCCAATTCGCCCTTTTTCCGCTGCGAGACATCTTCCAGCTTCTTTTTGCGTTTGTCCTCTCGTGATTGTTCGGCTTTCTTGCTCTTCTCTGATCCGAAGACGGACTCTCGCATCCGCTTCCACCAGGGCTCGTCTGCTGGGGATTTAGGGGAGGTGGAGAAGTGGCGAGAGGCTTGGGCGAGACAGGCTCGACACACGTATTGTTGGCGAGATGGGTCGCCGGCCAGGCGCAATGCCTGGCTGGCAGCTCGTACGTTTCGCATTGTGATGGGTGGATGGGGGTGAGGATGGTCGTCGAGATGGAGTTCGTGGATGCTAGTTTCTCGGAGGTGAAGCGAAACTCCGCAAATTGGTCACGTGCTCAGTTTGAGTATTTGTGTATTGTTTGCGATGAGATATTTACATGTACATTGAGCTTCATTCGTGACGGTCGTCAAGTCTTCATATCTCTCACGTTCCACTCGAGCCACCACCGCCATCTCCGCCGCCGTCACCGCTGCCTCCATCACCACTAGCAAAATCACCAATGGCGGATGCAAGATCAGCAATGTCGCCCTTTCTCTTCTGCCTTCTCGCCGCTTCTGCCATAGCCACTGCCGATAACAGCACCTCATCATAGGAGGCGTCACTCAGACGTCCACTCTCGAAGGTCAAGAGATCGCCTTTCATCTTGGCCAGAGTATGGCCACCCTTCTTCGAATCCTCCAGCTTGGCACCTCCCGTTATCTTGTCCTTCTTCCAATACCACTTCTCATCTAGGTTCGGCCTGGTCGTCGACTGGAAGCCCCATCGATTGTGAATCAAGCCGGAATGCGATATTGACGTGCCACGGCCATTGACGGTAAGATCGATGCTATTAGACGTCAACGAGTGGAAACGAACGCTCCCCATTGGCACGCCATTGGTCCTCGTGACGTTGACCAGTGGTTTGCTTGACATGAAATTCGGAATATGTGCGGCCTCTCGAGTAATCACGAACACAGCGAACCCGGTCTGTGGATTCCACACTTCCTCTTTTCCAATTCGCACGGGCGGTATTGGTGATGATGCTGAGAAAGCCTCGCTCTGTGACTGAGTCAGGGCTTGAGGATTTGAATGCGGTGGAAGAGGATCTGGCTCAATGATCGTGGCGGCTCGTTGTCGAGGTGGAAGGTCTGGTATCTGCTCGACTACAGGCTCAATCGGTGTTTTCGGTGGCCTGGGCGGTGGAGGCGGCGGTACTTGTTCTTCTTCCAGCGATGGACGCTGGTTGTAGTAGTACGCCGGACGTGAAAGCTGCTGAGGGTAGCTTTGCTGCGGTGGAGGCGGTGGTGGGATGTATGAATGTTGAGGAAATGGCTGCGGATACGTCTGATGGTAGTGCTCTGGCATGGGCATATACGTCGCTGTTGTGGGATAGTACGCCATTGATTGTCGTTTCGAGGCCTCTCTGGACAGTTGGCTCAAGGAGACAGCCATGGTTTCCTTCTCATTTTATTCTGACAGACACTTTGTTTAACAGTGCGTGTCGCCAGACCGCAGTATGGCAAGAAGATGGCTGCCTCACGTCGGCCAGGAGGCTTGACTCTAGAGCGCTTTGCAAATAGCGAGCAGTCCAACAGCGAGCGATGTTTGCTATTTTCTTGCTCCTTGGATCGCCGGCCGTACCAACGCTTTCTTAGAAGAGGATGATGACATGGCGTGTTGCGCAGCATGAGACGGGACTGATCAGGCCAGCATTGAAGGAATCAGGCAAACCGATTGCACGCCGTCTTGAGATCTCCGAAGGCGGCCGCATTCCCTAGCTACGGCTGACAGTTCTTTGGGTGCGTCTTGCGAATCATAGTGTAGAACAAGGTGCCTACAGTTAGGGTGATTGACATGTGGCTTGGTCGTGAAGGGAGATATTTCGCACTGCCCTCCTCGCCAGTTTGACCATCGGGCGAAGCCACATTAACATCGTGGCTGCCTGGTCAGCTTCTCGTGCGTTGGAGGTTCGTTGATGATCCGGGCCAAAGGTGGCAGTGATGCTCGAAGGATCAGAAAAACACGAGAGGTCGAGCAAGTTGACAGTGGTTCGATATAGGCTGCCGTGCGGCTACCAATAGCCTGCCGTAGACCTACGAGCAGACGCTTTCTTCACCTCCCTCTTCACGGCCACGTTCAAGTCTCCTCCAAATATTCTCTTCCTCCATACAATTTCAGTTCACGAGCAGCAAGGACTTCGCGCTACAATCATCTCAAGTCTTACTATTGACCTACAAAGATGAGGCTTACCGTCAATATTCGCATAGCAGTATCTCTGTCATGGCCACATGCCTTGAGAGACAGAAGCACGAGCGACACAGTATGAAACATACGGCACCATACTGTCCAACAATACGGACGTACAATTCCATGCGAATGGTCGCCCGGCCCACCAATTGACCAACGAAACAACCCAGGGGATCCGAAGAATCTTGAACGGGCTGGAACAAAATCGTCATCGCCAGGTCAGAAGGGGAGCACTCCCTTTCCAATTGCTGTATAACGATCTGCAAGCACCAGTGGGTCGAACAGGATCGCCTGCGAGTCCACGATAGGAGGAAGAAGACCCTGTGAAGCCGCTCGTCCTGAGCATGCATTGAAGACGACCAAGAGAAGATTCCTTGTTGACTGAGTCTGCCTCTTTCAACACTCCACGAGCGCAGCGGCTTTTCGACGAGCTCTGCTTGCGACATGAGTGTGAGAAAATGCCCTATAAGTACCTAGAATGGAATCCTCATGAAGTCCGGGTCCACCATTCCATCCGTTTAGAGCACCATATGCGATTCGCCAGCTCCGAGGAACGAATCGACATTACAAACACTGTACTCTAGGATTGTCGAGTCTCTCAAGCCCTGTCTTCCTTCGCCGATCTCATGCTAGGTGCATTGTTATATACGCAACCCTCTCAAGAATTTGATCAGGGATGAGTTCCTTGAACCTACAATGGCTATATAGAGATCTTTGACAAGGCTCGCACCTTGGCGCAGTAGGGCTGCAGTCTTCAAAGTTCTTCAGGAAAGCCTAAGCCAAAATGCATACTTTGAAGATATCGGCCATCGCCTTGACCACGGCCCTGCACTGCTCCGGCTCCCACCCTCCATGGAGCGGTAGCGAAGAACAATGCCGCTGCTTCCCTGGAGATCATTGTTGGCCTGGCCATGACGAATGGCAGGCGTTCAACAACACTGTCGGCGGGAGACTGGTTGCAACAGTACCCATTGGAGCTGTCTGTCACAACTCAACCTTCGGTCCATATGACGAGTCAAGCTGTGCACAGCTTCAAAGCGAATGGTTCTTCCCACAAACGCACATCCATTCCAGCTCCTCTATCATGGCACCATACTTCACCAATAATAGCTGCAATCCGTTTCTGGGACCCAATACCTCGTGTACATTGGGCAACCTGGCCGTGTATGCGGTCAACGCAACATCCGTTGACGACATCGCGAGAACGATCGCGTTCGTCCGCAGGCACAACATCCGCCTTACTATTCGAAATACCGGACACGACTATATGGGCAAGGCTGCCGGCGCTGGATCTCTCTCGGTCTGGACTCACTACGTGAACGAAATGCAGATAGTGGATTACAATTCGTCGTTCTATACTGGCAAAGCATTGAAAATGGGAGCAGGGGTCATGAATCAGGACTCTTTCAAATTCACTCACGATCACGGCCTGGTCAACGTGGGAGCTAATTGTCCTACACTCGGGGTAGCTGGCGGTTATACTCAAGGTGGAGGCCATGGACCGCTTGGATCGAAGTTCGGACTCGCGGCGGATCAGGCTTTGGAATAGGAAGTGGTCACAGGCACCGGACAAGTCCTCATAGCTACCCCCGAACGGAACCAGGACCTTTACTGGGCCTTGTCTGGTGGCGGTGGGGGTACTTACGGAGTTGTCTCCTCACTGACTGTCAAGACATACCCTGATGTTGCGACCACGGCGAGCAACTTGACTTTCTCCCCAGCTGGCGTCGACTCCGGTCACTACTGGGATGTTGTCCATACTTGGATCCAATCACTGCCCACACTGACCGCGAGTGGCTGCTGGGCTGGCTGGGTCCTCACCACGGAGTCGTTCTCACTCGCGCCTGGAACATGCCCGGGCAAGGATCGAGAAGACATGTCACGCCTATTGCAACCGACGCTTGACAAACTCAAGCAATACAATATTTCATACAGTAAGCGAAACAATCTTCTAGTCACTCGACTGACTTGGTTACTGATGTGCATCCCTTAGATCTCTCGATTACAGAGTTCACGAGCTTCTACGACAGCTACGTCGCGTACAACGCTCCCTGGAACGTGTCGAACGCTCAGCTGGGCGGCCGTCTAATTCCAAAGTCGCTGATCGAGGACAACAGCATCGCTCTGCTGGATGCTCTCCGTACATTGACCGACGACTTTGGCATTGAAGTCTCTGGAGTGACATTAAACGTCTCCCAGGGGACATCTGCACCAGGCGGCAATTCTGTGACCCCGATCTGGCGGACTGCGGTCTTCGATTGCGTGCTTGGAACGTAAGTTTACCACCAGTTACGTCCGTGGAAGTCTGGTCACTGACAGTCTGTCCTAGGGCCTATAACTACAGCGATTATCACGCTGACACAGTGTTGGCAAACGACATGACCCAAACGTATCTGCCGCTGCTTGAGCAACTGACACCAGGAGGCGGGGCGTATCTGAACGAAGCCGATTTTCAACAACCGGACTACAAGAGTGTATTCTATGGAGGGAATTACGATCGATTGCTCCAGATTAAAGATAAGTATGACCCAGGTCACATCTTCTACGCCATCACAGCAGTGGGGAGCGATCGGTGGTATGAGGACGAGAGTCGTGGTGGCAGATTGTGTCGAGTGTAATGAGCTATCTCCCTGTACGGAACACAATGGGCTCGGATCCGAAAGAGCACCACCTCATCTCCAGCATACGTTATACGACCTGCGTGACCCTACCAGTCTCAACCTCGTAAGAGTAGCCAACAACAGGAACGTCTTTGGGCAGCAGCGGCCAGCCTCGCACCTTGGCAACATCTTGCCTCAAGCACTCTTCCAGTCCCGAGCTGTGAGGCTGTCAGCATTCTCTTCTGACACGATGGAAAGTTTTGACTTACTCTTTATAGGTGCCGAAAGCCTTCGTCGAGATCTCTTGGGCGTGTTCGGGGTTACGATCAGACCAGATTTTACGAATATCCTCGTCGGTGCGGAAAAGGCCACCACAATCTGGACGACGTGAATGAGCATGGACAAGCAAAGACGACAGCACCTCGCTCAATACTGACCTGTGTGATGAAGTACAACGATCAACCCAAGAGTCGAGATCGACCCGACCACCCCCAAGCTCCGGAACGTATCATCTGTCACTCGACCGCCGGCATTCTTGAGCACCGTCGCTTCTGTCTAGCCGTCAGCGTGGACTCCGAATTCCTTGTACGTGCTTGGCCTCACCTCCTAGCTGGATCTTGAAGATAGCCGTAGGATCGACTCGGGAATCGCAGCAGGCAACTGAGACACGTTAGCCAAATTGATCAATCCCTCGACCTGGACGGAGACAGACTGATGAAGATGCTTCCAGGAGCGTTCTCCCTTCCTGCTATCTGTCGGATGGTCGGTGGTGCTCGGTGGGTAGGTATGGCTTGGCTTTCACGAGTTAGCAAGGGAGTTCGCACACCCCTGGTCGATGTTAGCACTTACGTGCTACGCTCCACGAGAGCTTGGAAACGCTGTTCGACGGAAGCCATGGTGATTCTTCCGATCGATCACCGATAGCTGCTCAAGGGGCTGTCCATATTCTTATACTCAACGACGACGCATGGGCCCCAACGCATTTATAGCCCCTGGCTCATACCGACTTTCTCAACTATGCCGTACAGATTCAATGCCACTGAGAAGGTCTACTCACTAGCTCCAACTTGTCCCTCTCAAAGTCCTCACGGGATTACAGATCACTAATCTGATGTACTACCCAAGTCAGCACCTTCATACGCACGAGAGCACTGGGCACTATGCACTGGCAATCACAATAACAACGTGAGCTATTATTTGTCTGATGCAGTGAACAGAAACAGAAGAGGTTCGACTCGGGCGGGAAAAAAGAATTCTGTTTGCCACCACCTAAAGACCGAACCTAATGATTATCTCTCGGCATTGGCACCTTCTGCGCGACTCGCTGGAACTGCACCGCTCTCTTGAAGACCATACCCTCGCTCAGAGGACCAGTCTCCCGTCTGAAGAAGTCCTGGTAAGGCGTATGGCTCGGGACTGGCTTGTACCCTCCGTTCTTCATCAACTCCTCACGTCTTCGGGCGATCTCCTCGGCAGGAAGCAACATGTCAACTCGACGTTTGTTCAAATCCACTCTGAGCATATCTCCGTCTTTCAGAATCGCCAGGTTGCCATTCTCTGCGGCTTCGGGGCTGGCGTTGAGAATACTGGGTGAGCCAGAGGTTCCCGATTGACGACCATCGCCAACACATGGGAGGGAGTATTTCAGGCCTTTCTTGAGCAAGTGGCCCGGCGCTGTCATGTTGACAACTTCTGCAGCTCCAGGATAGCCTAATGGTCCCGCACCACGCATGACCAGGATCGTTCGCTCGTCGATGTTGGCAGTCTCTACTCGCTTGTAGTAGTCTTCCGGTCCATCGAAAACCACGGTTTGTGCTTCGAAAGCATTCGGGTCCTTGGGGTCTTCCAGGAAGACTTTTCGGAACTCGTCGGATATCACAGATGTCTTCATGATCGCGGAGTCAAAGAGGTTGCCCGTCATGTGCAGGAATCCAGCATCCTTCTTCATGGGCGAGTCGTATGCTAAGATGGTCCTTCGGTCCCAGGTATGCTGTCCCTTCACGTTCGCTTCGATACTCTTTCCGTTGCAAGTGAGTGCACTTGCATGCAGCTTTCCTTGGTCAAGCAGCTCTGCCATCACAGCAGGCAGACCTCCAGCACGGAAGTATTCCTCGCACAACATCTCTCCGGCCGGCTGCACATTCACCATCAAGGGAATGTGATACCCGATGCTATCCCAATCGTCAAGATCCAGCTTCACCCCCATGTGTTTCGCAACTGCACACAGATGGATAGGTGCATTGGTACTACCTCCAATGGCTGTGTTCGCCACAATCGCATTCTCGAACGCCTGCCTGGTCATAATATCGCTCGGCTTACGATCGTTCTGCACCATCTCCACGATCTGCAGCCCAGTCTTGTACGCACACTGCGCTCGCTCTCTGTACGGCGCCGGAATCGTTGCAGTCCCAGGAAGAGCCATGCCCAATGCCTCAGCCAGAGCATTCATCGTCGAAGCCGTGCCCATCGTATTGCAGTGCCCAACACTCGGCGTCCCCTTCTGCACGAGATCATTCAGCTCGTCATCGTCAATAGAGCCTGCAGCATGCAACTCTCGCGCTTTCCACAATACCGTCCCCGATCCAATCTTGTCATTCTTGCTATACCCATTCAACATCGGCCCCACATTCAGACAAATCGCAGGAATATTCATCGTCGCCGCAGCCATCAGACACGCCGGCGTCGTCTTATCACATCCCGTCAGAAGAACAACGCCATCGAAAGGATACGCATAGAGCAGTTCGACCAGAGTCAGATAACTCAGATTCCGATCCAGCGTCGCCGTCGGTCTTCTCGAACTTTCCTGAATGGGATGCGTCGGGAACTCAATAGCAATACCTCCGGCAGTCCTGATTCCCTCTCGAACCCTCTTCGCCAGTGTCGTGTGATACTGATTACAAGGCGCCAGATCCGACCCGGAGTTCGCAATCCCGATGATCGGTCTATTGGACATGAGCTCCTCCCTTGTGAGTCCATAGTTCAGATATCTGTCGACGTAGAGAGCGGACATGGCCTTGTCGTCGTCGCGGTTAAACCATTTCGTCGAACGCAGAGTAGGTTTATCAGACGAAATCTCGAGGTTGGCGAGTTTTGCTTCAAGTTCTTTTGTCCTCGCTCGAAGAGTGCTCAGCTCGGTTTTGTAGTCTTCGATATCGACGAGGTTGCCGTTGGCTGTACAAGACGTGGTTTGGGAGCAGTCGTTGCAAGCTTCGGGGTCTTGCCCGTTGGTTTGGCAGGACATGTTTCATGCACTATTTTCTTTCTTATTTGATCTCCTCGTGATAGTCGTTGTTTTACCCAAGGTTCATGTCAATGTCCAACATGGTCTCGTGAGTGTAATCCAACCACAACCACTGGCCATTGCAGTCGCCGACGCGCCGTCAAAGGCCCCGCTAAAGCTGCCTTCGGCACAATTGTAGGCGAGGTTGGTTCAGTCGCCGTGCCGGAAGCGATCGGCCAAGTTGCTAGGATGAGATGGTTGCGGAAATACAAATCCGATCGGAGAAGGTGTAGCGGATTTGTGGAGTTTGTTCAATTCATTCACTTACATTCGCACACTATGGATGCGCTAACGTCATGGAGGAAGATCGACATCATGCAATGTTCCTGCCAGACTTATAGCTTGAGTTGCGATTTCATCTGCGGAGGTATGGTATTATACCTCTCGTGTTCACACGTCGCAACAATGGCTCCATCTCTTTCCCGTTTCAAGACGCCCATCAACAACGCTAATCTCTTGCCGACATGAACAGTCTGCAAAGTCTTATCATCAGCAAACAAGCCTCACAACCCTACTGCCAGGTTTCAACAACTCACCTCACCCTCAGCAAGCACCATCTCCCCCTCCTTAACCGGACTCAGCAGCGTATAACTCAACCTCCTCGTAACGCCCGGATAAGGCCAAAGATCCGGACTCGCAATCAGGAACATCGGCCATGAAGCCACGATATCAAAAATCATCCCCAACGAGCCTCCATGGAGATCTCCAGCGTGGTTGAGATACTCGTGGAGGACAGGAAAGCGAAACGAGACTCGTGCGTGAGTTTTGGATCTCTGCTCGGCGTCGGTAAACTCGAGGTTGTTCATGAAGGCTTGGGAGAAGTTGGGGATGGGGTCTTTATTGAGCTAGCGGGATCCGACCAGTTAGTGTCGAGCTCTGAGATGAAGCATGCTGACGTGCCTCTTTGTGCCATTGGAGTGGCCCTTCGCACGCTTTGAGGAGTCTTTCGAGGTCGGCTTTGGTCATTTTGCTATTCGACACACAGAAAAACAAACGATGGTAAGGTAGGTCGTGGCTTGAAGAGTGAGAATCATCAACAGGTGCACTGTCGATTGTTATAAGCTCCTCAACTGCACCCTCACAGACTCAACCCATAAAAGCTGGTCCCTGCCAAAAGCTCACGGAACGACCAGGTTCTTGCCAACCTTGGGCAGTTTGCATCGCCAAAGTGACAGATCCGGTTCCGAGAGGAGATGTACACGGCAAAGAGAGCGTTGTCGTATCGGACTGTATTTGGATCCGTTTCAGTCCTACTTTCGTATACGAGCTCGAGCACAAGATCGTTCATTGTTGTATGCACCGAAAAGATACACAAGGGGTTGGCCTCGAGTATCTCGTACGGAATGTTGTATCAGTTGTCCAGATTTGCCGCTTAACGTATCGATCTGATGCTCGCGGCCGTAAAGAGAACGGAAGAACCGGTCAACATGATACAGGCACGCCATACCCAGGCATGCTGTATGGAAATTCGTCCAATTGCAACTCACGGTATATATGGAAGCGCGAAGGTAGATATGCATGATGTTGCTTAGAGGCAATAGGCAGTAACAACACACACTTCCCTTCTCACTGCGCACATTATTCACAAGACGTACCGAAACGTCTTCCTCTCCTTGTCAGTGAGGTTGGCCCAGACATCACTCCTGACCGACGCTTCCGACAGACTATCATCCTCCTGCGTCGGAGGAGGGCCAAACACTCTATCTCGACTGCGATTGGCGCACCAGTAGTAAATAGCAAGTGCCCCTATCAGAACAATCGCGCCTGCCTTGACGGCCACCAGAGTGAGTCTAGCAGGCTGATAGGATGGAGCGTCGTTCTTCTGCACAGCATATGGGCCAATGATGCTTTGTATATGTCAGTGAGTGCCTCGCCATGGAAGTGATTTGAGTCGACTTACTTTCCAATGGCAGTAGCTGCGCTCACTGAAGCCGTTGCGATGCTTCGTTTCGTGTGTCCGGCGACATTGGCGGTTATCCAGTGATATTTCAGGGCAATCGTGGGTATGCTGCAAGCAACCATCCACATGCCGATCAAATTGCCTGCTCTGTTCGACTTGGGCAAGAAGGCCACTAGACAAGATCCAAGAAGGGACAGTCCGTAGCCAGTCATTGCCACCGCCCAGCGAGGCATCCACCTATATCGAAGGGTGAAGGCGGCCAGAATGCTCAGGATCACTGCAATGGCTCCAGCTGGGGCAGTCAATAGCGCTGCCTCTTTCGACGTGAAGCCAAAGCTGCGAATGAGGGTCACGCCGTATATGCCAAGAATGCCAGCACCCGTAGACACGACGATGTTTCCAATAGTAAGAAGCCAGATCTGTGGATCAGTAAGGGCGGCGATAATGTGAGATCGTTCGAATTTGTGGCTCGAGACTCCCGTCTGATTGACCGCGACATACTGTATCACAGCCGTCTTCTCGGCGTCGGTGAGGAAACGAGCGTTCATGGGTGTATCAGGAAGTAGCCACCAAGTCACCAGGCCAAGCAAAACGCTCACGACACCGAGCACGAGGAACATGATGCCTATCGCTACAGTCAGCCTTCATTCGACTATAACATGACAGAGTACTTACGCCAGCCCTCTAGGCCTGCAGTGTGGACAAATTGGAAGCCAAAAGAGATGAATCCACCAAACACGAGTCCACTACCAGCTGCCGTGAACCAAAGCTCGAAGCGGAGGGCAGCCTCGTCCTTGCGGTAGTACTGACTGGTAAGAAGCATCAAAGCCGGCGGGATGGCAGCATCGAAGACCCCCATCAGGACTCGTATGCCCATCATTCCTCCAAAGCCCTGCACAGCAGCGGTACAGGAGATGACGATGCCCCAGCAGGTCAAACAGAATGCCAGGAATCGGGCGATGGGGACTTTGTTAAGTACTGGGCCCACGAATGCAGACGCCACGAGGTACGCCCACCATAGCGAAGAGGCGATATTGTTGAGCTCGTTGCCTTTCAATCCGAGGTCCTTTTCCAGCCCCATAATGATGGCATAACCCAGCAATGATTTATCCAGGAACTGTAGCAAGTAGTTCAGGTAGAATATGGGAAGTATCCAGTAGTCAATCTTCCTCCGGATGCGCTTGATATCAAGATCCGCCGCGTCGCGATTGGCGTCGTGAGAGCATAAGAAGTCGTACGCCTCGTCGAGGCTTTTCCTGTTGCCACCGGTAATACTGACGTGACGAACAGAGTTTTTTCGGTCGTGTGTACTGTGGCCGAGTACATAACTTTCTCGACATTGTGCGAAGGCACTGCGTTGATGGGGACCGCCATTAGCGTGTTTGGGCGTGAGGAGCCCAGTAAGGAGTGAGAAGCACAAATTTCGCACGCATTGTGAGAAAAGCGCTGAGAGTGGCAGTGCCGTCCAGTTATTATAGCTTGATCCAGTCTCTGCTCCATGACATTGGGTTTGCTGGAGCGGCCACTGAGACGTTTGAGAGGAGAACGGGTGTGTTGGTGCTGCTGATGAGACCAACAACTCGCACGCTACAGCATGCTTCCTAGCAGTAGCCGTGGTTGCCACTGACTGGCAGTCAGTCGATCCCTTCCTGTGCGTCTTCGCCGGGGTTCAGGTGCTGGCATGTAGTAACCATTTCCGGTGCTGGCCTGGGCCATCAGATGGAGCGCCACGGATGTGTGCTGGGGTTACGGTCTCCGTAGGCCTTGTCCGTTACTAAGCCTTTCAGTCAGTTGTGCTTCATTGTCGTTGCCGTGGCTTTGATGCTGTTGTTCCGTCGTTGCATTTAGATCGATAAGTTAACACGGACTCGACCAATGAAGTCCTGTTACTTGTATTGTACAGATCTCCCGTCGTAAAATGCCGTACGGTAGAAGATTTCGGCTTCAGGGAAGGTAGCAAAGGGTCCGTTTCTTGGCCAGGATAGTATCCAGGATGATATCCGTTCTCCGGGATATCGGAGAGCTTGTTGAGATCCGCGTGACGGCGACCGGCCTGTCACTCAGGCTCAGGCCACATTCGCTGCTATACGAGCTCTTGTTGCCCTCGTTTCAATCGAAGAAAGCGGTTGGCTGCCATTCTGCGTGACTTTGACAAAAGGGCGTCCGCTAGGTCCCGGAAATGGCTGCCAATGCGAAGTGTTGCGAATCTGCGTCCGGAACCATGATGTAGACTTCTGGGTGATCTGTAGCTCACAATGAATTGTTTGTTTGAGCAGCACTTGTGTGTTCTGGAGAAAGTGAGGTTGAAAAGAAGCCACGCGAGCCGTTGAATCCTTCCGCGCGCTACGCCAGTGTCGATCAAGCGGCTAACCGAAGAAGGAAGGAACGGACCTCGAGCCTTAGTTTTGTCATCATCTCCGGCTACAAGGACACAGTCTTACTCATGCAGGCAGATATTTCATTTGAAGATGGGTCCTTTGACTAGGAAGCCTGGCTGAGTGGTAATTTTGAACTTGCCGGAGATGAAAAGAGGCCCTTGCATGAGACAGGGTCCGCCTGAGTTCGGAGTCAACCGCGAGGATGCGTACACAAGATGTTTGTTTAGACTCTCTCGGTGCCGAAGTAACACATGGCATGCCATGAGAGGTTCGGCGGAACATCTGATTCAAAAAGTCCTAACCCGAACCCGTGGGCTGCATTGTACCCGAATCCTCGACAAATTCAACGTGGGGACTTTTGAGACTGATGTCTGCTGTTCGAGCCGCTCTGATGGACATCAATCGACCAGAAATTTGGCAGGACAGCGATGAGCTCTCCTTCGAAAGGCCCCGGTTCCCAGCGATTCGCGCTGTAAGGTCGACAACATACCTCACACCTGACGGGCAAGGGGCGAGAGCACTCCCATCATATCTCCTTCTCCCACTCCCATTTCCCCTCCTCCCTCCCCACTCCTCCCTCCCCCCTCATTCCTCATTCTCCCTCCCTCCACCCCCTCCCCAACCTCTTCCCCCCCGCCTCATGCCTCACCCACCCCTCATGATCCTCCCGTCTCCGATAATAAACACTCGGATCCCTCGCCGTGAAAGAATTCACACTGTCATGCCTCTTGAGTGCGATCCGCAATAATCCCTCCGTGGTGCGTTCGTGGTCGCGCTGGGCGAGTTTGGCGGCTTTGCGGTCTTTGCGGTCCTTGCGGCGGGTGGTTGTGGAGGAGGAGGAAGAGTTGGGGCGCGAGGGGGAGGGTTTGAGGAGGTGGAGGTGGGTGAGGAGGGTTGTTAGGGGTTTGGGCATTGCTTTGGCTCGTTCTTCCTGTGTGTAGGGGCAGTCGGTGGTGAGGGCTTGCTTTTTGTGTGTTGTGCTCTACCCCGGTCTGCGGACCGTGGAGATCGCCAGGGGTTAGGCAGTGGGTGAAGGTCGGGATAATGCAGTAGTGATGTCTTTGCAGTCGTTGTCTTCTTTGAGCTCGTGAATGACTTCGTCAAGAAACAGGAGGATGTTGTGCCGTTTTCAAGATGCTGCGAGTGTTATCTAGGCTCCGGCAACACTAGGCGTTGTAATATAAGACATTGACAAAAGAAACAATAGCAAAGGCAAACAATAACTCCATTCACCAAACCCAACAAAAGAGATTCTGTAGATCCAGATTCCGTACGCCATTCACCGTCGCTTGATGCAGTGTCTGGTAGATTCGTGTTGTATTCACTGATGCCGAAGTGGGCATGTGATATGAAGCGCTAGTGTGGGTTGGTCAGTTGGTGATCAGGCGTCAGAGTTGTCATGTGGAACTTACTGTTCAGTCCTCCATCTGATCTTCAAACCCATCTGGGATCTCGGCTTCCATCAGGAATCTGCTACTGCAAGACGTTAGTGTGATATTGTCCCGGGTGAGAGCGTTACACTTACATCGTCCGCTTCTGCTCACGGTCGAACGTCTCTGGCTCATCCGCATCTTCGATCGACACCGCCATGGAATCAGTACGAGAAACATTCTCCCCTAAGAGAATCTCAAGGCCCCGAGCAATTTCATTGTCTCTGTCGCCACGATCAAGCCTCCATCGGCTACCATCATCGTGGGGAGCATTGCCCTCGAGTGCATTGAGCGCCTCGTCGTTGACATGAATAGCTCTGGGAGTAGTCAGAGCACGGTAATTCTGTCGCTGATCCGGAGCAATGTCGCTGTAGAGCTCGTAGACGTTGTCAAGCGTAGGCTGACTGCTGAAGACCTCTGCGTGTTGATCGGTCTGAGTGCCCTCCACATTCTGCCAGTTGGAAGGACCCGCTTGGTCGGCAAGAGGTCTGATCTTCTCGAGAGACCGCGCATAGTCTTGAGCCGTGAATCGAGGCGGGTTGGCAATAGTGACTCTTTTGAGTTTGATGCTCTTGCCCTTCGATTCCGGTTCTTTATACTGTGCAAGATCATTCTCGGAACGCTTGCGCTTCCTGGCAGAGCCGATTGCTGGCATGCTGATATGACTCTTGAGTCTCCGCCAGCCAGACTGGGCCGGGGATCTCTCCATCGGCACAGGCTGCGGAACATCCTGAGGAGCCGGGCCTTGCTGTTGAACGTTCTGGGGATGGGAAAAGTACGCACTGTCTTGCGCATTGAGAGGAGCACGAGACCGCCTTCCGCTCAACGTGAAGTGGCGGCCGAGGAAACCCGATTTGCGTCGTTCTGATGGTCGTCGGTTAACAGCATTTCTCGGGTGGTCTGGGAACAGTATCCCACCATTGACTCGCTGCGCTCCTTGATCGTCTCCGTACGCCTCGTAAGCGAAGCTTGCAACTCGCTCTCTAGGCGGACTAGGCGAGGAACCAGCAGTGAAGAGGCCAGCAAAGACATTTGAGATTCCTTGGCCGAGCGCGGCAAGACTGGGCTTTGAGCGCAGCTTTCTGAGTGTCTGCTTGTTCTCTTGCTGGTTGTCGTTGTCAGGTTGAGCTCCGCCAGCCTCCCCATTCTGGCCAGCAGCTTGACTGTTAGTGTAGTCGTCAGGCATGTTGCCTTTGTAGCTGCTGCTCCGGCGTGGAAGATGAGTTGGTTATGGAGTAGGAGGAGATGGGAGCTGCACTCACTCGGAGAGCTCGGCGAGCAAACGCAAGAGGTGGGTTTGAAGTGCCTGGGGCATGCATCGTCTCTTGTTCGCCAGCTCTCTCTGCGTGGAGAAGTGGTGACGGCCACATACTGCTGCTGTTTGCTGTTGAGCCACTGAAGAGTGTCCCTATAAGCATTAGCATCTCCCGACAGCCTGGCTTCAGCAAAAGCTTGGCGGACCAGCAGCGAGAAACTGTTTCCTGAAGGGTAATATCAAAGCTGACTGTTCCTGTCCCCATGGTGCTGGTCCAGCACTGCCACAGGTAAAGTCGTGGAGCCTCTTACATTGTTTTCGACATTCTCATCCAGATATAATGCACCAGCAGGCCCGTCTCTCACCGATTCATCACAGCGACATCGATCCCCAGTTGAATCAACACAGTCATATCGCCTACCAGCAGCCGAAGAACTATATCCTGCTTGTGCCTTGTTGGCCAGTGCGAGGCAAATCAATCAAGTCTAGCAACAAGCACCGAGATGGCGATCCATTCGAAATTCGCCAGGGAGCAGTATGAAGCTCTCCTGGCCCAAGAAGACTCCAGTCGCTATCGACTCTCAGACTTCAAAAGCCACTTCAAGAAGACGGTCCAGAACCTCCGCTCCACATTCACGCCGAAAGCAGACGGGAAATCCGGCATGACCGGTTTATCAAGTCTCGAGGAGCTATCACCAGGTTTCCAGGGCGGCCACAAGCTTGCAACGATGCTGTCGTCCAGTAGCACTCTGCCAAGTAAGATGGCTAGTGGTAGCAAGTCCGGTAGCTCGAGCGCATCAGGCTGGGTCAGCACATGCACGCCGAATCTATCCGGCTCGACTCTTCTTTCCCAATACGGAGATCCCGAAGACGCGCCTACTCCCTGGGACTCTGGTCTTGACTTGATCACGCCTGCCTCAACTCCAGAGCTAGCAACGCCGCTCGACGTCGAAGGCACCTGCAAAAGGCTGCTCTCGCGAACAGTGCGCCGCGTCAGCCATGGCAGCATCCACTTCGACGATGGCGACTACATCCGCTTCGGCAGCATCAATACCGGAAAAGTCACCCTCCATCGAGCGCCTAGCGTTCAGTCGCACCCAGCCATCAGTATCTCCAGCTCCGAACTTGACGACGTCGAAACGTTGGCAGGCTGTTTCCCTGAGATTGGCGAGTTGGTCGCATAAAATTATCAACTCAACCAACTCCAGCAGGCCTGCATCCAGAACCATGCGTGGCATACCAAGAACAGCACTTTGAGTCGCAATCAGGCAGTGACGTCGATGTCAAAGATTCTGTCGCATCGCTCAAAGATCGCATGTTGTCGCGAGAGCTGGAAAAATGCGACTTTCAAAGAAGTCATCTCCGCGAGCTCGACTGACTTCGCCAGCCATAGAACTGGACATTGAGCGCGCCAGAGCACATGCATCGAACCAAAGTCCTGAAGTAAGCCCGAAGGACACCGCCGACAGCACGCGACACTCGCTCGGCATGCTGACCGCCCCAAACTCGATGATGGACCTAAGCGAATCGCCGAGCGGCGGATCCCGCAAAAGGAGGCAGCATCGACGCAGCGACTCGCAAGTATGGCGCCCAAGAGATGCGTCGTCGAGACAAAGACCTTCGTGGGCGTCGATCGGCCATCATGCTATAGTACCGTGGCGGTCATCGTTTACATTAGAAGAGACGAGGAGCACTATCCGGGTGGTGGAGGGCTCAGAAGGATCAGAGTACGATGTTGAGAAAGACAGCATTTGGAGTCCGTTGGAGGGCGAAACCCAGCCATTGCTGCAAGAGTATGGGCCAGGAAAAGGTGGCTATGGCGACGAGACGGGATGCCCTGCGGACTGGTTAGGAGCACCAAGGCCGAGATTGAATCATCCTGCAATGCCTTCTCGCTGTTCCCCCTCACCGCCAACCTCTGGAACATGCCAAGAAAGCCTTGCAGACTCACCTCCTGCACAGCTCAAGAAGCAGGTAGCGACTCCAAGGGTGACGGAAAAGAAGAGCGCGTTCGTGGAACATCTGGATGAGAATCGCGAAGTGCTGAAGAAGCTGGGGATCCCGTATGAGGACGGAAAGCGTCGCAAAGTCTCGGACTGGTTCAACAGTCTGAAGAAGATCTCAAGCAAGTAGTCGGTCGTTTAATTGATACTATCATTAGGTATTGCAAAGGGAAGACTGAAGTCAGAACCACCAAGTGAAGTCAATGCCAATCCTCACCCCTGCTGGAGCTGAGTCCGTTCTGCCGAGGGCATCGTCATGGTGCAGCAAAGCTTCATGTTCCTTCACCACCCATTGAAACATTTCCATCGTCCTCACCTCTCACCCACCAGAAATGGCACCCTCAAGGGCAATAACCTCCACCCTAAAAACCACCCTCAGAACCCCCACCACCATCCAAAGAAGATGCATCTCAGCCTACGGCTACGAACAAGCCAAAGTCCTCGTCCTCTCCAACTACGGCGAACCCAAAGACGTCCTCCGACTACACGGCCATAGCATCTCCCCACCCACCGGCGACCTCCTGACGATAAAATTCCTCGCGGCGCCAATCAACCCCGCCGACATCAACCAGATCCAAGGCGTCTACCCCACCAAACCCACCTTCACCACATCGCTCAGCACGCCGGACCCCATCGCCGTGGGCGGGAATGAAGGCGTGGCGGAAGTCGTCTCCAAAGGCGGGAATGTCAAGGGGTTCGAGAGGGGGGACTGGGTGATTATGAAGAAGCAGGGGTTCGGGACGTGGCGGACGCATGCGCAGACGACGGCGGAGAACCTCGTGGCGATCAAGAATAAGGATGGTTTGAGGCCTGAGCAGGTCGGGACGGTGTCCGTGAACCCGTGCACGGCATACCGCATGTTGAAGGACTTTGTCGACCTCCGACCGGGCGACTGGTTTATCCAAAACGGCGCGAATTCAGGCGTCGGCCGCGCTGCGATCCAACTGGGCAAACTCTGGGGCTACAGATCCATCAACATCGTGCGGAAGCGAGAGACGGGCCACGAAGCGCTGGTGGAAGATCTCAAATCCCTCGGCGCAGACGTCGTGGTCACAGACGAAGACCTCGCCTCCAAGGACTTCCGCGACCAGCTCAAAACTCTAACGAACGGTGGCCGCGAACCTATCCGTCTGGGCCTCAACTGCGTCGGCGGCAGCCTAGTTAATAACATGGCCAAACACCTGTCCCCTTCCTCCCCGCTCGTCACCTACGGCGCCATGTCGAAGCAACCCGTGCAACTCCCCATGGGCCTGCTCATCTTCAAAAACATCTCCTTTCAAGGATTCTGGGTCTCCCGCTGGAGCGACGCCCACCCGGAGGAGAAGGAGAAGTGTGTGGCGGAGATTCTGGATCTTACCAGGCGGGGCGTTTTCAGGGATATTCCGACGGAGAGGGTGGAGTGGGGACGGGGCACGAAGGAGGGGGAGTTGGTACAGGCGGTGCAGGGGACTTTGGAGGGGTATCGGAGTGGGAAGGGGATTTTTGTTTTTGGGGATACTTGAACGAAACAGATCAGAATGCAAAAGCTGAGATGAGAAGATGAAGATGAAGTGAGTCGTGGATGGGAATCCAGCCTCGGATTCAGGGACGCCATAGACACGGTCTTCCATGCAATCCACGGGAAAGGCCAAGGCGAAGAACCAGGTCGTTCCTCAGAATGAGGATGATGTCAATACCACCACCATATAGAAAGTCGCCTGTTACCATCCATATAGTATGATGAGATACTCCACATAGACAACCATCCAGATTCAAACAAACAAACTCCACCTCCACCTCTCCCCTCTTCTGCATCGAGATCTTGTACGGTTGGTCTACTCACGCATCGCTCAAAGTCAATATCCGTCTCCACCAGCTGATTCTCCTTCCTGATCGCTACTGGAGAGGCAGATCGGAGAGGTCAAAGCAGCTGGGTAAACGAGAAGGTATTGTTTGTTTTTTAACATCATCATTGTGTGTATTACCTGGCCTAGTACCTCTACCACTAGCACTAGCACCACCACGGCCATCACCACTCACTCCATCAATCGTACAAGTAAAACAGTACTGCAAAACAAGCAAAAGCAAATGACCCCTCCTCCTTCTCGCCCTTCCATGTCTCTCGAACAGCAGAACGCCCAAGGGTATCACAGTGCAGCAAACAAGCAGAAAAAACCTCTTCAAACAGAAAGCCACTTTTCCTCGCCTTTCTTTCCGCTCCAGCACAGCCAGAGAGGTCGAACGAACGAACGAACGATTTCTCGCGCGAAGGAAAACGCCCTCCTACTCCGCGCTTGGATACCTCGAGCAACAACGCCGTCTGCCGATGGGGAAAAGAAAACCGCAAAGCGAAAGGAAAAAACAATCAAACAAACGTACCAATCCAATCTTTTGGTCTCTTTGGTCGCGAACGTGCGTGCGTGCGTACTTGCTTTTAGTCGGTGCTTTTGGTGCGATGTCGATGTCGATGTTGTGATGCGGTGTCGTTGGTAGTAGTACAGCCTGCCAGAATGCAGGGCGATGATAATGGCCGTCTCGTCGTGTAAACGTAGGGTCGTGTACCGTTACAGATATTTCAAGACCTTTTCCTAGTGGGGCTTGCTTCCAAAACGATCCAGAGCCAGAGTCTGCTGAATGCCTGACAGCGAGCTGCCACGGCTGCGGCGATGCTTCTGCATGAGTGGGCTGGCGACCTTCTTGATGCCCGCACCGGTGATGTCCTGGCTGGCGCGGTTCTTGCGAGCTGGAGTCATTGGAGTGTTGGCCGCAGCACGTCTGCCCTTCTGAAGAGCATTCGCCTCCGATGTCTGGGCACGCTTGGCAGGATTCGCCGCGAGGGAGCTCACGTGACGAGCACGGGTTTGGTTGTTGCGGAATGAAGAGATGACACCACGGCGTTGATCGAAATGACACAGCAGATCGCCGTCGTTGCCGTTCTGAGGCGTCGATATGAGCTCGTCAAAGGCTTCGCTGGTTGGCGACATCACACTTGCTGCGGACTGCGGCTCTTCCATCTCCGAATCAGAGTCGTCCATCTGAACAAAGTCTGCCATGTTGACATCGGTCTCAACATCAGCGGCAGAGTCGCCAGTCGTGTTCGTGGATGTGAAGGAAGCCCGTGTTGCGTTATTACGGGCAGCCATGACGATGTCCTCGGCGATTCCCCACTCATCGTTATTGCGAAGGAAGTCCAAGTTTCCATCGAACATGGTCCCGAGCGTGGATCTGGCTGTCAACGGCCGCTTTGGAATCACGGAGGCAGTCCGAGGTGTAGAGCGGACGCAGGTATAGGTGCCGTTGGGACTACCATCGCGGCTACCAACAGCCTTGCGTGCGCGTTCCCAGTGGGCACGCTCGCCTTCAGGAGGGTTTGGAGGGCATTCGACCTTGACGCCGCTGCCTTGGACATCGATCTCGATGCGTGCCTTGGTGGGGTCACGCATGAAAGTGCCCATCTTGGGACGGCCATCGTTCGTCTTTGGCGTGCTGAGACGGCCGTTCGTAGTCTTTGCGCGGGCCAAGGTTGTAGGTCGCTTGCTCGGAACGGGCGTGCTTGGTTCGCTGCTGGGAGTGCTGGCTGGAGTGCTTGCATTTTCACTCGCATTTCTCATGGCCTTGACTCGAGCGACGAACACCTCGGGATCTTCTTCGTCAGTCGTATCGCCATCGTCTGAATCGGCTAAGTAGAGGTCAGCAAAATATCATGTGCTAAGAAAAGTGAAGTCTATACAGGAGAAGTCGCTCTCGTTGCTGTGCGAGTCGCTTTCTTCTTCATCGATTTCGAAAGCTTGACGTTCGAACTCGTCCTCAAAGTCGTATACAGACTCGTTGTCTTGAATGGCGTCTGCAGCATCCGTCATGAATGTGTATTGCCGCAGAAGGGGATCGTCGCTGCCGTCGAAGAGATCTGGGAAGTGGTTGATTGCGTCGTCGTCGTTGCTACTCATGCTTGAAGTGCGCGATGAGGCGCGGTCGTCGAAGCGGACTCTCTTCTGCGTCACGCTCGAAGGTGCGCTATTCTCGCGACTCACGTGTTCCGTACGCCAAAGGGACATGTCTCCATTCAAGAGACCTTCAGCATCGGTCATCATCTCCCGATACAATCGATCGCCAGATGACAGTCCTTGGAACGGGTCCTGGTTGAAGTCCAGGTTCAGATCATCGAATATCGAACTGTCTTCGCTCTGCACGCTCGTTCGACGTTCCAGAGCAGCGAGACCTCCGACGAGAGAGAGATCACTAATTTCGTTCGTGATAGCAGTCGCAGTCCGCGGCCTCTCCGTGCGTTCGAACTCTGCGATCAAGTCCTTCTCGGCGGAGCGCAGGATCTTCTTCTCGTGGTCGTCTGCACCAGACTCATCGGCGTCACTGATAGCGTCGATGCCGGCGTAGTCTTCTTCATCAATTGGGTGGGCGCCTGCAATTGCTTGGTCGTCAAACATGTCTTCATCCGAAAGCCCTGCCAGATGCGATGCAGCACCGTTTCCAATGCGTGCTGCGCCTGACAGGGCAAAGTCATCTGGGTCGTCGTCTTCATCATCGTCATCAGTACTACTCTCCCCTTCGTCATCGCCATCGTCGCTGTCATCAGAGACTGCATCTCCGGTGCGCGGGCCGTGAGCGATCGTCTTCATGTTGGTCTTGGTCTGCTTCGAAGACATGGGCGCCATCTTTGGGCTGCCCTTTGGTAGCTTCCTCTGATTCTGGAGGAGCTGCATGTTCCCTTGCGGGATCGCGTGTGTGGATTGATTCGCCATTGAGAATGTATCTTCTTAGGTCTTGAAATAGAGGGGGTTTTTTCGGTGGAAAGAGGTGGTGAGGTGAGGTATGGGAGCGATTCGAGACGCAGAAAGCGTGTGTCACACCGTATGATCAAGGTATATCGCGTAAGTCGCCTTCGGGCAACAATCTGAGCAGTTGTAGAGTGCTGTGGGCTTAACCTGCACTGTGGTCAAGCCTATACTTCGTCGTGGTCTGCAGTGCAAACGGAGGTCGGTATGCCGATGCCTGTGAGATGAGTGAGTGAGGGCACTCGATGTCTCCTGACAGGCTGGGTGGCTGCTAGCAAGCGGTGCTTGGAGCAGTCGGAGGGTGAATCGTCGAATTCGGTTGAAGATCTCGAAGAGCAATTGACCGGACTGGAGAGGCAGCACGTGGCCACGACTCCAGCGGCGAATTTAGAGCTCAACGACAGCCTGTGGCATCTTGGACGACGAAGTGAATGAATGTACGCTGATATGATCCGTATGGGATGGAGTGGCGCTTCGTTGCTGGTCTGGAGACGGGAGTTAGCACTGGATGTGAAGCCTGCGGTCTCACCCTGCGGCCTCGAGGACGGCGCGCAGAAATATCGCCGAGTCGCATTGGGCACTCGCGACGTGGTGAAGACATCATGACGATGAGAATGGCCGTAAGAGACGACTGGAGCAGTGTGCCGACTTACTGTGAGTGGAGTGGTTGGTTGGAGAGCAGAAGAGAAGGAGGAGGAGGAAGAGTCGATGCGAGGTACTGGTAGCCAAAAATCTCGAACAAGGTTTGGCGCTAGGCACATCCCTGCCAGGCGCTCCTTCCACGGGCGGTGAGAAGAGTCAAGAGACACGCGACCGGCGAACAATCTGCTGAGGCTTGCCAGGACTGCCCATGCAACGATGCAGCGGCCTCGAACACGTTCATCACCACTCTCGTCGCCCACGAGCCACGCATCACACCAACACTGCACCGGGATCTGACATGGCGGGCAGGAATCTACGCAGCGTCGACGGCCGTCTTCCTCGACCAGCTCGCTGGTGCAGAAGCTAGACTTTGGCACTTTTCCTGTCCGCGCGACCAATCAAGATGGATCCAAGGGTCGCCTCCCGCCGCAGGCCCATGCCCCCCATGCATCCGCTGCATTCTTGTGTGCCTCACAGATGCTCCATCATCGAGATGCCGCTGCCCAGAAGACGACTCACAGTACGCGATGTACATCATGTCCTTGGTTCTTACCTGCAGCCCGACCAATAGCACTCCCCCACGCTCAACGTCGCTGGTGTACCGCTCGACGACTCATACCAATACGTCGACGGCATCTCGTCAGGGAAGAGAGACCCTGGTCCAAATCGCCGCGCAGGCGTGACGTTCCTCAGGGGGATGTGCTTCAGGCTTCGACATGCTGGCCAGCGGCCAATCGCCGACACGACTTATTTATTACTCACTGGTCTCGACTACCTTCCATGGATACCCCCTCCTCCACGATGACTTGATCTTGCCAGTACAGCAGAGAAGAGCTGAAGACCTCCAACAACGACAACGCACCAGTCGAACCCCGTCCGAAGAAGCAGAGTCACACCATTCCACCGGTATGACTGCATAGCGTTTTTCGCTACCTCGTACGTCTGGATGCCGGGGAGCTGACGGGTGCAGCGAGCCGAATCGAACTCTGCTGCTCCATGGTTCGCACCAGTCTCGACTGTTCGACCTCTCACCATCCAGATTCCCTCTCCACCAACATCGAAACTGCCGCGCTCTCACACATAACTCTGATAGCAAGTTCAGTCATCCAACATCCCACGCGGGATTCGATACTGCATGCGCTGTCAATCTGTACGATACATCCTTCCTCTTCAGCCGCGAACACAGAAGAGCCTCCCTCCAGCCCACGTGCGACTCGACGACCCTGTGATGTGATGCGCGGCGAGCCATGCATCATCGCCCGGCGCTGGCGGCCTGCAGAAACTTTGGCGCTTTTTTCGTCCCAAGCATACAAGCGAGACGCATCATCGTGCGACAACGTCGCTCTTGCTCTTGCCGTATCTGGCATGCATCACGTGCTTGATGTTCATTCACTCGGACTGCCACGTGCGACGCCTGGATGGCTTATTCTACGCTTGGAAGGTGAGACACGTTGCTACTAATGGGAGATCATCAGAAAATGAGCACCGAAGACCGTCCTGCATCTCGGTCTTTTCATCATCAAGGACCGTCAATTTCCGACGGGGACCATTACTACAGCTTCTCTCACTTGTGGACACGAAGTAGCTCATCCAACACTACACGACTTCCCGACAAATCCGCCATCCACAGGGCCGTGTCGCCTCTACTACCAGGCGCCTTAATATCGATTCATGACCCAGCAAACACGCTGACAGCTGTTCACTCCACTGCTATATATCCAACATGAGTCTGTTCCTCAACACCCAATTGCACATGTCTCGTCGCAACGGCCATGCTGCACGAGTTCACCGAGTTGGCCAGACACCCACGCAAGTCTCGCACTGTAAATCCATCTTGGATGAGTTGATCTTTACATGATCTCTCAGCCGTCGCCACGTCAGGATTGGAGGTGGCTTCCATTGCCTCCTCTGCCAAACGAATATCTCGTGTTGAAGGATGTGGACTGCGGCAGTGCAAGGTTGCCATGGAGGGCGTAATCGCTGACCCAGTCGATGGGATCGCTGTGAGGTATGTCCTTATCTTTCATGGTAATGCATTCCAAGATTCAGGGATACGATTGTCAGTAGAAAGACTTAGCCAGGTCTCTGTTCTTGTCAAGATACTCCAAGTTGCTCACGAGCCTCTGTCCTAGTATGGGAACGTAAGTAATTGTGGCCAAAGCTGAGCATACAGAGCTTGCCCTGCCGGTCCGTGATGATGCACTATCGAGACGTGGGATGAGAAAGAAAGCAGAAGAAAGGACTCTACTCCATCTACCAAGAACCTGAACCTGAGGCGAACGAAAAGACCAAGCCACCACAAGAACCAGGCTAGGCGAAAAGGAAAGTCGTTTGTAGTACGTAGAGACATCCCCTCACAACCAGATAGTTATTATGCACCCTTTCAACTTTTGTCTAAAACTCCTTGATACGCCTCATCGCGACAGACAAACGCCCGCTCGAAGAAGCAGAACAGCAGTGATTATACGCAATTCTCTCTATGCAAATGCACGCACGCTTGCCGGTTTTTCAAAAAGGGAAGCAGGTAAAACAAGTTCATGTCATTTTCCATCCATTTTCGCTTGCGGTGCTGTGTAAAAGCGCTGTTGGGTGTTCAACAAAACATCGATGTGATCCTCCGTCCGCCCCGTTCATTGCGTCTCTTCCCTTGATATCCGGCCTCCCCAATTTTTGTCTCCATCTCCCCTCCTTGGGCGCGGCCCTCTTCCTCATCGTAGCCGTACTTTCCCCCAATCTTATAGTATCACGCAACATCCGCTCCTCTCTTTCCGGTCCCCGCTCAACAAGCTCTGCCTCGTCGCCGCCTCGAACACATCGTCCACGCCCTCGCCCGTCAGTGACGAGCACTCGAGGTATTTCTTGGCGCCGATCCTCTTACGGACTTCTTCGCCTTCGTCCGGGGTGAGGAATTTCTCGCTGCGTTTGCGCATCTCTTCTTGGGCTACGGGGTCGTCGCGGAGATCTTTCTTGAGGCCGACGAGGATTATGGGGACCCCCGGGCAGCGCTCGAGGACTTCGGGGTGCCTGTATTGAAGGGGGATGTTAGTGGCTGGCGGACTGTGTGTTCTGGTAATTGCTGCTTACCACTTGGTAGTGATATTATGTAGGGAATCGGGACTTGAAACTGAAAATGCAATGAGGATAACGTGAGCTTGGCTGTATGCCAGCGGCCGTAGTCGTTCGTAGTCTTCTTGGCCTGCGGTATCCCATAGAGCCAGCTGGACTGATTTGCCGTCTACGCGACAGTCGGTAACATAGTTCTCGAAGACGGTGGGTACATATCGCTGTTGCTGTCGTAAGTCGCTGTTTCGTCTCTGCTGGTGTGAGGTCAAGACTCACCGTTGGGAAGTAACCCAGTGTAAAGACGGAGAGCAAACTGGTCTTTCCACAAGCACCGTCGCCAATGATGACCAGCTTCCTGTCGCGCGAGTCAATTCATGTCCACGGCCAGGGTACTCTGCCCACCCACCTTCGCATAACCTGAGTATCCTGTTGCGCCATTTTTATGTCGGTCAGCCTTACGGCCCTCGGCGGCTGGGAGTCTTCGCCAGACGAAGTTGGTGTATCTGGAGGGCTGTTATTTCAATGCCTTTCCGGTGCTGCCAACTCTTTGCTGTTTCGCGTCGTAAGCTCTCGGGTGTTGCCTGTGGAGGGCCTGACTCCCGTGTCGGATTTGGATTGTGCAGGGACCGGGTAGAATGGAGGAGAGAATGGGCACGGCGGCGACAGCAATGGGTGAGTTGGAGGGAGGGTGAGGAGAAGCGGCGGTGGTGATGTTGGAAGAGGCGCAGTAGTATGGACGGATAGACGGGCGTCGCGAATGCTGCGCAGTCAAGTTTCAAGCCAACGGTTGGGACAGGCGTCCGCCAAGCTCGATCCGAGGCCGCAGTTGGGACCAAAGCTGTTGACGACCTCACGGCTTGTTGGCAGATTTCTGGTTTCGTGGCAGCTTGGAGGGCGTGGTGAGAATAGCCGTGGTGGTGATAGTCTGCAAGCCTTCAATCAATTGTCCATCAATGTGGTCGGGCGAGCTTCAAGCGGGTGAAGCCGAGAGTCAGTCACTCACAATCCTCAGCCACAACGCTGTGCAAGACCTAGTTGGACATACACCACGCAGCCCCTCCACCACCAGTACCACCGATCCTACCTGCTGGCCCGACTTATGCTACTGAGCAGCACCATTCGCCCTCCCGTCACGAGAGTCCGGCCTGGCAGAAGGTCACCGCAGAGCGAAGGTAGGCCGCCGCACGAATCACGCCCGAACACCTTGCGGGCACGACCTTGCCTTCCATCTCCAATCTGGCCCTTCACCACACGCACCTCGACTACACCTCTCTCCGGCTTCTGACTGACACGTGCTCGCCATAGCTGTCCCCTCCGTCCTGATCTCCGCCCGCGAGGCCTCCACCCACCATGTCGGCGACTTCCAAAGCCCCTCCGCCGCCCACCGCCAACGGCGTCATAACCGCTCCCCCCATGGCCGGCGGCAATCGCAAGAAGCAGAAGCGACGTGCAAAGCAGGCCGCCAAGCAAGCTGCACAGGTTCCCATGCCGTCTGCAGCGGACTCCACCGATGTCGGCTACGATGAGGACGCGCTCCGCTACGACGACGATGAGGAGGACTACTCCGACGAGGGCGAGCCTGATGATTACGACGACGACCCGCACTATGCGCACGAAAACGGCGTCCACTCGCCCCCTCACGCGACAGGCAAGAAGAACAAGAAGAAGAAAAAGCACTCCGTCGGACATGGCCACAGCGCATACGACCCGGACATGCTTCCTCCCATGCCTGCGCACGCCCATCCTGGTGCAACTGCCGTACGCCCGCCCCCTCGGTCAGGCCAGAGCAACCCGAACATCTGGAATACCAGCACCCAGCAGGAGCGCCAGAATATCAAGGAGTTTTGGCTGAGCCTAAGTGAGGAGGAGCGCAAGGGACTGCTCAAGATCGAGAAGGAAGCGGTGCTCAAGAAGATGAAGCAGCAGCAGAAGCACTCCTGCTCGTGCACGGTCTGTGGGCGCAAGAGGACGGCAATCGAGGAGGAGCTGGAGGTGCTGTATGAAGGCTACTACGAGGAGCTTGAGCAGTACGCACACCATGATCACCCCCCTCTGCCCTCCACCGACGGCATGATGCCCGACCCTCTGCAGCATCGGCAAAACCACCCTCTGAACGTGCCCCCGCCTACGCCTCATCTCCATAATCATAATCACAATCATCACCACCATCACCATCATCCGCATCCGCATCCGCACCACAAGACCAGCCACATGCACGAGCATCTGGGAGAGGACGACGAGTTCAGCGACGAGGAAGAGGAAGAGTACAGTGAGGATGAAGACTACGATTCTGAAGAAGATGATGAGCCGCATCCTGAACCTCTGCCGCCCCGCGCTCAAGCAGGTGTGCCAGACTTCTTCAACTTTGGCTCACATCTTACTGTCAAAGGTATCCTAACACCCTGGGTTGAAAAGCTGAAAGCGGGGCTAAAGGGTAATGCAGACAATCTCCTCACCGTCGCTGACGATCTGCTCAAGAACGACGGCCGCAAGTTTATCGAAATGATGGAGCAGCTCGCCGAGCGTCGCATGCAGCGTGAGAGTCGGTCCCAGTACGAGGCGGAGACTCATCCTGGGTATCCGCCAGACGATCCTGCATACGCTCACGAAGACCCCCTGGCCGCTGGTGACGAATTCGATGATGATGAGGGGTCGTACGATAGTCAAGACGATTACGAGGATGATATCGAGGAGGAAGATGAGATGGTTGGTGGCCTTCAGCTGGCAAGTCGCGATACAACTCAAACTGATCATTCACAGGGTGGGCTAACCGAGGAGCAACGAATGCAGGAAGGTAGACGAATGTTTCAAATTTTTGCCGCTCGCATGTTTGAACAGCGGGTCTTGACTGCATATCGAGAGAAAGTCGCGGCCGAACGTCAGAGGAAACTCCTGGAGGAGATTGACGACGAAGACAAGCTCCAGGCCCAGCGAGAGGCGAAGAAGCAACGAGATGCGCAGAAGAAGAAAGACAAGAAGAAGCAGCAGCAGCTCGCCAAGGCCGAGGAGAAGGCGAAGCGGGATGCCGAGAAGGCTGATGAGGAGAGGAAGTTGAGAGAGGCGGAGGAGAAGAGGTTGGAGGAGCAGCGGAGAAAGAAGGAGGAGCAACGTAGGAAGCGTGAGGAAGAGAAGAAGAAGTTGGAAGAGGAGAAGGCGAGAAAGGAGGCCGACAAGTTGCGGCGACAACAAGAAGAGCAACAGCGGCGGGAGGATGCCGAGCGTAAGGCGCGCGAGCAGAAGGCTGCTGAGAAGGCGAAGAAGGAAGAGCAGAGGAAGCGTGAGCGAGAGGAGCGAGAGGCTCGTGAGAAGGAAGCACGAGAGCGCAAGCTTCAAGAGGAGCGCGAGAAGAAGGAGCGTGAAGCGAAAGTCAAGGCCGATAAGGAGGCAAAGGAGCGAGAGAAGACGGCGCAGCAAGCTGCACACCCACCGCAGCAACCTCCGCAGATTCAGAAGCGCCCTTCACAGCCTGGCATGGTGGCCATCCCTGGGGTTTATCCCAAGCAGACACCGTCCGGCATCTCCTCGCCACATCCGCAAATCGCCACGCCCGCGATTCCAAAGGCGCCGACGCCTGCGAAGCAGAGACAGCAATCACAGCAAGGCTCGCTTGCATCTTCACCGAAGCAAGCACAGTCACAGCTATCGAGTGCGCCCAGCAAATCGTCTTCTCCTGGAAGCAATGCACCGCAGACTTCAGTCCAGCCGAAGACGATCATGCAGAAGCCAGGAAACCAGCAGCCCGGCCAGCAGAATCAACATCCAATTTCCAGCGCATCACCACTCCACCAACAGCCAATTCAACCTCCACCAGGCATGCCGCACCCCCAGCATCATGGCGGAGGATTTGGTGGGATGCCGCCTATGGGATTCCCAGGTTTCCAAGGTCCTCAAGGTCCCATGATCCCAAGCATGGCACAGCGAGGTGGTCCGATGGGTATGTTTCCTCACCAGGGACCGCCGCCAATGGGCATGCCAAATCGAATGTCGTTCCCCGGCATGAACGGGATGCCTCCTCCAGGTATGATGGCTCCGCAAGGCAGAGGATATCCGTTTGAGGGCCCCGGTCAGAATCAACCCCCTCCTGGATTCAATCACCACCCGATGCCACAGCAGAACCAGACGTCACCTATTGGCAGCTCGCCAACCGCCCCTGGAAGTGAAGACCAGCGACAGAGCATGTCGGGTCATTCTCGCCAACAGTCCAGCGACAAGGAGCGATTCGAGTCAGCAGCTAACCAGCCGATTGCACGGCCAGCACCGATTCAGCGGCCTAGTAGTGTGAAGCCTCAAGGACCAGATCGCACAGGGTCGACTGATCTGGACGATCTGTCCAAGCACCTCGGAAGCTCAGCATTGCTGGATGACAGTGACGAACCCATTACCACCAGCATGGCTGACAACAGACGGCACTCGAATATCGCACCTGGTGCGAGGAACATCACCATGCCTGCTCCAGGTATCGGTCAAATCGGTGGCTTCGGTGCACCAGGTGGATTCGGCACGCCTGCAAGCAATTGGAACACGCCGGGCATGCCGTTTGGTCAGAGTCCAGGTCTCGCTCAGCCAGGTTGGGGTAGTCTTCCAACTCCAGGCATGAGCAACTGGGCGAACCAAAATGCTCCATTTGGTGCTTCTGGCTTTGGCTCGATTGGCGGTTCGATTGGTGCGGCTCCCATGCACCGACCGGGCGTAGGCCTCAGCCGACCCCTGACCATCCGTCTCGCGGTCTGCCAAGCGTGCAAGCAGCTCTCCCAAGCCAACCGCGGTGAGGGCGACGGCTTTCACAACGTCGACGTGCTCCTCCACCAGATCGAAGCCAACCGACCCATGCTCGACTCACCGCCGACTTTACGGGAGATTGAAGAAATCTGCGAGACCGAAGGCGACAGCCAGAACGGCGGTGGCGAACTTCACGTGCGCAAGGATGATGGCAGTCCAGCCTTTGCCGTCAAGTGGGAGGCCGACGCAGGTACACCAGACCAAGGTCGAGGCAACTCTGGTCTTGGTGAGATAGGATCTCCCATGCCGAGTCGACCGTCGCCTGCGACTGGTTTCGGCGCTCCAGGCATGCCTATCGGACGTGCGCCTGGGATGCTGCCGAATCTGGGCGCCGTGGTGGGTTCTTCGAATCCGAGCTAGTTGCGATGATTCGTTATGGGATTTGATGGCTTTGGGCGGAGGGATTACTTTCTGCCACCTTTCGGATCGTCAATCACAATTGTTTGGGCGCGAAATGACCGCTGGGATGAGACCGCCTGGAGCAGGCATGGCTTTTGGACGTTTACGTAGTCTGCTCTGCTGTAGCGCGCTCGTTTTCTCGGGCCTCTTCTTAACTATTCGCTACCCTGGGTTCTGGGAGTAGCTGAATTTTGAGGTATCCTCACTTACATGTACTCACTCGCCTGTTTATCTTCGCGCTGTGTGTCCAGTCTTCCTCACTTCGCGATGCTCATGTCTCTGTATTTGCTCCTTTAGACGGGCAGGTAGGTTGTGTATAGATACGACTTGGGGGTCTCGGTTCTGATTACGGAGCAAAAGAGAAATTCCCAATTCTCGACAGTGTCAATTCATTGATTCGTTAAGCTCGTTCCATCTTCTATATCACTATCCATGGCCCTCGATCTATGTCATATTTGATGAGTATTGCACTGCACTTCCCTCCAATCTATGCACCCTTCTCATCTTCCTTTAACCCGCAAATCCTGATCTTTGCTATACACCTCCTCACACGCCTCCCGGAACACCTTCACGAAATGTCGAACGTCCTGATAGGAGTTGTACAGCGGCGCGGGGGCGACTCGCACGACGTCTGGTCTTCGCTCATCCACGACGATGCTGTTATGCTCTAGAATCTCCATGATGAGGTCTAGTAACCCCCGTTCGAGCTTCACAGATAATTGCGCGCCTCGCTCGTCGGGGTTCCGGGGCGTGATGATGTGGAAGAGTTTAATGCCGAATTTCGCTTCTTGTTCTTTGAGGAGGAGGTCGAGGAGCTGTTCGAGGTAGGCGGTGATTTTGAGGCTTTTGGCGCGGATGGCGGACATGGAGGTTTGGTTGAAGACGTCGAGGCTGGCGCGCACGGCCGTCGTGTCCGCGACGGAGATGTTGGAGACTTGGAAGCCTGCTGCGCCGGGGATGGGCTCGAAGTTGTTTGACATGGCGAAGCGGCTGGACTTTTGGGAACCCCACCATCCTTGCAATCGGGGGCGGTATTCGAATGCTGGGTCGTCTTCGGTCCCGACATTTTTGACTTGGCCGTGGCGTTCGTGGACGAAGGACCCGCCTATGCTTCCTGGACCGCTGTTGAGGTATTTGTACGTGCACCAGGCGGCGAAGTCGACGTTCCAGTCGTGGAGGTGGAGGGGGACGTTTCCGGCGGCGTGGGCGAGGTCCCAGCCGGAGATGATGCCTTGGCTGCGTGTATGTGCGGTGATGGCGGCCATGTCGAAGAATTGGCCCGTGTAGTATTGGATTCCTGGGAGAAGGACAAGCGCGAGTTCTGAAGCGTGTTGATCGATGACGGAGAGGATGTACTCTGTCGAAAGCATCGAGTCGGCGTCTGATGGCGGTTCGAGGAAGACCATCGAGTCGTTTGGGTCGAAACCGTGGAAGCGGATCTGAGATTCGACGGCGAAGTGGTCACTCGGGAAGGCTCGTCCTTCTATCAGAATTTTGTGGCGGTCTTTGGTGGGCTTGTAGAAGCTGCACATGAGAAAGTGGAGGTTGACTGTCAAGGTGTTCATCACGGCGACTTCTTCTTTCTTTGCCCCAACGATCTGGGCCATGTCTCCGCGTACATCCTCGTCGACGTCGATGTAAGGCGAGAGGCGCGTGTCGGACAGCTCTTTGAAGTGGGCGAAGACGCCCTTTTGCGCCCAGGTGGATAGGTATTCTTCGAAGTATTTTCTGGTCAACGTTGGCTGTACTCCCAGCGAGTTGCCACACAAGTATGTTGAGAGCTCCTTGTTGGTTTCATCTTTCTTGCCGCCGATATTCGGTCTGATCAAATCTGCTTTCGTAGGAATCGCAAAATGGTCGCGGAAGTCTTTGAGAGGATCCTGCTCGTCTTGTGTTCTCGCATATTCTTCTGTGAATAGCTGTTCTTGGTCCATTTTGATGGCAGGTGCGGAGATGGTGAAACAAAAACCGGGTGACGGCGATGAGAAATTGACGAGACTTGCCTGTCAGGCTGGCTTTATGGACGCTTCTTCAAGTGGCTCGCTGTTGTTGCGATCGATGTGGTGGATGTGGATGTAGATACGATGCTCGGCGTAGATCCGTGGTTGTCATGCAGCCTCTGGTACGGAGGGTGGTACCAAAAGTCCTTGCCACCCCCTTGCCGGCCGCAACGGATAGACTAGCCATATCAGTAATAGACTTTGTGATCCTTTGACTTTATTCTGCTGTAAAGGTGTTAATCATAGCTATTACTGAAGCTATACTGTCTTTAAATAGATACCGCCGTCGACTATAAGTTACTCTACTCCTATAGTAACTACTACTATACTTATAGTACAAAAGCTAGCCTTTTAGATTACTAATCGAGTGCCTTAGCGATATAGAGAGCTAGCTAATAGTAGTACCTATAAAGTAGTCTAAACGTACGCCGAGGATCTTTAGAATCGATAAAATAGCTAGACTAATATATATCTAGTTACTATAAAAGCGGCTACGGCGGCTTTTAAGACTACTAGCCTAACTAATAAAGAGGTAGCTCGCCGGACTTATATCTCGGAGAGGCAGATTCGTAATATTATAAAGTTAGCTAAAGAGCGTAGGTTTAATAGTAGCTTATACTATAATAAGTTCTTCGTAGATAAAGCTCGGACTAGCTAGCTAGTTAAAGTAGTTAATACTACTTTTAATATAGTAAAGGACCTTATATCTAAATTACGGCAGATACGCTCTCTAACGTATATAGTAATAGCTCGGTAGTTAAAGTTAAAGTCGATTATTATTAGTCTAATAACGGTCTAGCGGCTACTTTATTATTCCGGCTACTATAAAGTAAAGCTAGTAAAGAAGCTAGGGTTAACGGCTACTTAAAAGGAGGCTAGGTTATAGTAGTATTTAGCGTATAGGTATTAGACGCTTAATAATTAGAAAAAGATATTATAGAGCGACGAGATAAGTATTATTTACGGCCTTCGAAGAGGTAGTAATCGCGTCTAGTAGATAGTCTATAAGTAGAATATAAAGACCTATATTCGTAATCGATTTAAAGGCTTCTCCGAATTTATATTCTAGGGTTACTTCT
Organism: Zasmidium cellare ATCC 36951; assembly: GCF_010093935.1. Classification (NCBI taxonomy): domain Eukaryota; kingdom Fungi; phylum Ascomycota; class Dothideomycetes; order Mycosphaerellales; family Mycosphaerellaceae; genus Zasmidium; species Zasmidium cellare. Next base: position 188,735 of record NW_022986960.1, read on the forward strand.
CGTACGATTATAAGGGCCTTTATAAAGTATAGATAATAGAGACTACTACTAAAAAGAAAGCTACTAAGGTTAACTTAAAAGCGAAGAATAAAGCGATTAAGTAATAAGCTAAGATTAACTAGTAACTATCTACTATAATAGAGCGTTAGCTACGCCTTAACGATAATAAGAGCCGTTAAATACTAAAGTAGAGCTTTACGAAGGAGCGTAGTAAGCTATCTCGTAATAGTAAAAGGAGGATTAACTAGTATAGGTATTAGAAGGACGTATTATTACCTCTAATAGTACCCTTTATAAAGTAGTACTAGTTAATTATCTAAAAAGACGGTACGCCGGCTTATAAGTACTTCGCTAACGTCGCTATATACTCTAAGCTGTCTATTAAGCGCCTCCTTTAGCCTAGAAACTTACCTAATTTAAATATAATTAAACTAGTTTAGTATTAGATAAAGAGGAAGACTTAGTTATATAGAGACTTTAAGAAGAAGCCTAAATTACGTAAGATCTAGTAGTAAACGTAGGCCGAGCTACTATAGGCTACTATCTAATACTAGATTCGTCGAATTATCCGCTATATTAAAGAAGTTATCTAGCTTAAAAGAGGTAACGAGTATCGTAAAAGTTCGGAGAATCGGCTATATAATAAGCGTACGAAGGCGTTTAATAGTCGATAGGTAGGCTCGGAGGTAACTATCGATTAGATTATAGAGAGTATTAAGTAGTAGTAAGTCGAAAATAAAAAAGAAAAAGTAGATAATACGAAAAGAGAAGTAAAGAATACTCGTACTCGTAAGAAAGTAGCTTAAAAACGGACTATAACTAAGAAGGCGCGCCTATCTATTACTACTAGGCTTAGAGCGACTAATAAAGAGTTAGTACTAATATAGAAAGATAATACTAATAAATAAAAAAGGTTATAACGTATTTAAAAGAAGTAGTAGTATAGGCTAAGAAGTACTACTATATAGGCTCTATAATACCTATAGATATTACTACTAAACGAGTAGTTAACGGCGTTATAAAAATAAAGTTTAGGTATAGGTATAGGCGTTAGGATACGAGTAGGAGTCGAATCCTCTTAAAATATCTATACTATAAATTTGTGTAATAGTGTTATTATTTTTGCGTGAATATCTCAGAACGCGCGTGCGCAGACATGAGCACGGGACCAAGCTCCCGGCCCGCTCCCGAGGGGGTGGCAAGGACTTTTGGTACCAACCTCCGTAGCCGCTCCGAAATGTTAGCGCGAACCTTAACCTAAACTGGCTAATGATGTGATATCGCGCGGATATCAGTCATGTGCAGCTATCACCAGCACCACTGTCACCTGCATGTCCCTAGTCGCCTACGAAGAGAGTCGATGACTTGGTCTATTCTTCCTCCTGAACAATACACACTCGTCGCGCCAGCAACCACAACTTGACCATTCATCGTTGCTGGCGCGCTTGCATGTCGTCGATATCCGTCTATATCGGACACTCTGGCCAGCGCCTCGTCCTCGACCCCAGCCTGACCACCTCCCTCGAGCAGCTCAAGTCATGGATCGTCAACCAGGCCGGCATCCAGCAGCGCAGCCAGATCTTGCTTACCGCCCAGGGCAAGCAAGTCCGCACGCAGACCTTATTGACCGAGAATGAGCTATTCGTCTTCGACTCGAGCTTGCTCAACGGCAAGAAGGCAACCAGTCCTTCCAAAGACCTCACCCAAAGCGTCGACAGCACAGACTTCCAACCGACTGCAGCGCCGGACCTCCCTTCGAACCAGACCGAGATAGAGTTATGGCAGAACCTATTCAGATTGAGAAAGAATTGGGCGGCAGAGCTATTGAATGGATGTAGCACGCGGGCGAAACAGGCGCAGCAATACCAGGATGAACAGCATGTTATTGAGCGGAGTCTGGCGGTGGCGGTGGCCAGTCTGCAGCAACATATCAAGACGGCGGAGAAGCAGTATGTTGGAGCGGCGGACTGGTCGAACGAATTTCTGGGAGAACAGCAGGGCCATGTCGATGGATGGGAACACAACCTGGGCAGCCTGCGAAGCATACCTGCGAGAGCCGACTTTTCGCGATTCATCCAACCTATGACTCCTCCGTCTGGCTCGAGGCGTAACTCTCAACACAACATCAACACCCTGCAAGGGTTTGTCGATGTTGTGAGCGTGAAGCAAGCTGCAAATGGAGCCAAGTCTGTCCTTAATGCCTTAGTCGGAAAAGTTGACAACGCGCGAGATGATCTGGACTCCGTCACGAGAAGCAGCAACGAGCTCTTTGAAGCCGTGGAACAGATCAACAACCGATCGATGGCCGAAAGCTCTTCTGAGCCCGCTCAACTGATGCAGGAGATCCACCTAGTTGTTACCAAGATGGCATCTGACTCGGATCATGTACAGTCTTTGGTCAGGAACCAACCAAACATGAACTCAATCTCGAAGATGGGTGCCCTCCACGCCAGGAACTACATTCCAAATCTTGTCGACTACTGCGGCGAGGTGAATGAGTTTGTCCATCGAGCCAGACAAAAGCGAGACAGTGCCGCCGAGATATCACTGGAGCATATGCGAACTTTGGCCGAGGTCGAATCCCAACTTGCAAAGTTGTACTCCGAGATGAAGGAGATCGATGTCTCTGAAGATCAAGCCAAGACCTTTCAGACCCTGTCCATCATATCACGACTTCCCTCAGTATACGGCCAGCTCTTGATTGAGTCTGTGAGGCGGCGAGAATGGGTTGCGAAGATGAATCGTGACTCGGCGACCCTGCAAGAAGAGGTCGCCACGTACCAGGAAGAAGAGGACAAGCGAAGAAAGAAGTGGATGAGGACTGTCGATGATGTTGTCTCTCCGGACGCCTTGCAGAGTCGAGTGCTTGGAATCGAGCTTGCGTTGCAGAATGAAGGCGGCAGCTGGCCCATGACCACTCGTGACGAGCTTACTGAGTATCTGAATGCCTTACTCAGTGTCTTCGGGCAGGGACCTGTTACAGACGAGATTGATCAAGCCATTCAGGATCTTGACAAGCCAACTCGGAAGCAGATCAAACACGCAAAGGCTTTCAAGAACGGCAGCATGCACGAGGCAGCCTTTGGAGATACGTCTTTGCTGTTGCGTGGCGATGAGCAGTACAAGACTCTTCGCGAAAGCAATGCAAGGCTTGAGGAAGACCTTCGAGGGCAGAAGAGTCGTGTCAGAAAACTCGAGGACCTGCTGCACCGCCAGACTCAGATGACTCGAGCGAGTACCGGCGATGTCTTTACACCGACCAGCGAGGGTGCTTTGCCTAATCGCATCTCCACTCCACCGGTTGCGCCTTCGGATGATACGTCAAGAAACAACTCTTTGAGCAAGCAAAGGAGGCCGTCCCTCGCCCAGGCGCAGGGCGTCGAGGAGAAGCGGCTTGCTAAACGCGTCGTTGATCTCGAGGCAGAGCTGCAGTCGTACAAAGATGAGGTCGCGTCCCGCAAGAACTCTGACGCAGAATTTCAGAAGCAGGTCGAAGAGGCGACTTTGACGAAGAAAGACCTCATGGAGAACATGGAGGCTCAACAACGCGAGTTTGCTGATGTACGGCGCAGCCTGGAGCATGAGCTGGCAGAAGCAAAGGAGAAGATTGAGGAATGTGAGAACGAGATCGAACGCCTCGCTGGATCAAGGGAAGGCATCGACGATGAGATGATACGGCTGAAGGAAGACGCCGCTGGACATGCTGCCAGAGCTGCTACCGAGCACGATGCTCGCAGTGCTCTGGAGCGTAGAGTTGAGATCGCTGAAGCGGCGAAATCACAGACTGAGCAGGAGATGCAGAAGATCCTACGCGAGCAGGAACAGAGACGCGAATCGGAGACGGAGCATATTCAAAGTCTTGCCTCTGCTCACGCACACTTGTCTCCTGATGCAGCATCACCGGATGGGCTCGTTGGTTTGGCCGCAGCTCTTGAGGAGCTTGCCCAGAAGTCTGCTGCGCACGTGAAAGAGCTTGAAGAAGCGGTTGCATATGCGAAGACCGAGAATGCCTCTTTGTGGGCAAGCAACGATCGACAAAAGACCGAATTGGCGACCGCTGCTGAGAAGCAGACTGAATCAGAAGAGCAAGTTCGTGAGGCTCAAGAGAAGCTGGGTGCTGAAGAAGCGAAGGCCAAGGATCTGGAAGAGCAGCTCGCCAATGAACAGGAACAGCTACGAATGCTTCGCAGCAAGTTCGCGGAGGGTGAGACCGGGTCTGAAGTACTTCGCCAAAGGGTCACCGATGAGGAAACCAAGACCAAGAAGCTTTCTTCTGAACTCGCGGAAGCCAAGTCGCATATTAACAGTCTCGACATTGAGCTCATGCGACTGCAAAAGAAGCACAAGGTCTACCATACCAACGCCGAAGCATCTGCAGAACGACTGCAAAAGCGAGCAGAGCGGGCCAAGGAGGTGTCGCAGAGACTATACTCCCAGAATATGAGACTTGGTCGACTGTTGGAACGTCTTGGTCTGGTCATTTCGTACCAGGACGATAACAAGATGACGATTGAGCGTGCGTCGAAGATGGCTGCCAGTACCACAATCATCGATCCTCACACACACATGAGCCGACAGATCTCTGTTACTTCGCCGCCACCTACGAGGAAGCCTTCAACAACCGAGACTGAACCTCCTGCGGATTTGAGACTCCTTCACTGGCCGGATTCCCAGACTGCCGAGGACGAGACTGCTCAATTCGAAGCCTTCCTCAACCACGTCTCACGCTTCGACTTGGACGTGTTCGCTGATGCAGTCACGAAGCGGGTCAAGGACTTCGAATATACCGCCAAGAAGTACAGCAAGGAGGCGAAAGAATCGACGAAGCGGGCTGATGCGTATAAAGAGCGTGCTGTCAAGCTCAGAAGCGAAGCTCAAGCTAAGATTGCAGTGCGAGACTTCAAAGACGGTGATCTTGCACTCTTCTTGCCGACAAGGGGTGGTCAAGTCAAGGGTGCCTGGGCTGCTTTCAACATTGGATGTCCTCACTATTTCCTGGCCGAAAGAGAGGGCATGCGATTGGGCACTCGAGACTTCATTGTGGCCAGAATACAAAAGGTGGAGCAGAAGGTGGTGGATCTCAGTGGGCAGCGTTCCAACGCTAATAACATCGCTGCTGATGGGAGGAGTATCGACGAGACGAGTGACGCCCCTTCATCTATGCAAGTCGAGGACGACAATCCGTTCGACTTGTCTGATGGGCTGACGTGGTGGATGGTGCATGCCGTGGAAGAACGAGGAGCCGGGGCAGCACCAACGACACCTGGCCTAGGCAAGTCTACCGTTGCGGCTGCCAACGTCGATGCAAAAGGCAGTCTTCGCGCCAAAGGTAGTGGTAAGAGCGGTGATGCCAGCAAGCATCTTAACAAGAGCTTGGACAGTCGTCGCAGTAGCTCCACGTCTAAGAAGGGTGTCGCGGGCGTGACTCCAACGACAGCCGTCACACCAAATGCTGAGGGCAATCGACAGCGATCGGAAAGCCAGGCATCGTCCATCGGCCAGCAACCTCGCCCCCTCCCTGGCCCCCCAGGCACAACCGGTCTAGGCATCTCCTCGCCCACCACCGCCGAACATCCCCTCCAACAACACCAAGAAGCCAAAGCCGACTTTGAAGAACCCCAACACGAACAGGTGCGCCAAGACCTCTCATGGCAACTCAATGATCCCGCATCAGAATTCTAATGCCTCTTCTTCAAACAGGTCCGCAAACTCTCCACCACCGCCATCCGTCCCAGCTCGTCCGACTCACCCTCCAAACCACGCGCACGATCCAAATCCCCTTCGAAATCCGTCCGTTCCCTGCAACGACATCTTGAACAGCATTCCGCCGCGACAGGCGGGAGTCCGAAGGTGAAGGCTTCTCCTGCGAAAGGGCAGCAGCCTCAGAAGGGGAAGAGTGGTTGGGAGAGTTTGTTCTCGGCGGAGTTTTCGTTGGAGAGTCCTACTAAGGAGAAGAAGAGTTTTACCTGAGGTAGATAGAGGTTGGTTGGTCGGCTGGCTTGGCTTGGTTTGCTGGTGGAGTGAAGGCAAGTGAGGAATGAGAGGTAGATACCCGTAGGATAAGGACCTCGCTATGAAGATGAACACCTTTTTGGATTAGGCCACTTCAATCAGACCATTCGTACGCATGTGACGTGGGAAGAAGGTCACGCGTTTGTCTTGCTTTGCTTGCTTCTGTATCGCTGGCTATCTACACATCCCTTTTCCATACTTGTCTCATGCACACGCAAGCAAACGCAACGCTGTCTGTTCGTTCATCTCATCTAATGCTCGTTTCTCATCGTCACGCAAATCATGCTTTTGTAGTCAAGACCCACCTAGGTCTTGACATCTGGCTCGACACGGCCAATGTACTCCTGCAGCTTGAGCAACTCAACCGCAACCTTGACGTTGTCCTTGAGGTACTCCTGCGCGTCCAGACCGTACTTGCTCTCGTCCGTCTCGTGCTTCTCGATGTACAGACGGATCGTGGCGCCAGAGGATCCAGTACCGGACAACCGCACGACGATGCGGCTGCCGTCGTCGAACTTGACGTAGATACCTTGGTTCTTGCTCACGCTGCCGTCGAGGTCGGTGTAGGAAAAGTCATCGGCTTCGACGACCTTGGCGCCACCGACTTTGCTGCCAACGAAGTCGCCCTTCTTGGTCGTGATGAGCTCCTTGACGTGGGCGACGACCTTGTTGGCGCCTTCGCTCTCGCAGCCTTCGTAGTCGTAGCGGGTGAAGAAAGTGCGGCCGTAGGTCTTCCAGAAGTCGTGCTGGATGGACTTGATGGACGGAGTGCTGCCGGTTTGCTGACCCACGCCAGCGATGATGTTGAGCCAGGCGACGATTGCCCAGAGGCCGTCCTTCTCACGGATGTGGTTGCTGCCGGTACCGAATGACTCCTCACCGCAGATGTTCATCTTGTTGGCATCGAAGAGACCGCAGAAGAACTTCCATCCAGTTGGGACCTCGTAGCTGCTGAGGCCCTTCTTCTTGGCAACGAGGTCCACGGCACCAGAAGTTGGCATGGAGCGTGCAAGGCCGTAGACGCCCTGCTTCTTGAAGTATGGAATGAGATCGGCGTGGTGGGCGATGATGGCGAGGGAGTCACCAGGCGAGACGAAGGAGTTCGCACCGTAGATCATGTTGCGGTCACCATCACCGTCTGATGCAGCACCGAAGTGAATGCCCTCCTTGTCCACACGCTTGACGAGAGAAGCAGCGTAGACAAGGTTGGGGTCTGGGTGGTGTCCGCCGAAATCTGGCTTGGGCACGCAGTTCTGGGTGCTGCCCGCCTGACCAAGCTCTTTCTCGAAGATGTCCACACCATAGTTTCCTGTCACACCGCTCAGACCGTCGAACAGGATCTTGAAGTCTGAGTGCTCCTTGAGGAAGGCCTTGATCAGGTCGAAATCGAAGATATCCTTGAGCATGTCGACGTAGTCCTTGGTGCTATGGATGATCTCGACTTCGAGAGGGCCGTAAGTCTTGGTGCCAATGGTGGAGAGGTCGATGTCTGGAATGTCGGCAATCTTGTAAGAGGTGAGGGCCTTGGAGGTATCGTAGATCTTGTTCGTGACGCTCTCAGGAGCTGGGGCGCCATTGGCCAAGTTGTACTTGATACCAAAGTCCTCGTCTGGACCTCCTGGGTTGTGGGAAGCCGTGAGGAGGATGCCTCCCGTGGCCTTCTTGATGCGAATCAGGTGTGATGCCGCTGGAGTGGACATGATACCATTCTGGCCGATGAGCAACTTCTTGACGCCATATGCTGCTCCAATCTTCGCGATTAACTGCACTGCGCGTTCATTTCCATAACGACCATCCCCGCCAATGACGAGGTAGGAGCCCTCGACGCCCTCAGGAATGGACTTGAGCGTGGATGTGACGAAGCTCTCAGTGTACCCTTGCTGTTCAAAAACTTTGACTTTCTTTCGAAGACCAGAAGTGCCAGGCTTCTGGTCCGTGAAGGGCTTCAAAGACACTTCTTTGACGCTCATTGTGGTGGTGGTATTCGTGGGTGAGGTGTTGCAATCGGAGAGAAAAAGTGAAGTGAGGTTGGAGAAAGAGGTCAACAACAGAAAGCTCGAGAGATGATGTAGTGGGGTGATCGGCGGGGCTCTTGCCCCCATGCAGGGTCCACAACTGGCAGTTTCCCAACCACTTTTCGAGTTGTTCTCATTCACACCGCTCCCCTTCTCCATGAACACTTGCAGCCAATAGGGCCAGGGCAACGTGGTCGTTCTAGCATGAAACCAGCCAAAGGACAAGAGACGGTGAAGTTGGAGGCATCGATAAGGTTATCGGGACGCTTCTTCACGGTGTCATACTTTTAAGATTCAGGAACAAGAGAAGCGTGCCTGAAAGTGCAGTGCAGATGTGGCGGGGCGACGTTGATGCTCTCATACTATTTCTCTGGCTGTGGCTCACGATCTTGACGAGCTTCAGTGGTAGTCTTGCTCGTGAACATCGGCCATGAACGGACGGGACGGCGTTGGTATAGGAAGGTTGGGTTTGTGAAAGAAGACCAGATTCGAGAGGCTGCGAGGACACAATTTCAGGAGACTCTTGCTACGGTGCGGTAGCCCTGGCAAGGGATCTCAGTACACGACCGTGGGTTATTCATGCAAGAATGAGACTTGCGAGTGATGGCATTTGACTTTAATGTCGTACGCTTGCTGGAGCAGGTCCACGCTGTCCGTTCGCATATCATAGGTATGTTCCGCCCTAGATCTTCTCACAGCCTCGAACGCCACATCAACACCCGCGCTGATGATGGCTGTTGCTCCGACTGCATCGCGTCTGGCATGCTCATAGTGTCTCGGCGAGATTACTCGTTCAAAGAGAGCTTCTCTACGATCCAAAGCAGGGCATCCTCATCTGGCTGAACAGGAGGATTGACCTTGTTGATATAGGTGAACGTCTCGTTGAGTGCGTTTCGCAGCGTCCCACGCAAACATTGCCCCGAATGTGCGCCTTATATCGACCTTGAGGTCGCCAACTGGTAACGATGATACATTCACGAGGCTGAAGTAGCAAAGGGTGTCGTCGGTCTAAGGTTCGGGTAGCGCCTCGGAATGCTGAATTCCACAGAATTAGGAAGGAACGACTTTGGCGACAGCCATCCTCACTGCTGCCATGAATCCATCCCACGACGAGCCAGATCAACACCTCCAGATCCTTGAAGTTCCTCCTCCGATTTAAATCCATCCAAGCAGTCGAAAAGACGAGTTCGTGTCTTGGAGACATCGCCAGCGAGCTGCACAACGCAGCACCCCCACCCCTTCTGCATGCGGTTCAATGCCTTCGATCCCCAGCAGAGTCTGCAGTCGTCCGCCTATTTCCTCCGACTCAGCTGGTAGGTTGATACGGCCAGTCTGCTCAAAATGCAGCGTCTATCCCCATTGCTCGTAAGCCCATCATGCAACCTCAAGTATAATCGAGAGCCAGGTCACACTCCGAGGCCGGGGAATAGTGGTCTCATGCGTTGATTTCGACCAGACACGAGAACATTCAACCGCTATAACCTCTGCTGGAAGACATGGTTTCGTCTAGCAGCTTGCTGGCCCATCGATCGTCGTCGTAGGCTCGGGGAAAAGGAGAGTCTATGGTATGTCCGTTAGCCTTCGGCATCGCAAAGTTGTTCCTTACAAAAACGATAGAGGCAGTCAGATAAGAGAGTGGGGAAGAAAGCACCGGATTCGTCTAGGAAATACTCTGGCAATACAACCATAACCTCCTCTTGGTTGTCCCTCGTTTACACAGCCCTCTTTCCGACAAGTCCAGAAATCGGCTACGAATACGATTGTTTGCTAAATCCCAGCCATCAATAGCATGCGAACCAAGCCCCTTCCAATAACTCGTCAGGCGAAAAGTGACCTAGAATCATCGAATCGAACACGTTCTATCCTGCGAAAAACCGTGGATCTGTAGGAGAGGGGAGGGTGTATCGTGACATACTGGTATGGGGGTGGCTCGTACATTCGTGAGACTTGCCGTGGAGACTCCCTCACAATCGATTTCAACTCCACTATAGGTCCGTAACCACAACCATCAGACTCCTCCTGGCTGTGCCATGTCAAGCCGCGATATCAAAACTCGTCCCACACCCACAACTACTCTTCGCCCCCGGAATCCCCGTCACCTTAAACTGACTCCCAATCAACTCCATCGTATAATCCACACTGCTCCCCTTCAACAGCTCCAAGCTCGGCTCGTCCATCACCACCTTCGCCTTGTACTCCCCATCGCCCTTCCCGGCCAGCACCTCCTCATTCTCGAAGAGCGTGTCTTCGTCCGGATCCATGTCTTTCGTGGAAGTGAGGGACATGAGGTATTGGAAGCCGTGGCAGCCGCCGGATTCGACGGCGACGCGGAGGGCGAGGTCGGGGTTGGAGTCGGTTTGCGCGATGGCTTGCAGGCGGCTGGCGGCGCGGGGGGTTATGGTTATGGTCATGTCGTTGCCCGAGTCGTCTTTGCGCGGGTTGGTAATTGCCACGGCTTGGTGGTGGGGTGATGAGGAGATTGCTCTTCGGTGGGGTATCTGCGCAATGTTCTCCCTACGCCGCAGCGCTGCTTGTGGCGCATTTCGAGTCGATGAGGACCATGACGGCGCGAGGAAATCGAGGTAGAGTGGCGTCGAGGCATGGAGGCATCGGCGGGGTATTGTTCGAGAGACGGGTCGGTGTGTGAGACTTTGTGATGTTCGCAGGCATCGTAGGCAGCTTCTTGCAGCATTCGAGGTCGCCATGGTGAGAAAGTTAGATTGTTGTTCGCACCGAAAGAACACAGGGCGAGTTCCAAGATGCTTCCCACGATTGGTCAGCTGCGGACTGAGCTCCGTATCCCACGTGACTATCATGTGAAAGTCAAAAGTGTTGTCGATGGCAATGCATACATTTGGCTGAGAGTATGAAGGTTAAGTTAACACTGTCAAATTTGAATGGGACGTTTGTCGGGTTGTGACTGTTGTTCTACGAGTGCTGCACTACAAAAGCCATCTTACACGCTGCATGCTCTATGAACGCCGATTCAATGCAGACTGGAGATTGAATAGACTTAGGCCAACGTCTTGAACTCGCCATCCTTGGCCTTCCCAGCCTCAACCAAATGCTTGACCTCCTCCTGGAAGACAGTCTTGATCTCGATCTTATCCGTCTTGCCCTGCAACTTGGCAGTCAAGGCCGCGATCTCCTCGTTGTCGAGCTTGGTGATCAAGGCATCGGTGTCGTTAAGAGCGCCATCGATCTGTCCCGGGCTGGCCTCACCATCCGTGAAGTAGTTGCCATCCTTGGCAGCACCACGAATGACACGCTTGTTCTTCTTCGCTGCATTCTTCGCCGCCTCCTTGGCCTTCTTCGAATCTTCCTTGGCAGCCTTCTCCTGTGCCGCCTTCTCAGCTGCAGCACGCTCCTCTTCCTCCTTCTTGCGCTGAGCTTCCTCCTTGGCGGCCTTCTCAGCAGCCTCCTTCTCCAACCGCTTCTTGTTCTTCTCCTTGTTGCCTTCTTGACGGAACTTCTTGATACGCTCGTCCTGTGCCAGAGCATCATCCACCAACTTCCTCAAACGCTGCACATCCTCGTTCTTGCGCTTCTTGCGGGCGTTGTTGTTCTTGCGCTCGACGTGTCGCTTTTGATCACGGCTCTCGTTGTCGTCAGGCACATCCTCATCCAAGTATTCGAAGGATCGCCAGGAGTCGATGCCGTACCAGAAGTTGTAGAACTCCTCAACGTGCTCGCGAGTGCTGTTGTCATCGCCGAGCTTGGGAACAGGCTGCTTCTTGGAGAAGCGGCCTTCAGATTCGAACACTGGTCGCCACAGCTTGTAGAAGTTGCCAGGCTTCTTCTGCACATCCTTCTTGCTTGGTGGCTCAACATCCGCGGCTTCGTCCACGCTGTCGAATTGACGACGCTTCACTGGGTCGAGCAGGATGTCCGTCGCACGCTGAATACATTTGAAGAACTGATCATTCTCCTCCTCACCAGCAGCCGCCTTCTTGTCAGGGTGATGCTTCAGGACCTTCTTGCGATGGGCACGCTTGATCTGATCCTCAGAAGCTCTCCATCTGTATTTCTGCAGACCAAGAATCGCGTAGTGGTCCTGTGTCTTCCAGTCCTTGGCCTCACGCTGCAAGAGCATTGGATCCTCGTTATCATCGAAATCGTCGTCATCTTCCTTCTCCACCTTCTTGACGTTCTCCTGGGCCTGAATGCGCTCGTCTTCGGAGAAGGTACGCTTATGTCGCCGCCGGCGGGCGTGAGCTATAGAACATACGTCAGTCATACAATCGAAAGCAATCCAAGATGCTGTTCACCAAGGTAGAACGGTCCACAGGGCTCAAGCGGCTTCTGTGTTGGCTGGCTCAGTTTGCCCACAGCCTTGAAGTCCTTCTCAGCGCTCCAGCCATCAGGCAGAGTCGGCAGCTCAGCCGTGATCTGTATCGCAGCCATCTTGCCAAGTCGTTGTTGCGAATTTGCGAATTTGTGAAGCTGAAAGTGAGAGGAGCGAAGAAGAGCAACAATTTCAGGGCAACCTAGAAATTCGCAGGAATCTATCCGAGGTTCAGCCGAGCCACCATTCACTTCCTTCGACCGCGAGCTATCAACTTTCCCTCCCCATCAACCCACAATGCCAATACGATAGCACCCGACAATGTCCACGAATCACGCCGCCGTCCTCGCAACCTACCGCCACCTCCTCCGCGCAACGCGAATCGCCTTCTCAGGCGACAAATCGACCCTCAAATCCGCGCGAAAGCTCGCCCAAGAACGATTCCGCGAGAACAAGTCCCTACCCCAAGAATCGCCTCAGGCCGCGCAGGAATTGGAACATGCACAAGGCGTTGCGATTATTCTGAGGGAGAACGTTGTGCAGGGGAAGTTAGTGCAACATTGGATGGGAAGGATTGGTAGGGGAGATGTGCTAATCTGGGTGTGATAGGAATGTTGGAGGCGACAAGTATAAGCTGAATATTCATGAGCATACGCAGAGGCTGGATAATGATACGGCTGGGAATTTGAAGGGGACGAAGAAGAGCTTCAAGGAGATTAAAAACAGCCAGTTCTAGCCTCGACGATTGAAGATGAGGACATCTACAATGTAAGAGACGGATGCATGCAGTCCAAATCATTGCAGTGGACGTTGTTAAAAGAAGGCCATCAAACGAAGGCGTTCGCTGGTCACGAGCTCTCTGAAGGTCGTAAACATGGGAGGGAAGAGCGAGACTCCGATGTGAAGAGCTATAATGGAGGAGAAGCGACGCGAAAAAAGGGTCGAATGTCGAATGACGGTGCCCAATACACACCGGGTACTTGTACATTACTCTAACAAAACTCTACGACTCAACGCCATGCTGGTACAGAGCCTCTAACCCAGGCCATTGAAACAATCAAAACAGTCAGCCCCCGTCTAAGCCGGACACTCTACTTCGCTGGTTTCCTTCCGACCATAAGGTACATCGGGGTGAACAGCTTCTCCCTTCCTCCAGCAACCAAGCAGTCGGCAGCCACAGCGAGAGAGTCGGCAGTCTTCTGGGTACCCTTTGGCGCAAGTCCGATCAATTCAAGAGCGCCGACGAATCTGTGTGCAAGACCACGGCCGATGTGCGTCATACGAGCAAGAGTTGGGAAGTCCCAGATACTCTGCATGTACTTGAGTTCACCAGAAAGAGGCCAGTACCATGGAAGCTCGTCAGGTCGGTCCGCAAGGTCCTCGTTCAACTCCAACTCGAATCCAGCAGCCTTCATGGCAGCCAATGCGACGTCAATCTTCTCCATGTTGGAGATACCGTCACCCTGCTCAATACCAAGACGAATCTCGCGGTGGTGAGGATCGTCGTTGTTGTACTTGTCGGTCATGAGCCACTCATACACACCAAAGACACCGCCTGGCTTCAGCACGCGGAAGATCTCCGAGTAGATACCCTCCAGGCTGGGTGCATGGACAGTGGCCTCAATCGCGTAGACAGCATCAAAGCTGTTGTCCGGGAAGCTCATTTGCATGAAGTCGCCCTTCACATAGTTGAGCTGGTCCGAAAGTCCCTCCTTTTGTGCGTAGGCTGTCGCGCGCTCGATCTGGTAGTCATTGTTGTTGAGGCCGGTAATGTTGACACCACTGAACTTGGCAATCTCTCTTGCTGGACCACCGACACCGCAGCCAACGTCCAAAACCTTCATGCCCTCTTGCAGGTTCATCTTCAGGGCAAGGTAGTGCTCGTGTCGGGCAAGGGCCTGTCTGAATGCTTCGCCTTTGCTGAAACGGCAGAAGTGGAAGCTCTGTGCCCAGCCGTACTCGTAGAGGTCGGTTGCGAGGTTGTAGTAGTGACGAGTGAGGGTGGCATACTCGTCTCGTCGTGCCTTGCGAATCTCCTCCGTCTCTTCTACGCTTGCCTTGTTGTCCCAATGCTTGAAGTACGAATCGACGGCGAGCTTCTGTGCAGCATGGTCTTTGCCCATCATGGCCATGATTGAGTTCTTCTCAGCACCGGTCTTGCCATGGAGGGCTTGCTTGAAGGCCAGGTCGCGCTCCTTGTCCTCCTTCTCGAGTTGTGCTTGCGTGCGTGCCATGTTTGTGTTGTGTTCGGCTTGAGGAGTTGTGGAGGAGGTTTGAGCGTATCGAATGAACAGCTTATATATACGTCTGTCTCAATTGGACAATGGAGACAGCGATGTGTGGGACAATCGTACGTTGACAATCTAGTATCTCGTAAAGGTTCGTATGGGAAAATCGTTCGATGTCCCTGGCCGGGAAATTTAGGGTTTCGCTTAGTGAATTAGCGTCTGCCACAAGCGAAACCTTAATGCGGAGATGGCGGCTAGCTCCGAACTTCCAGTCCTCACTTCAAGATTTGAAATGCTGTAGTGCCTGCCTCAAAAACAAGTCCTCACTTTCGACAGCCCCGAACCTTCACTCCCTTTCTCGACGAACATTTCCCAAGGGCCGCTGTCTTCCTCGTATTGCGACTGCCTTGGACACAAGTCAACGCCACCGACCACGCCGTCACTCGAGAATATACAGCGGAAAGTTCCCCCACCATGCCGCCACAGATCAAGCAAGATCTGAATCGCTCAGGCTGGGAGACCACCGACTTGCCTTCAGTCTGCGAGCGATGCCTCAGCGACAACCCATACGTCCAGATGCTCAAGGAGGACTACGGCGCCGCATGCAAGCTCTGCACCAGACCTTTCACGGTCTTCAGATGGAAAGCCGACCGAACAGCGAGGCAAAAGCGCACAGGCATTTGTCTCACATGCGCGCGACTCAAGAACTGCTGTCAGTGCTGCATGCTTGATCTGAGCTTTGGTCTGCCGATCACGATCAGAGATGCTGCGCTCAAGATGGTTGCGCCGGGACCGCAGAGTGAAGTCAATCGGGAATACTTCGCGCAAAACAACGAGCGGGAGATTGAGGAGGGAAGGGGCTTGGAGGGGTATGAGCAGACGGATGACAAGGCGAGAGACTTGCTGCGACGGCTGGCGAGCTCAGAACCATACTACAAGAAGCAGAGGCGGTTAGAAGCTGAAGGTGAAGAGGGCGGACAGAAGCTGCTGGAGG
The DNA here is from genome assembly GCF_010093935.1 of Zasmidium cellare ATCC 36951. Classification (NCBI taxonomy): domain Eukaryota; kingdom Fungi; phylum Ascomycota; class Dothideomycetes; order Mycosphaerellales; family Mycosphaerellaceae; genus Zasmidium; species Zasmidium cellare. The sequence continues at coordinate 204,269 of NW_022986960.1, forward strand.
GAGGTGAGAGCTCAGAAGGAGGACACAGACCAGGACCGATCCGGACGACAGACTCGAGAGGCAAGTCAGCCTACGGATCTGCGTATGGAGCACCAAGCCGCGGAGGTGCGAGTGCTGGCAGAAGTGGTAGAGGCGGCGCGAGAGGCGGCAAAGGATTTCCATCTGGAGCTGCTCTACCGATCAAGCCTGAGGACATCCTGCCACCCAGAGACACTAACATCACATCCCTCTTCATTACCGGCGTAGAAGACGACATGCTGGAACACGATCTGCGAACGCACTTCTCACAATACGGCGCTTTACGCTCAATCGTCTGCAGTCACCGATCACATTGCGCTTTCATGAACTACATGGATCGAGCTGGAGCTGAAGCTGCGGCGGCTGCATGTCAAGGCAGGGCAGTGGTCAAGGGTGTACCGCTCAGAGTGCAGTGGGGCAAGCCAAAGCCACTCGACAACATGGATCGCGATCAACGACTGGAAAACGCCAAGGCAGGCCGTGCTGTACAGAGTACTGCCAAAGCAGTTGGCGGTGCCCCTGGCAAGAAGGCGATTACTAGTGGCCCAGCCGCAGCCGATGAGTTGGACAGTCTGGCAGCCGTCGCTCCACCGCCTGGACAAGGGGACGTGGAGTATGCGGCGATGGCAGGCGAGTGATTGAAGGGATCATTGGGTTTGGAACATGATCTTGTGATTTCTTGGGGATGAAAAGCGAGGCGTCCGGCGCACAGATACTGCGAACAGCATTGATACGGGCAGTCAGAACTGCATCATATCATCAATCAAATAGTACGTTTTGTACAAGCCGATGATCTGTACTATCAGATAGTCACCGGCACTCCCATACTTTCCCCATGCTCACCTTCTTGAGCTCTTCCCTTTCACGCCACGCAGGTCCGTGGATTACTTCCTGTGACATTTCATAATAAAGGTTCTCAGACCACGGCAGCGGCTTCGCCCTCGACTGATTGAGCTCATAAGCTCTTTGAAACTCCGCCCAAGTCCGCCTCTCCCGGCAATCGGATCTCGTGAGCAGGTAGCACGCTTCGTATATATCCCACAGAACCTCCTTCGAAACAATCGGCTTCCTCTCCACCCGCGGAACCTTCGCCACAGCCCTCCTCACCCATGGCAAGATCGCCAACGGACACGTCTCATAATACCCCCTCACCTTCATCCCCTCATCAACATGCGGACAATTTAGATCGACATTGATGATAGCAGTGCTAGGATCCCGCAAAGACTCCGGTTTCGGCAACACATACGGGACTCTGACTTTGAATTCTAAGTGTCGAAGGAGTTTTACGTCTTCGTCGCGGAGTCTCTGGAGCCAGGTATAGAAGTAGGCGTCGAATGCGGAGTCTTCGCGATGGCCCCGGTGGAGGACCCGGAAGATTGTGTGGGACCAGTAGATGGGGAGGGTCTCGTGGCGGAGGTGCTGGTTGACGAGCGTTATGGAGAGGATGTCTTTACGAAGAGGCTTCTTGTTTGGATGAACGTATTCGTCTATTGTCCGTTCTGAGGGTTCGGAGAACAGTGCTTCCCAGATCAATGTCCGGAGTTCCGGTGCGAGGTTCAATAGGAGGCTCGGGTCGGTGGTGTCCTCCATAGCGGATCTCAACGAGTTCTCAGGTAGATGGCACCGCCCTCTATCAACATATATCAGGTATACGCACTATCGAGTGTTCACGATTAGATAGTGAGGTGAAGTGAGGTTAGTTGAAAGTGTAGATTGAGTTCATCAGACCCTCGCGCATGGTGCGGAGCCACGCTTCAAGCTTGCCGTCGGGAAGTCTAGGAGGACGGGCCGACTTCATCAGAAAATAGAGATACGTTGGGAGCTCCGTTCGCTACAACGCTCGCCCTCCTTTCACCACCTCACCCTCCTCCTCACATCTCACCGGCCTCGAAGCACCTCCCGCCAGACGACCTCGTGCTCACATCACAACAATGGCCGGCGCCCGTCTCCTCCGCCCTGCTGCGCAGCTGCTCCGCTCCTCGCCATCAGCATTCCCGAAATCGAGCTTTCAGAGAGTCGCCGCGCCGGCGGCCGCGTCGAGATGGAGGACGTATGCGACGGGTACCAAGGAGATGACGGTGAGAGAGGCGCTCAATGAGGCAATGGTCGAGGAGATGGAGAAGAACCCGAAGGTCTTCGTGCTGGGTGAGGAGGTTGCACAATACAATGGCGCGTGAGTCTTCCAATGCTTCGGGAAATGTCAAACATACCAAAATCTCGGATCTGTTCAAGATCGTCTGCGAGAATGGGAAGAGAGTGAGCTTGTAAGAGAACACCAGACTGACTGAGTCTTACAACACAGATACAAGGTCACCAAAGGCCTGCTGGACCGCTTCGGCGACAAGAGAGTCATTGACAGCCCCATCACCGAGTCCGGTTTCTGCGGTCTTACCGTTGGTGCTGCGCTCGCTGGTCTTCACCCCGTCTGCGAGTTCATGACCTTCAACTTCGCCATGCAAGCCATTGATCAAATCATCAACTCCGCCGCAAAGACCCACTACATGTCTGGTGGTATCCAACCCTGCAACATCACATTCCGAGGCCCCAACGGTTTCGCCGCTGGTGTGGCTGCTCAGCACTCTCAGGACTACTCTGCTTGGTACGGCTCAATCCCCGGCTTGAAGGTTGTCGCCCCATACTCTGCCGAAGATGCAAAGGGTCTCCTGAAGGCTGCCATTCGTGACCCCAACCCAGTCTGTGTGCTCGAGAACGAGCTTCTGTACGGTCTGCCATTCCAGGTCAGCGAGGAGGTGCAGAGCGACGACTTCGTCATTCCTGTATGTGATTCCAAATTCCCCCTACTTCACCATCACGCGCTAATATGATTATAGTTCGGCAAGGCGAAGATCGAGCGCCCCGGCAAGGACCTCACCATTGTCACCCTCTCGCGATGCGTTGGTCAATCCCTCGTGGCGGCGGAGCAGCTCAAGAGCAAGTACGGCGTTGAAGCTGAGGTCATCAACCTTCGCAGCATCAAGCCATTGGACGTTGAGGCTATCATCAAGTCGGTGAAGAAGACTGGACACATGATGGCCGTGGAGTCTGGCTTCCCAAGCTTCGGCGTTGGCGCAGAGCTCATCGCCCTGACCGCGGAATACGCCTTTGACTACCTCGAGGCACCTCCAGTCCGCGTCACTGGCGCTGAGGTCCCAACGCCCTACGCTCAGAAGCTCGAGGAGATGGCTTTCCCAACGGAAAACCTCATTGCCGACTACGCCGCCAAACTTCTCCGAGTGTAAACGTCCAAGCCTCCATCCACATGCGGATTTAGCCACGATACCACCCTTGAAGACATGTGCTCACCACGTGGTGGCTGCAGCAGGAGCATTATACCACGCGGCTTTACCGGGTCTCGGCGGGCAAGTCAGTGGCAACGACAGAAATACTGTACTTTTACCACGGGCTTTTCATTTGTGTGTTTTACAAGTGCCACGGTTTGCGTCCGGGAGTGTATCTAGGAGTGTCTACGCGGGCATAGCGTGGGCGGGAATGGAAAGCGCAGGTGTTGTTCGTCTTCTGACTGGAATGCATTACTGACCATCAACCCCAAACTGCCACCTACGTTTCTTTCGCTTCACGAACGCCTTCGACCTGGCCTCGATGCATTCAGAGCCATTCGCCTTGGGCTGCCACGAGTACTAGGCGAAGATGTCTGAGATTCAAATATCCACCTCCCGCCAGCAATGCGATTGTTCCTACGGCCGCCGTGCAACCCTTCGGACGATCACCCGTCCACACGTCTGCCATTGTGTCTCGCTACACATGCGACAAACCCAGCTCACACGTGCTGGCCATGTGCGAAAAGCCTTTGCCTAGATGCGGCTTCTCAGCCTGGCGTATTGGCAATAGTATCGCCCTTCTCGCCGTCGCCACTCGCAGAGCGTACCGGGGTGGGCTGTTTCTATCACCACGCGGAAGGCGCTGTTGTAGGCTTCTCATATATCGCTTAGCCAGCGTCCTCGTTCGTTCGTCATGTTCGACCGAGCTTTGCCTTTTCGTTGTGTCTGTACAAATCAAATGGGTGAGCATGTTGCTATTTGAGAGGTCGTTGTATAGGCTGTCACAGCATGCCGTGTCATGGAAGCTCGAATGCACCAACACGCGATGCGGAGCTTGGACAAAGTGGCGGCCACGCGACTGCCACAAAGATCGACACGGGACAGACTTTCTCTCTTGACGTCCGTCTTCACGTCTAGGCCCAGCATCGGCAGTCCGCTTGGAGGGGCTCCAGCGACATCATCCCCCCAAGCCGAGTCCACGGACATGTTCGGTCGGCCAACCTGGCTGCCGTGTCGGAGGCGGAAGACGATCTGCTCGCTCTCGTCACGAGCTGCCAACCGGCCAATGCGCTCGACTTCACGTCCCAATTCGGGTCAGGAAAATGCATGCCCCGATCCAGACGACCTCATTCGCACAAGACAGTTCTTCGTGCATGGCTGGTGTAGCGAGTCTGCCCGGTGGCTGCAGAGATCGACTTGACAGGCCTGTAGCATGCGGCTTTCGCGCACCCGTCGATCTGTCCTGACTGTCGCTGAATCAGACTGACAGATACCACGCCGCGATGGCGATACAGATGTACGCCGAGTCGAGGCGAGGAAGTTAAGAGGCGGTCTGAGCTGCTCATTGCTCGGAGATGGACTTTGCCTTTTGTCGGACTCACTCGGTACGGCTCTCACGACCACACGGCACGATAGGTTTCAGTGCGACGCCTGATGTCGATTGCCAGCTCTCGCAGACGTCAGGCCGTGCCATGTGGCCGCCGTGTCTTACCCGCCTGCACGTTTCTGAACCCTTACCATTCGCCATGGATGGGATGCATGGCGTCGTCTTCCTGGGCTACGACGGTCAATGCATTCGACCTCGTTTTCTTCGTATGGACCCTGGGCATGGCCTTTGCCGATCATTTGAGCCATCTGCGCAAATTTAAGAGACCACTGGTTGGCCCTTCTCGTCATTATGGTGGGTCTTGAGGTCGGTCAGTGATGTGGTGAGGTTTCAATGCACCCTCCTACGTCTCCGAACCGGATACTACCGACCCATTGTATCTCTGCTGGGACGCCTTTTTCTCGTGGATAGCATCATGCAGCAGGCGCCATATCCGCGCAAGCGACCACTGTCGATCATGGTCGGGATGTGCGTCAAGGGTGCGGTATCAAGAAGGTTGTATATCACAATGATGATCCATTTCACCGGCCTTCAAGGTTGTCAGATTAGAGCCTCACGTCGATCACTTCCTACATCACCATCGTTGGACCACTGGGTTGCGGATCATACCGCACTACCCTTGGCCAGAGTCGCTCGGTCTATATCATGGCCGTTGCCGCATTCTTTGAAGCAGAAGATACTCCACTCACACCAAGCACGAACCCAAATACAGATACAAAGATCACAATCCTGGAAGAGATATCAGAGGTCTTGCAGACATCGTCAGACGCCGACCATCGTCGAAAAAAGCATCGTTCACTTCTACTGGCCTTGCCTGCCGAACTACGAACTGCCATCTACGCCGCCGCCTTGCTTGACAACGACAACGACATATCTCTCTTGCGCACCTGCAAACAGATCTACATGGAAGCCTCGCCTACTTTGTACCAACGGCCCGTCAGCTTCTCCTCCCAGGCCACGCTCACCTCATGGGTCGAGAGAAGTCAGGAGGCCGACCTGAAACGGGTCAGAACACTGTCGCTACGGTTGACGGACATCGACATGTCATCGCTCTTCGATAACGATCTCGAAAGAACAAGTCCACGCCCGACTGCTTGGAGACTGTATCAACGAGAACTGGAAAAACTGGACCGAGCACTTCGATCACTCTCCGGCCTACGGAATCTGAGCATCGCCCCGCCAGAAAAGATTCATTCGCAGCTGCTGAAAGCAATGTACCTCTCGTTTCTCGCCATGATACCCACACGACTACCAGTGCTCTCACAACTAACAATCCACGACGACGAATCGTTGATGAATAAAGCCCCGAGTCTGAAGTTGCTTTCGAGCCATGCGAGATTAGTCTTTGATACAGTGAAGCGTCCTCGACATGTGGGCTCGTCTTCGAGTGAAGCTTCGACGGATTTGGATAAGATGGCTGATGATGTTGTGATGGTCGATGGGGTGGCTATTAAGATTGAGAGTATGGATACTGATTAGGAGATTTGTACTTTCGAGGCGGTGGCGGACTGATTCGCTTTGGGTGGTGGTGTTGCATTTCGTTGAGCAAAATGAGTATCAGTCTCGAATCAGGAACAGTCGTTAATCATTCGCATTTTCCTACCACCGTCATCTTACATCGCCCCATCCTACAAATACCCTTCAAACATTCGCCTTCTTCGGCACACAACACCCTCCCGCCTCAACAATCCCATCCCTCCCCACCTTCCCCTCCCCTTCCGCCACCTCCACCTCCTTAAACTCCCTCGCCTTCTCATCGCAAAACCTCGCCATATACGTATCCTTCCCGGACAACCCCTCGGGCGCATGCGTCGTCCACCGAATGTGCGTCTTGTTGTACACGTTGCTCCACTCCGGGTGATGTTTTTGCGATTTGCATTCTGTCGCGATGGAGGTCATGAATTCCTATATATCCATCCACACATGAGCAAATCCATTGATGGTGGGAAATGAGTGGTACGGCTTTGACGTACCCAAGTCGCTTTAAAAGTCTTGAATTTAAACGGACGTTCGAGACCTTTGCCTCCGTTGCAGAGCGTCCATTTCCCGGACTCCTCCACGAGGGCGTTGGTGTCTTGGAGGAGGGTTTGGGGGTCTGCGCCTTCCGAGGGGCGGATGTCTTCTATTCGCACCATTTTGCGGGTTGTGTGGGTGAAGGGGCGGAGTTGTGGATGAGGTTTGATAAAGTGGAGGGTTTGGAGGATGGTTTGGCGGGATGGGTTTGTTATGTGGCGCATGATGATGGGGATTGGGTTTTTCTGGGGGGAGCTTTGGTAGGCTGTCGTCGCTTTGCGAATGTTGCTGGGGGGAGTTGGGCGAGGAGACGACTGGAACTTTTGTGGTCAAGAAGGTAAAGACTTTATATTGGCTAGGCGTGCAGTACTCATTTGTGCACGCTAACTGATACGATCCACACATAAGTGTTTCGTTTTCATTCACTCACCTATCAATGTCTGGGTGAAGAAGTCGCGTCGTCACGTGCTATGCAATCGTTCTCGCATTTCGGCGCAGACACCAGGGATCAGCGGCGTTCAAAACGTCACCCTAGGGCGCCACATACTGCAAGGCACTCAAGGACCGCTCCAACCTTCACCCCATTCTCAGCTATTGGACTCCTCCTCTTCCTTCTCATCACAATTCAATGCTGCCAATGCATCACCTACCGCATTTACGACCCGCCACGCGATCGCAACCCTCTAGACATTGGCCTCTCTCATAGCCATGTTCCCCTCCACCGACTGCGATGATTGCAAGCCAGCGTATATGCGACGCAGCCTCGATTCCGTTCCTCCCTCGACGATTGTCCTATCTTCCGCGCCTCTTCTCTTGACATGGATCGCGGCGGTTGTCATCGCCCAGAGGAGGCTGTTGCCTATACTTTCGAGCGACAATGAGAGGAAGAGCGGGCAAGATGAACTACCCACCTTTTATAAAAATGTCTTTGGGGGAGGTGGTAGTAGTACGTGGCAGAGTGTGAAGAAACCCTCTGCGCAAAAGCTGGCATCATGGGTCTTCTCGGCGAGCATGGGCTTGTCGGCAGTTTTGGTGGAGTTGCTTCTCTGCGAGATATCCAACACGCTCAATCCTGCGGCGAGAGGATTGGCACTGCAGATCACGCTGAGCTCTTTGCTAGTATTGAGCATAGTAATTACACCGGCGCTGGAGATCCATGGCATCGTGAAAGGGTTGCTAGGTACACCCTCAGACACGGCATCCACGCGCAGGACCCGGCCGAAATTTCGACTTGCCATGGAGCTCGCGCTTTTGGCTTCGTGGTTAGTGGTCTTTTGGTATATTCCTCAGACTTCGGTCTTGAGGAAGAAGCTGCATGAAGGAGACCATGGACATTCAGAGGGTGATCATGCGTTCACGGAGGCTTGTCTGGAAAGGATTGGGATCATTGGAATATCCCTCATGGCCTCGCTATCTGGATTCGCTGCGGTATCTTCGCTTTGGCAGACGTTTGGAGTTCGACATCGAGTCGTGAAAGAAAATGATATATCACGCAAAGCAGCTGGTCTGACTGCTACGGAAGAAATGCTCGCAGCTAAGCAGAGCCGAGTGCGAGCTTTGGAGCGCAAGATGTCTGAAGGTGGTGGAGCATCTCCGGTCGAACAATCTGGTATCATGGGCCGAGTTATTGGTTCGTTCCGTGGGTCCAATGAAGTGCAAGAGCTGAAGGCGCTGCGAATGGAGGTCTCTGGACTGGAGACAATGAGATTCAGTCTGGCCAACTCGCTCTCCAATCTCCGCTCTCGACATGCTGAGCAGGAACGATCGAGAAGCAAAACAGGCCGGCTCCTCAACATTGCCAACATGATATTCGCCATATACTGCGCTTACCGGATCTGCGCTACATCCCTCTCATCACTCCGGCGATGGTGGAATCCATCACACTCATTCGCAACCAGCGATCCGATCAACAACCTCCTCGCCCTTCTAACTGCCCACTGGGACAGCAATCTCGATCGAGCCGCCTGGTCGCGGCAGATCAGCTTCTTACTCTCCGGCGTAATGCTCCTGGCCTCGTTCAACGCCGTCCTCCAAACCTTCCGCCTTTTCGCAAGATTCGCCCCTGGCCTGCTCCAGCACGCACAAACCAGTCTCCCACTCATAATATCGCAGATCGCTGGCACCTACGTGATCAGCTCTGCACTCCTCTTAAGAAGTAACCTGCCACCAGAAGTGAGCAGCGTCATCTCCGAAGCCCTTGGAGCGCCGCTGGAAGGCCGCTTTGTCGAGGGCTGGTTCGAGAGTTGGTTCTTGGTTGCTGTGGGACTCACCGCGACGGGAATTCTTGTTGGTAGGAAAGTGGGTGGTCACGATGATGATTGGGATGATGATGGTGGGATAGAGTTGGGGAAGAGAAGTTAATGTTTTACATAATGTAAATTTATGCGTTGACAGTAGCAGGTCGTTCGAAGTGTTTCCTTCACTTACAGGCATGTTTTGTCTACGTTGTCTCCTTTGGTTTCTCTTTTAGTTTCTGCTTCACTAATTGCTTTGCCTTCTCCTTTACTGCCTGCTTTATTTCCTGCTTTACTTATTTATTTTCTTGATCTACTCGCCCTCACTCCCTCCTTTCATAGCTACTTCGCTGACTGAAGACAGACATACCAATTCCATCCCATGCCCTTCAGCTCGTCACGGTCAAATAATACCGACATCTCGCCATGGTCCACAATTCGGCTGCCTGGAAGACTTGGCAAACATCTCGACAATCAGCCGCATTCCCATCGCAGCGCCGCAAGAGATGACGAACGCACATTCACAAAACAGAAACAGGGCTCCATACCTCTTACAACGCTCCGTGGCTGAGCATAGCCTTTTATACTGAGGCAGCAACATTGTTTGAGTCGCGAGATCAGAACCCCTGCAGTCAGCTCCTGCGAGGTCGATCCTACAACACACGCCCTACTAGGCGAGCACTCCCCTTTTAGGCCAGGACCCACGGCCACGAGGCGGCTCGTCGTCCTATCTTGCTGTCGCCTAGGGCGGATTTTTATGGGGAATGGTGTATGCAGCGCGGCACTTGGGGGTTCGGATGTGCTCATTCCTGCGAGGCTAGGTGGTATTCGTGTGTATAGCTGCAGCTGGAGGACACGAGGTCGGGTACATGCCGGGACGGCTGTTGATATATCATCGAGGGATGCCTCTGCTCGGGACGGTTTACGCTAAACAACAATGGACGACCTTCACAAACCTTCATCGGACTCGTCGTCTTCGGACCACGAAGAACAAGAACAACCCCAGGATAACGAAGACCAACAAACCACCTCCCCCGAACAACCCTCCTCCTCCCAACAACCCTCCCCACCCTCCCAAGACCAGACACTCATCCCCCCCAAACCCAAACGCGCCCCACCCCAACCCAAAGCCCAAATCATCTCCCACCTCGAGTCCCTCCTCCAAGACATCGCCACCGCCCTCGAAACCTCCAACCACAACCCTCTCCTCCCCCCCTGGTCCACACACTTCCACCCCACCTTCACCGCGGAAGTCGGCGCGCTCGCCAACAGCGCCTCCAAAACCAAAATCCCGCTCCACGACTTCCTGCTCTTCACGGCGGAGCGCCGCCGCCAGAACCCGGAGTATCGCATGAGAGTGACGGGCGTGCATACGAATGTTAATACAAGGCGGGGGAAGGCGGAGAGTTTTGTCAATTTGGAGTTGAGTGGCGTGCCGGTGGGGATTGTGAGGCCTAGTGTGGCGAGTGTGGGGTTTGAGTGTGTTGAGGGGAGGTGGTGGTTTGTGAGGTGGGGGAGTTTGAGGGGGGGGGGCGGGTTTGAGTGAGGGGATTGGGGAAGGAGGGGAGGGGAGGGGCCAGGGAGGAAGTGGGGAGGGGTGAGGGAGGGGTGAGAGAGGGGTGAGAGAGGGGAGAATTGAGGGACGAAGTAAGGGAATGAGCAAGGGAGGGTATAAGTGAGGAAGTGAGGAAGTGAGGAAGTAAGTGAGGGAGGAAGTGAAGGAGGAAGTAAGGGTGGAAGTGAGGTATTAAGTGAGCGAGCAAGTCAAAGGCCGGTCCGAAAGACGTTTCATATGCCAGTAGCTCTCTAGGAGAATAGACGAGGAGGTCCTTCTCGCTTCAGGGGTAGAGCATGTATGATACGACCTAAAGCTTCATATGCCATGATCGAGAGGGCATTGAGAAACATGACGCCTTTGATCAGGACTCACCCTCCAACAATCTATACCACGAATCCTCGAAGTCTTCACAATAGCAATCTTTGCTAACATCTCATCGAGCTTGTCATTAGTAACTAAACTTAGGATCAAGTCAACAATCCCCGTTGTTGCAGGATCTACTGTGCCATTGTGATTGGTATCAACGTTTTAGTAGATACTCCATCAGTCGAGAAGGACTCATAACTTCATGTCTGTCTAACACATCTACAGCAGTCCCACGCCCTTCAACCCAACGACAAAAACCTCTTCTCATTCTCACTCCTCGTCTTCCCCGGCCCAGCTTGCAACGGAGGTTCCGCATGACGGTAATGACCATGCTGCCTGCCCCAACCATTCGTCTGATGCGCCGGCTGAGGTGGTGGAGCAGCACCTGCTGTCTCGCTCGAGACTATGGGTTTTGTCCCATCGAGGAAGTCACGTTCGGCGAGGTCTTCCTCTTCTTCGATATCATCATCGCCGTCTTCGTCCTCCACATCGCGAGCGTGGAATGGATTGGCGAGTTTGGGCTTGGGCTTCCTGCCGAGGTGGAAGAGACGACGGCGTGCCGGGTCTGCGTCGCGAGCTGAGAGGGTTCGGGTTGTGTCTTCCTCGGGCTGTTCAGGTGGTGCTTCCTCTTCATCGAAGACTTCGTCCCCTGCGAGATGATCCTCGTCTGCGTCCGAGTCCTGGAGCTCGTCTTCATCATCGTATGCATCATCATCTTCATCGAAAGGCGCAGCATCGCGAGACTCGACAGAACCGTCATACTCCGGCATCTCGTCCTCGTCGACATCAAGATCGCGCTGGCCAAGCCGGTAACTAGCAGGACGGTGTGATTTTTTCCCAGTGCCAGCTCTGTACACCTCGCCATGCACTTCTGCTCGTTCGAGGATGTTGTGCATAGCTTCAGCTTCATCGTCGACATCCCGCAGGGCCAACTTAGGAGATTTGTTGTTTCCGGCATCGGTACTCATCGTAGCATGCGCTTTCGCAAGCTCAGCGGCTTCATGAGCTTTCTGGTTGACTCCGTGTGTAACAGCATTCCAAGCGTCCTTCAGCCCAGCGCTGATCCTTGACCATGGGCCTGTGTCAACTGGTCCGTCTTGCACCTCGTCATTGTTGAAAGGAAGTCGGGCTTGAACAGCGTCTCGGGCATCTCGAGCGAGGTTGTGTGTCTTCTCGACGAAGCCTGCTGTCTGCTCGAAGTTATGACCCGCTCGCACTGGTCCGCGTTGGTTCCATAGAGGACGGCTGGGTTTGCGTCCGCCAGCGACACCTGCTGTGGCGGACGTCGCGAGCTCTAGGATCGTGAAGAAGTGCATCTTGTTCTGCGCAAGGGGTCCAGTTCGATTCGAGATGAGGAAGCTGGAATGTGAATTTGTCGTCGTACCTACTCTTTGAAGTCAAGATCGTATGCCCGTTTGCAGCACCTTCTTAAAGTCATTCGTATGATGTCAACTTAGACAAAGAAGGCAGGAGCAACTGCAGTTGAGATGTTCGTCCTTGCTTCATCATCTGCGACGGTTTGTAGGTTCCTACATGTGAAAGGCTGTCTCGAAAGGATACGCATCTGAACGTCAATAGGCCGGATACTTGCGACGCAATCTTCCGTTCCATAGCAGGTCAAAATGGATGAGTTAAAGACTCCTTCGATGCTGACATTAGTGGTAGTAGCATTCCAAGCTAGAGGGTATGTTTGCGATTATGTTTTGTATTCGATGGACGTGTAGATGTGCAGTTCAGTTCTGCGGCAATTAGGTTGCGCCGGTCATGTAGGAGCAGTCAGTTCGACTTCGCAACTTCCTTAAGTCGACAACCCATAAAACCTTACTTCGACCTCACTTGATCTTTCACTTATCTTGGCTCCACAGCTCACTTTCTCGTTTACTTACCTTTCACTTGACGTCTTATCGCTACTTGGACCTGTGCCACACCTGCAATGTCACACGAATCGAACGCATACCGAATCTGGAAATCAGTGTCTCAGGGGCTATCCCGCATCATCACCCAAGACCAGTGACGTGCCGATCGGCTTCCCATGAATCCTCTGGTTGTTTGGCGACGGTCCAGACGCACGCCTCCTCAAACTCACCGAATCACCCCTGAGATAAGGCGCTCTGTGGGGAGTGCCATTGGGACGAAATAATCGAGAGATGGTGGGCTGTACCAAGACAAACGAGCGAGCGAGGCTTCTGCCGACGTGCGGGCGGAGCTGAACCTACGTAAAGGTGTACCTGCACTGAGGCGATCGGGACGCTGCATCATCGACGTGCAGATCCGGGCGGCGGCCGATGCAGTGTGAAAGAGCTTCGTGAGTCGTTGGAAAGCCGGATGGTAATGTGGATGCAGCAACAGGCGGTGTGTGCAGCGCTATATACCTGCATATTTCTCCCAGCAAAGAGCGCATTGGCATTTCGAACTGGTGGCATGAGATGAGGAGTGTGGTTGTTGCGCATAAGAAAGCATGACGTTTCAGGTTGGGCGAGAAGCGAGTTCGAGACAAAACCTTGTCGGAAAAAAGCTGTCGTCCGATTCGCCAAGAGGACTGACCGGCTGTTGTCCTCGTGGTGGCGCTGTTTTTCTGCGCTATTTGTGACAAGTTGGGAAACGCTACCCTAGCAGGGGACACGAACTCTGTGGAATGCGACGGACGGGGGAGATGTTCTCGTTGCAAAACACAAAATTATCCCAACGGCCAGATCACAACAACAAACACTGTTGTCGTCAGGCGACGTCGATGGTCGGGAAAACGCTCACCGCGCAAACAAAGCAACAGGGTCTGCGTTCCGGTCGACCAGTGAGCCGGCCAGGAAAAGACCCACTATCCTCGAATAAGCTTGAGAAGTCAGAAAAGACGTAGCTGCGTAGCTGTGGGAGGTCGGCAGGGGCGAACTACTCATCGCGGCCTCGTCGTGTTGGTTGTTGCACGGCTGTCTGCTGTTTCTCGACATCAATTTCATCGACATACTAACCATCTCGCCATCATCGCTTTCGCCGTCGCCAGGCATCCGGGAGGGTGTTTATTGTGTACTCGGCTCGGCATCACTCTCTAAGCGACACTTCCCGGGCGAACTTGCATCTCCTGACAGGCAAGCACACGCTGCCTGCGCCAGTCGCACACATCAACGTTCGACGTCGACGACCTGCACTGCACCTCTCCCACTCTTCCACTCAACCATTACACAAACGCGCCAGCCATCGCCGTCGCCTCAACCCTTGCGTCCCCGAAACGCACTGCATACCCCCAGCCAATCGCCGTCGCTGCACCTAGCTCTGGAGAGCTGTGCCAGCATTCTTTGTGCCTAACCACCACACAACACGCCTTTTTTGTCGCGCAGCACAGCTCAGCTCTCGCACACCACATACACCCTCCCCATCGATACTCCAACCCGCGACACCACCACCACCATGCAGACCCGCCGCAAGAGCCTCAATCTGGGCGACCTCGGCGTCATCGCCCCAAAACGATCGCGAACACAGTCACACCCCTCACCGCCCGAAACCGTCGTCGAAGGCGAAGAGCCTCCGGTGAAGAAATCAAAGCGGTCGCATACATCGCTATCGCCGCCTCCGAACCTTATGAACCCGCCCCAGGCCACCGTCATCCGTTTGAAAGAGGAGAAGCCCAAGCCGGCCGCAGAACTGTCACCTCCACCCTCCCCAGTCGCCGAAGGCAGCAACAAGATCGACACTGAAGGTATAAACGATGACATTGTTGTCGCGACACTACAACAGTTGGAGAAGACGGGAAACAGGCCACATCTGGTCAAAGAGCTCGCTGCGACACTTGCGACAAAGCTACACGCTGTCGAAAAGTATGATCGACCTTCACAGTATATTCTTCGTAAAAACGTTGCTAACATTCTACACAGATCTGCCAGTCCTTCAGCGCTGATATCCTCCCGGCTGACGGCTTACCTGCACCGTCAGTGGCCTGCAATCAGCCCTTGTCCATTAGCCAAGGATCTGTCGCCAGTACACCCCCGTCGACTCTATTTCTACCTGACCACCACTCCCCACCAGCCAATCCCGGAAGTCGCCGAGCCAGTTCCCAAGGCAAATCGCATCATTTCTCCCTCGCTATCGTCTGCATCTGCCGCCGACGAAGAAGATCGCTACTTGCGACAACGACAAGCATTATCGCCGTCGCCAGAAGTCGACCTTTCATCTCCTGAGCTCGACGAGGACCATGGCGATGCCCCGCCAACACCCGGCGGATCATATTCGGGCCGCAATTCAATGTCTCGGGAACCTACAAGCTACGCCCATCCGAGGAGAGCCGCGAGTCCACCGTTGGAGAACGAGGAGCGCGACTTCAAGCAAACGGCCAGCGCGTTGTACGAGGAGGCGCAGAAACGTCGAAACAGCCAACAAAGCCAGCAGGACGTGAACATGGATCGCGACGTGTCGGCAGGCGCAGAGCAGGATACGAAGAGCGTGACCATGTCCATCGAGGGCGACGAGTCGGAGGAGAGTGCCGCGCTGAAGAATAGCGAAGCAGCTGTTGCGCTTTTCGCGGCCGAGCACCTGAAACTGCCCACGTCACACAACATGGACTTCAGCAGTCCAGTACTTCAGCCCCAGAACGGGTTGCGGATCGACACCATGAGCGAGGCGAAAGTTGGAGAACACAGCGCGGACGAGCAAATGGAGGTGATGCTCGGTGGGAAGGATTACCACATCGACCTCCCGGAGCCTGCATTTGCGTGGGAGAGCTTGCAGAGTCCGGAGAATATCGAGATGGACGAGCTCGACGATATGTTTGATGCGTACTAGAGGAGACGCCTCTGTTTGATTAGTGTTGTACTATGCGAGGGAGCAAAGGATGTGGGAGTATACCAAGGGGCGCGTGGGGCGCGAGCTCCCAAACAGACAAAAATCGACGGCCGAAGTTTTGGTAACGGACTATCTGTTGTATTATTATTAGCTTATGTGTCTGCTGGTTGGACGACATGGGAGGAGGAGGGGAAACTGCTAGAGTATGTGTGTGTATGTGTGAGATTAGAAAAGGATAGGAAAAAAAGAAAGAAAGAATCTCAACTTGATGCTTGACGATGATGATGATTGTTTTGTCCCGCAAGGTGTTATGTCCATGGAGGTGGTTTCTGTTTTGATCCAAGGTTTCGGGGGCGAAAAGCTGGAGGGTACTTGACTTCACCTCCTGCGTCGAAGTTACTATGAGGTCCTATTTAGAGGTGAGGTAGAGTACTTGATGTAGACTAATATAGGAGTAGAAGGTAAGATGATCTCGCTATGTTGTTTACTTTTGACTTCACTTTTCGACTTACTATTGCTTTACTCTTAGGCTTACTTCTTGCTTTACTTCTGACTTTACTCGTAGGCTTACTTCTTGCTTCACTTCTCGATTGCCCCTAGGCTCACTTCTAATTCACTTCTGACTTCACTTCTGCATTACTTCTAGGCTTACTGTTGCTTTTACTTCATAGCTCACTTTAGACCTTATTGAACCTTACTTGTAGGATTACTTCCATTCTCACTGTCCAGCTCACTTTGAACTTTACTTCTAAGTTCACTCTGTTCCTCAATTCCTAGATCACGACTGCATTCACTACATAGAGGAGACATCCAAGTTCACAGAGACTTCGTGAATACAGTCGAATCTAAAAAGCAGCATTCACGGTTAGAGCGACAGCCTTCACGATCGAACGACAGGGTTCACAATAGAGAGACAGTATTCACGAACAACATGATCTTAGATATATATCGAAAAAACCAATCTCTATCGATCTCCATCGTTCATCGTTCCTCACAGTACGAGTTCACAAAAGCAGATTGTTCCACTGTTGGCCATCACCAGACGCAACTCCCCTCCTCAACGCACCATTCAACATGACCAGCAACAGGCTCTACATCGGCTCCTGTCCCTTTTGCGGATTTCCGTATCGCGGCAGAGAGAATGGCCGCAGCATCTTCGCGAAGACTCAGAAGGTTCCTGTTGTCACGACGAAGACGAAGGAGGAGAACAGCGCCGGGAGAGAATTCAGGTGTAATTGCGGCAATAACTTCTACTTCTCGCTTCGGACATGATCGAGGTTCTGAGTGGTTCCAACCTCGTATCGTTGATCGCCGTGGACATGGTGCAAGTGTTCGATCAATTTAGGGATGGAGATGAAGATGGCTGAGCATCGATCACACGGCTCCGTAAACCACTGCACGATTTTGAAAGCTGCAACATCTTTATCTCCTTCTCTGTGGTCTGCGTTACCGTCGACGTTCCACTCGATGTCGTCTAGATACCCTTCCTCACCGTGGTCGAGCTCGTCGGTCAATGCCAACTGTTCCTCAGCGGTCATGAATTCGCGGTTGTCTAGTCGGTGGACTAGAGCGCAGTCTCGACTATGGCCACCGTCAGAGAAGTTCCTACGGGCGGATGGGAACAAGGCTCACTCACCAGGTCGACCATCCAAACCTATCCGTTTTGTGAGACGTTGTACCGCATCGTGGACACTCGCCGATCTCCCGGCCGATGCCGAGCACGAGCATCACCATGGCTACCTTTGCTCCGGGATAGATCTCCTTCGTCCACGTCATGAAGTCAAGAATTCGCCGCTGCCCCTTGTCGAGGAGTAGAAATCCAAAGTTCTGACTCCGGACGTTCATACGCTCGGGACAGTCGTCGAAAGCGATGTCTAGGCGGGCTTTCAGAGTCGTCTAGTACCGGAAATCGTCGAATGAGAGACTGAGTAATCGGCCAAGCGCGTCGGTGAGGTGAATGTTGGTGTCCAACAGCGTGGTTGGTGGTCTTGGGAGGCAACGCTTGGCGAGGAGGGCGGAGACTATAATCTGCCAGATGAGCCTGTGGGTGCCTGGTAGCGAGGGCGAGTAGACCAAGATCAGGATCACGATCAGGAGCTCGAGAGTCTCAGGCTTCGTGATCTCGACAGACCCGATCGTGATGCGAAATCGGGGAACGGATTCAACTTGAAGGTCGGCATCTTGCCTCCTTCGAGCCACGATCTTTGTTGAGTGTGGCTCCGTGTGGACCATGATCTCCTCTACTATTGAGAACACCATGTCGCTGGTGACTTCAAGCTTGTTGACCGATTTTGAGATGACCTGTAAAGTCTCCTTTGTTTGGACAACATCCCGCCTTGCCGGCAGGGTAAGACGCAAGATGAGAGCACAAAACCGCGGCTCGACTTCTTTTCTAACCTTTTCAGCATTCTCTTTCACATATAGCGCCCACTTGAGTTGTCTGGGTGCCTTGAAAAGCAGTGTCTTCGGCGACCTTGCTCGTCCTGTCTGCGGCACCAAAGCCTTCTCATACTTTCGTATCTTCTCCAGGAACTTCGAGATTGGGCGACAGCAATGTTCAGCGTAGTGTCTTGAGTCTTCATCGTCGCTGTGAGTGTTCTGCAAAGTCGTGAAATTTTGAATGACAAGCTGAAAAAACTCGAGGTCGGCGATGGTCGATTGATACTCGGCTTCTGCTTGGTGCGTGTGGACCACAGCTTTCATCCCTGTATGCAGGACACGACATGCAGCGATCAGGTCGCCTACAGAGAAGCCGAAGGGAGCTGCCATGGTACTTCCGGGGAGCCAGTCGATATGCCGGAGATTGGAGTTGAGATATTGAGCACTCGGCATCGTCGAAGAGGAAATCCTGCTTTTAAGAACATCACTGTTGAGGCTTAGCCCTTGTGTACTGTTCCACGACAGGTAGACATGTTTCGAAGCAAACAATGCTCGAGGACAAGGAGGGCCCACTTGTGGCAATGAGGTCGCGGAGGGGCGCGATCGAGTATGCAGAAGAGGAGAGCTCGAATATGAGTCTAGAACTGAGGTTTTGGGTGATGGTAGAAGTGAAGCTAAAAGTGAGGTTAGATGTAACGTTAGACACAGGGCAAGGAGCGAGGTCGTGAATGAGGCTAGCAATGAAGTTGAAAGTGAGGTGAGATGCGTTAAGGCATCTAAAGGGTATTGATATTATTAATGAAAATCAGCCGTACATCATCTCTCATTGACCATGTTTGGGCGACGGCGCCCGACTTCCAATAGGTGACACTGGTGACATCGACACCGGCGACACAGGTGAAGCGCCATGCTCTGGCGAGGGCACAATCGAAGGCACGATCGAATGCAAAGGAGAGCGGTCCGGGGTAGGTATTGTCAGTACAGGCGGTGCATCAGGCACACTTCGCGGCGCAGGCATATGGATGTCTGACGGAGCAATGGCGCTGATAGGAGTCTCGAAGACGTCGTGTTGATGGGGCGGATCATACTCGTTATAGTCGTCGTATTGCTTCGGAGGCTCGTAGTGTTCTTGCGGGAGTCCCCGAGTCTGTGCTGCGGCCATTGCTTGAGGCGCTTCGATCATCGAGAGGTCCGACTGCGCTTGAGGAGTGTATTTGCCCATCTGCGCCTGTCTTCGCTTTCGTCGACGCATGAGGCAGAGTCCAGCGATTAAGGCGATGAGAAGAGACAGGCCAACGCCCAAGCCAACACCAAGACCGATCTTTGCACCTTCGCTCAGACCGCCGCCACCGCCACTATCACTCGACGACTCTCCATTGAGGGCAACTGTGGAGTTCGAACTCGAACTGTCTGTTGTAGATGAAGCTGGATTGACTGCGGTCGTTGATGGCGCTTCTCCCCCATTTGTGGCAGCAGGAACCGTTGGTCCAGCAATAATATCTGTAACAGTGGGTGTCTCAAGCAAAGAGTCTTGTTGCTCAATCGAAGCTAAGAAAAGGGCTGTCAGGCTCAAGGTGCAGTATCGTTACTTAAGAAGCGACAACATACCGGACGTTGCAGCTGCGGACGCTGCTGATGCCGCAGACGACAACACTGAGCTCAGCGAGCTCAGCGAAGACAGCAAGTCCCCACGTGAAGGAGGATCCTGTCGTTGATGGAGTTCAACCATTTCTATCTCATGCACTGCCGTACCAACGTAATCTAGCCTCCAGTCTGAGCGGGAAGGTGTTGGTCTGTGTTCGTTCGGCTCCTGCTTCAAAACACAGCAGTCTTGTATACCGTCGCCGGAAGAGTACACGCACTCAGTCCGCGCACTCTGGGGAGCCGAATGTACACGTCGAAAGCTTCAAAGCCTTGCTTTGTCGTTGCTTCTGTCAAGGAATCCCAGGGAGCAAGGCGACAATTCCCGTCGGCCAGCGTCTGTCCTCTTGGAAGCACAGGTGAGGATCAAGGACGAAAGCCATCATTCCAGCAGAGGCAGAACATGACGAGAGAAGCGCTTTCTGCGCAAGGCTAGACGTCGGGGCTGAGTTGGTGGACGGTGGGTGAATCCTTGTCTCAGCCGCAGGCCAGCGGTAAAGAATAGAAGTCGTGCAGATCGAAGCTGCACGTCCGCGCCGTACATCTTACGCTTCTGACGCTCTCAAGCGCTCCCCAAAGGTGTGGTCAGCCATTGAGATCGATCAGGATAAAAGCCAACACAAGTAGCTTGTTTCATGTGGATGTGGATGGAAGAGGGAAGGGTCACGAGCGGTGACCGAGGGAAGGTGAGTGAATGGAATGGCAGCTGCGGGATCGTGCTCATGTGTACGCCCGGCCTATTTTTGGAAGCCGACGACATCTCCTCGTCTTCCGGTCGAAGTGGTCGTACTTGTCTGACATGGCTTGCATTACCTTCGAAGCAAGTCCGCATAGAATGTTCAGAACTGGGACGCAACCTCAAAAATGCTGCCGTACACCATGATCGAAGCGGCGAGACCACAAAATGCTCGACCTACATCCTGCCTTACAGTTTCGTGTCAGTACATACTCTTTCGGACTCCAGCCCGGCCTATCTACCGAACGATCGGGAAATATCGACACTAGGACTGGCCGCTCGACTGAGAACAATGACCGTCTTGTCGCTACATGAAGATACATACCTACCTATCTCCATCTCGCGGCGATCAAGTACCTGCATCGGCCAAACCAGCGGCCAAAGCCGTTTAGCCCGCGGCGGATAAAGGCCATCCACCTTCCTCTTCCGTCCACTGGAACAGTATCACCAGTCTGTATATCATCCTCTCACTGCGGGGCTCGACTTTGATATGCACTTTCTGCCTCCCATTTCAAGCTCCGCCAAGTCGGTTGGCATGGAAGCTTCGCCGGGCGGCCAGCGGTGCGGTAGGTCTTGTATGGAAGATATGTGCTCCTCTTGCCATTTTATTACGGTAAGAACGTCGCTCTCTGTCCACCTCGTCCAAAGGAACGTTCTGGCGTCGACTTTGCGCTCACTATGGCTCCCGCTAACGAGCAGATACACCATGTGAGCCTGGATGTGGAAGATGCTCCTGAGAAGCCTCTTTTCCTACCGTGCGCGTATTCGTTTTCGGCGGCGAATCAGGCTGGGCACACGAAGAAGGTGAGCAAACCTGATACTATCATGATATTCTTTCATACTAACTTAAATCTCCCAGGTAACAATGAACGCCATCCTCCTCATGTCCTTCTGCCTAGGCAACATCCTCGGCCCGCTCACCTTCCGCGACGAAGACGCCCCCTCGTACACCCCGGCCAAGGTCACCATCGTGGCCGTCGACTCCGTCGCCATCGTGCTGACGCTCGTGTTGCTGGCGTGGTATGTGTGGCAGAACCGCAAGCGGGAGAAGCAGACGGCGGGGATCGAGCAGGAGCCGGATGTGGAGTTTGCGGATTTGACGGATCGTGAGAATGCGTGGTTTAGGCATAAGTATTGAACGAGAGATGATCTTGTCGTGCGAGGGGAGGAGATTCGGATGTCAGTTGAATGGGTGAGCAGATCGTTCCGATGGTGAGAGAGAAATCTCCTTGGGCGCGTCCAGGATCGCTGAAGGTGAGTGTCAAGATGGAAGCCACAAGTAAGCAGAGCCGAATGTAAGCACACAAGTAAATGATCTAATAACAGGTCGTACATTATATTCATAATCGTCATATCTTATCTTCACACGCCAACCGCGCCCTGCGTATGCAAAAGCGAGCTGGTGATCATGCAATGGGGGTATATGTACAATCGTCTCTTTTGTGTCACCTTTTAACCGGCAGCATACAAGCCAAGAGCGACAACATGTGGGTTGATCATGCTCAGGTTGAATGGAGTCAGGTAGCTATGGTGCTGTCAGCAGGAGTTGTACATACAGAAGGGGATGATAACTTACGTGTTCGTGTCGGTAAGGGCAATGAAAGCAGTGTCGTTGACGATACCCTGGCCGCCCTGGTAGACATCACCCGCTGGCTGGTAGGTGTAACCCTGGTTAGGGCCGGTGATGGTGAGGTCGGTGTAGGTGAGGTTGAGGTGTCCGACCCAGGCGACGAACTTGGGCTCGCCGGCAGTGGTGGCGGTGACGTAGCTGTTGTTAGGACCGACGGCTTGGCTGGACGATATTAGTACATATTGGAAGAACGAAAATGTGATGATTGTATGCTTACCCAGGCGCGTCCCACAACAGGCGAACCTGCCTGCCGGGGAAGGTCAGGGGCTCTGAGCGGTTGTGAGTAATGGCTGGGCCGCAACCATAACCGGTCTTGTTCAAGTTGATGCAGCTCTCGTCCTGAGGTGGGATCGTAGATGGGCTGGAGGTGCGGTTGTCAACGCGCTCCCAGTCAGCGGTGTCGTTGGGCGAGACACGGTTGATGTTGGCCTGGTTGGCGACGTGCAATGCTGGGAAGTTCTGCCATGCCAGACGGGTGGTGTTCTCGGGGCAAGACGAGATGTATGGGGCCAGGTAGGTCCATGCCCAGGACTGTGGGATACCAGCCTCGAACCAGACTGGCATTGGGTGAAGACCGGAGAATTGCCGGAAGATCATTTCCTGGCGGGCCTCGGTGGCGATTGACTGAGCGAGGAGTTGGCCAACCTCACGGGAGTCGAGATGGTTGATGAACCCCCAAACACCAGATTCACCCCAGCGGGTGAGGATGGAGTTGAATTCAACAAATTCGCGGACGTTTGTGTAAGGGTAGTTGTATGTGCACTGAGGAGCCGCAGTCTCACCAAGCATATTGGATAGAAGGGTGGCATGGCCTTGCTCCTGCTGGGCCATGAATTGGATGAGGGAGATGTCCTCCTTTGTTAGGCCAGCAGCCAAGAAGTCCTCCTCGGAAAAGGTGGCAACAGCATTGTTGAAGGTATCGAGCTCGATCCATTCCTGGTAGAGACCAAGCATGATGGACTCGTAGTCGAAGTCGCTCTCGACCATGTAACGCGGCTGAGAGCCATTGGTACCCAAGCCGCCAGCTGGGGTGTAAGGGATTGGCTGGGGCTTGGTCAACTCGCCGTTGGTGTTGTAGTAGATGGCAGTTGGGTTCGGTGGTAGAGCTGGGATGGTCTGCCCGAGGGCAGTGGTTGAGACTGCACCAGTAGTAGTGGCCTCGCCACTGAATGGGCCATGGGTGGTCGTGCCTTCACAGCAAGTTAGAAGGAACTCCTTTACATGACCAAGAATGCCAGCGTACCATTGACAAATTCACTCCTCTGCGGGGCGGCAGCGCCTGGGCCAGATGTTGGGGCGGTGGTGTAAATTGCCGAGATCTGCGAGTTCAAACCGAAGCTCGTTGGTACGGCAGTGAGCGATGTAGGCACCTCGCTGGCATATGGAGCAGCGGCGTTGGTGTAGCCAGCTACATTGCCAGACTGATCAGCTGCAAAAGAACCAGCAGCCTTGGTAGCGCTGGATGCGAAGGAGCCGTATGATGGAGCTTGAGGTGCTGGAGCCGCAGCCGCGAGGCTGGCGAGAACTGCAGAGGTGGCAATCGACCTGGCGAACATCTTTTTGATAATCGTGAAGATTAGAGAGCGCGAGGTGAGGAAGGAAAACGAAAGACCCCACGACGAGGACTAGAGACTATATGCGAGCAACGGGCTCGAGCACAGACCTTGGACATCCTGACGTGTGAATGTTCGTCGTGGCACTAACTTGAATCGTCATTGATCGAAAAGGTAAAGACAGTCGAGCATGGCATGTTTCTGATCTCACTGTGAGGCCGAGCGGGACTACGGCATGGGAACGGCAGGCTCAGTATCCACCGACCAGCGTCTGACGCCCTTCCGCCTAGCCCCATGCAGATGTCAAGAAACAATCTACTTCCCGCGAGCCTTGCACGCATCCGCTCGTTAGCCGATTCGACAAATGAATAGTCGAACGATCAAAGGTTTAGCAGAGCTGGAGGCAATGCACGCGAAGACCGCCTGGGGCGACCGGGGTCCTTCGCGCTGGGGTCGTTGACGTAGATTGGTGCGTGGAAAACCTCTCGTTCAGTCGTGGCGGCCTGGCATACAAAAATTTGTCGCCCACGTTGCGCGGAGCGAAAGATAGTTGAGGCTCAAACTTTTCGTCAGGTAAACGTCACGATATTGGCTGCCCCAGATGTAGTCGTCACGTAGCCGGGGTTCCGGCATTAGTGCATTATAAAAACTGGGGCCTTCGGTGGCGGGTCCGGAATCGAAATCGAAGAAGATGTTTCTGTCAGATCGCAAACTACGCTGTTGGCAGTGAGATGGACAGGGAGGTCGTCCGGCTCGCTGGCAAGTTGCCCACTTTGTTGATGTCGGTTGATGTGGTCGACAGAGTTGGCCAGACATATGTGCCGCTGGCTGGTCGTACGACAGAAGAGCGTGCTCGACATCTTGATCTCATATGGCTCTGAGATGTATGACGTCCCTTTCGCGTCTGCAGTGAGCCCATTACCGGACGTCAGCGCTGAATCCGTGCCGAAGTAGCCCTGGTATCCTTCGAGGCAGAATCTGTTGTGGAACTAGTTATCTTGCCCAATCGTCAAATAGACCAAGCTCATGGTTGTAGCTGGCCGTAGCTGACGACAGACATGGACTTCCATCGCAAAGGACTGGAAACACGAGCGCTCCGGATAGAACGTGTTGAGGCTGTACGTATGCAACATCGAAGCCATGCAGCCTACCCACCTCGTCCCTGCACGGTGCAAGTCAGCGTGCATACTCAAGAACTCTAATGCAAGCTCGTGGTGGGTTGTTTCATCTGGGACCAATGTGAAGAAGCTAAGACTGAGGTTTGATTCCATTCTGCCGTAGCCAGCGCACGCCGAGATCCCGCCTGAAGAGACAGAGATCCCACTAGAGACGGCAACGATACCACATATGGGCCGTAGCTTGTTCTGAAGTCCATCGCTGCCTCTGTACCTGGCCGCGGCGCTGACCTCTTGCGGCGATGGCATTCGTTAATGACATTGTCGTCGTCAGCGCATCCTTCTCCACGAGGTTCCGTCCGTATCCAGGAAGTATGCGTTGCGCGATGTTGTAGTGGTGGTCGTCATTGTCCAGATCGACCATGGTCTGTCGCAAGATTGTCTTAATGGTAGGCTGATTTGGAATAGATGTTGTTGGAGAATGGAAGCAGGCTGCGCGGCGCGAAAACATAGAGCGGACCTGACTCCGCTGGGCTGGTCAGTGCTCCAACGCGTGAATTCGCGATAGACTTTCACGGAGAAAACAACAACAATTCCTCCCTCTACGTATCCTCGAAGAACCTCTCTGGAACAGCGACCCATCATATACCGCTCTGGTCTGGTTAAACTGCAAAGCGCCAAACTACAGACAATGGAAACCTCAGCACAAGACGCCTTCCTAACCCAAGCCACAATTGCACGCACGCCCTGCTACCCATTCGACGAAATCAAGTTCAACTGCAAGACTACCTTCGTTGCCTCAGCTCAAACGCTGCTTGAATGTCTTCTTTCACGCTCATGAGGAAGTCCTCGCTGGGGATCTCTTCGACCTCTGCCGCAGTGGCCCAGAGAACCTCCCGGCACACATAGTCGTCTGGCTTCAACTGAGGCACGTGCTCAACAGTCCAAAGCAGGCTTGCTCGGAGCCACACGCTGTCCTCGAGCATGGCCGGGCTGACTGCTGTATGGAGCGCCGTGGCTAGTCTGCTGTTCTGCAATTTTGCCGGATCCAGGCCCACTTGCGTCCGGCAGGCTACCCTCCCGTACTCTTCGACCGTCACATCCAAGTCCATGCCACGATCTATCCGCGATCTCAGAAGGCTTGCGACGTCATTTTCGTCTTCTGGTCGAGCAAGCCTGTACATTGGCACCCCGATCTTGTTGGCCCAGGACTTCCTTTCCGAAGTGGTGTGAAAAAGAAGTACGCGGTCTTCGTGGAAGATCACGTTACAGACGATCAGCACGTCGAATGTCGTCCCGAGATGTCGGCCTTGAGCGTCCAGATATTGCTCTGGCAAGTTCGAAGTATCAGCGGCGAATCCGCTCACAGTCCCACTGTCGGTCATGTCGACATAAGGTGAGAGATGTTCTTCCTTGACTTCGGTCACCGCGGGACGTCTACGTTCTTAACATGTTGTCTCGAATCCTTGTTGTTGACATGTCACAGTGTTTCCAAGAATCATCTAATACCCTTAGTGACCCCATTGGCTGGCGTCATTGCCAAACCCCTCTCCAAGGAGGCTTCGCATCACGTGTCATCTTCTAGACCCTCAAAAGACCGCCGAAAGTCCGTTTACCAAGCCCTTTGACGAGATCAGACGCTTGAAACCTGAAAACGTTACAAGATACTGGACAATCCAAGCCCTGAGTAGGTAATCCCTCAACAGACCGCGCACAATTCGACAGCGCAACGATGTACGCGGAGAGCAATCCTTCAAGTGGGACAATGCTTGGAATCCGACAGATTCGACCACGACTTGGACTTGACATAGGCTTTGTACGCGCCAGTGCTCATCATCTGGACATGACTTCTCGTACCGGATTACCAAGATGCAAAGCCTGGTCAGGGCGGCCTCGTTGTAGGTAAGAACTATGAGCGTCATCCCCAGACGCAACATGGGGTCACGGGAGTTGAAAAGACCGCTGTGCAGGATTTCATCTCCAAAAAGATGCAGAACATGGTCGTCGGCTCTGCGGCATCTTTGACTGCGATATTCAGTGGAGCCGGGTGGAAAAGGCGGAGTAAGCGGAGAGAGAACGGCTCCACAAAGTCGCCCGTCAAGCCTTCAGAAGCTTTTTACTCTGGGTGAACAAGGCATGCCCTTATGCAGGTACGATGCCCCATGGAGAACATCGTTCGTCACTTTCAATAAATCCATGCATAGATCTACCTCCACGTCAACATTTAGACCATCCTCTTTGCCGCTTCAGTCCACCGACCCCGCCGACGGTCAAAGTGGCACGGCAAGCTGTACTGCAAGCAAAAAATGCAATCGTCGTCAGGTACTGGACTTCAACTGACCAGTATGCATTTGCGATTCACCATTCATCGAGGCCACCTCCAAATGGAGACCATTGGAGAGCCCGGTCCGATCTCCAGAAGTTGTTCCTCGTCTTTAGACAAGATTCAAACATGCGGCACGTCTGGCACATGAACGCCTGCTCCAAAGTTTGTGACCTGCCCATTCTGTAGCGGGTCGAGTGTTCAAAGGATCCGAATGGGCACCTCCATCGTTGCATCGTGGAGACCCAAAATCCAAACCAGGGATCGACACGAGGGCAGATCTAAAAAGGATCACCTGGGGAAGCTTATGCTTCCACTATAAAGCCCCAGCTCTGTATCCACTCTGCGCCGTCTCGCATCTTCTGCCCCTCTGGAGACTCACCAAGATGTGGACGAAGTTGGTCCTTGCCAGCATTGCTGCGCTTTGCGGCGCCCAGTCAACATTCTCACCACTGCGTCCACCATCATTGCCTCTCGCCGTGCGAAGCCCTTACATGAGCACATGGTAATGCCCAACTGTGTAAGCCTTTTAAGAGACGGTAACTAATGCCACTCTTCTCCACAGGCAACAGGCGGGCAGCAATGGAGGCAACGGGGGATATCTTGCTGGGCAATGGCCTACCTTTTGGGCTGGTCAAATTACAGGTTGGACGGGATACATCAGAGTCGACAGTGAGGATATATGCTTGCTGAGCGAGGTTCGATGCACTGACTAGGTGTGTAGACATTACCTACACCTGGATGGGTGCACCCAACGTGACTGGCCAGACCAATTACTACGTTGTTCAGACCGGATATGAATACACGCCAACCTCCAGTATCTTCACTCTCGATGTTGCAGGCCAAGTGGAGTTGACTGCAACGTTCTTGAGCCCAGTCCTTCCAGAATCGCTCTTGCAGATGTCTCTGCCATACTCATACTTGACCACATCCGTACGAAGCTTGGACGGCAGACGACACAATGTTCAACTCTATACCGATATCAGTGCAGAATGGGTTTCAGGAGTTCGTGACTCTGTTGCACAGTGGAGTTATGGCACTTCGGATTCGAACGTACAACCAAATGCGGTAGAGGCTGTTCAAGAGGCAGCCGCACCAGCACCTGGCCCTCTCACCACGTACGCCACACATACCCAGTATCAACTGAAAGGAGCACCCACCCACACTGGCGCGATGGTCCATGCTTCCAGTCAAGGAGTTCGTCCCAGCGGTGTTGCTGAGCCTCCGCTCAACGCAACAACACACACCAATGCCGAAGCAATGGTGAACGCAAGAGCCGGTGGTGTGGCGTATCACAGAGTCTGGCGCCAAACGCAGCTTGAGTTCACCGACTTGGGAACCGAGCAGGCCGAATGGGGTTACTGGTACTACGCAACCGACAACACGAGGAACCTCACCCATCAGCAGGGGTCTGATATTTCTGTGCGCACTCAATTCATCCGAGACGGCTTCTTGGCCAATACCCAGGACACCAACTACCGACCGATCAACCAGAACTACCCTGTCTTCGGCTTTGCCCACAATATGGGCGTCATTGGCAAGAACGGGCAGAAGAATCATACGTTCCAGCTCAGTCTGCATCAGCAGAACTGCATCTTGTTTGAGGAGGCAGCTGGAAATACGTCGGTGCCTTGTCTCTGGACGAGCTACTTCAACCAGGAGACGGACGCCGTGGAGTACTTCTACAATCAGTACTCGAACATCTCGGCGGCGTCAGAAGCTTTCGACAGCAAGGTCGAGGCAGACTCGAAGGCGTCTGGAGGTGACGACTACTATGCTCTTACGGCCTTGGCTACTCGTCAAGCTTTCGGCGCCTTGGAGTACACCAACAAGCCAAGCCAGCCGTGGATCTTCTTGAAGGAGATTTCGTCCGATGGAGACATTCAAACTGTCGATGTCATTTTCCCATTCTTCCCGATTATAATTTACACTAACCCGAAGCTTCTGAAGTACCTGCTGGATCCGCTGTTGTAAGTTGTCTTTGTTACAGATTCTGAAAGTACTTGCTGATCCATTTTCATAGCATCAACCAGGAAGCTGGCTACTGGCCGTATGCTTTCTCCATTCACGACTTGGGCCACTTCCCCAACGCCACGGGCTACAACAACCTGCAAGTAAACGTCGAACAACAACCTGTGGAAGAATGCGGCAACATGCTCATCATGGCCCTCGCCTACGCTCAGCGAACCGGCGACAATGCTTACCTCGCCCAGCACTACAGCATCCTCCGCCAATGGAACGAATACCTCGTCAACGACTCCCTTATCCCAGAAAGCCAGCTCAGCACGGACGACTTCCTCGGCGCCGTCCAAAACGACACCAACCTCGCCCTGAAGGGCATCGTCGGCATCGAAGCCATGGCCCAAATCGCCAACCGCACCGGCCACACCACCGACGGCGTCAACTACACCGGCATCGCCCACAGCTACATCAAGAAATGGCAGAACTACGGCGTCAACTTCCAAGCCACCCCACCGCATTCCGAGACGCAGTACGGCAACACCACGACCTACAGCCTGCTCTACAACCTCTACGGCGACGCCCTGCTCGGCCTCCAGCTCGTCCCCAAGCGCATCTACAACATCCAATCCAACTTCTACCCGACCGTCTTCCAGCGCTACGGCGTGCCTCTTCGATCAAGTTTCACGGCCACCAAAGCCGACTGGGAACTCTGGTGCGCGGCCATCGCATCGGCGAGCACAAAGAACCAGTTCATCAGTATCATTACGACGTATTTGGACCAGACTCCGTCACAATATCCCTTTTCGGATTTGTATGATACGGGCACCGGGGAGCAGTATTTCAGTGGGGCGAGTTTCGTCAATAGGCCTGTGGTTGGGGGCATCTTTGCGCCTTTGGCGTTGGAGGGCGCGCCGACGAGTGGGACTGTGACGCCGATTAGTTTGGCCAAGGCGCCGTCGAAGGAGTGATCTGGGAAAAGAAATGGTCTATGAGATATGACATGCTATGATTGATGAGAAGATAGCACAAAGGTCTCCCAAAACATTCGCTGCTACAACAATGCCTTCTCAAACATCAATCGGACACTTCACCTCCCCCGCCAGCAACTTGATCAGCTCCCTCACATCCCCCACGCCTTCCAACCCCAGCACCGTCTTCTCAATCTCCTCCCTCCTCCCCTCATCCAAAATCCCCCTCACGAGTCCCCTCCACTTCTCGACAATATCCTCATTGCTCGCCGGCGGCGAAATCCCTTTCGGCGCTTTCACCTCCTCCTTGACTTCCGTGCCATCCGCGAATTTGATAGAGATCTTCGTCGTGAACAGCGCGTCGCCTTGTGCGTCGATGGAGGCGTCGTGCTTTGGGTGGACTTTTTCCATCATGGCGCGGATTTCGGGACGGTTGAGTTTCGAGGCGCCGAATTGCGACATCAAGACTTCCCTGTCGTAGAGCTGCGACGCCGCGGCATTCTGGATGGACATTTGCGCGGCGGTGCTGGTCAAAGGTTTGTCCTTGGGCGCGATCCATCCTCCATGTTCGTAGGCGGCTTTGGCGTGTTTGGTGGTGACGGAGGTTATGTTGGAGAGGTTCTTGGTTTCGAAGAGGGATGGGTGGGCTTTTTGGAGGTTCTCGACGGCGTCGATGGTGGAGTGCAGGGCGGCCATGGCGGCGTGGAGTTTGACTCGGATGTTGTGGATTTCCCAGCGGGTGCCGAGTTCGCTTGAGATTTCGTCGGGGAGGGATTTGGGAGATTTGCTGGCGCCTTCGCTGAACATGGAGAGGAAGCCGCCGTATGGGCGTTCATAGACTGGGATGAGGGGTTAGTTGTGGGCGATATGGGAGTGGCAGTTTGAGCTTACCTTCTTCGATGCCGGTGTAGTTCTCTCGTGCTAGTAGGGTAGCGAAGAGACCGTTCCTCGAACCGAAGCCGTGTTGCATACGCTTGGCCATACTGCCGAACTGTGCAGACATCAGACCTCCGGCTTGCGTACATGCAGTCCCCAAAGCCCACTCAATCTGCTGTGGATTCAAGCCCAGGTACGAAGACACCGCGGCGGCTGTTGCAGAAGGTCCCTGAACAGCACCACTATGCCAGCCTCTTGAAAGCAAATCCCCTCCGTGAAGAGCGAGACCAACTCTTGGCCCAACCTCGCAGCCAACAACATACGCCTTCAAGAAATCCAGCCCAGAGAATTTATCGCCTTCTTCCGCCTCGCTCGCCGCGAACAACGCCGGCAGCAGCAACGAATTCGAATGCAGCGGCGCTCGAGAGTGGTAGTCATCCAACTCGAAACCCTGCCCGAACGTGCTGTTCAGCAACGCAGCCGACAAAGGCGGCAATTTACGATCTCCCCATCCGATGACCGTACATTGGCCTTGGGGATCCATTTTGAAAATTGCTTTCGCGGCAATTTCGGACCATGGTAGATGTGCTGCCACAAAAGAGCAGGCGATGCCGTCGAGGATCAGGTACTTGGCTCGTTCGAGGACTTCTGGGGGGATGTCTGAGATTTTGGTCGAGTGGATCCAGTTGGCGAGTTGGCCTGTTTGGCCCGAGGGGTTGCTTGGTTGGTTCGTGGTGGAAGACATAGTATTTAGTAGATGTTCAGAGGATCTGACCTACCTTTGCTCCTCGAATGGAGGATGCCTCTTACATTATATCAATGGATTGTTGAGGAGCTGTGAGCTGTAGCTTCGTCATGACCAGTCCCGGCATCGCTGCTCGAGTTAAGTGAATGCTGAGTGATGTTGCACTTCGGCCATACAAGGTTCAGCAAGATGGCATGTGTTCTTTGACCGCGGCTGCCGTTGTAGGATATAGCTGGGAATACATAGTGTGTTGTTGAAGACAGGAAGTCGTCTCGGCGAAGAGCGAGGACGGAGCTAAGGGACATTGGCACTGCGACTTCGGGCCAGGGGCTGTCTCTCCGAAAACTCGCTCCTGACCACAGCACTTCTTTTGCTGCCATGACCGAGAAAGGCACCAAACTTGTGCATCAATCGTCCAACTCTGCTCTGAGCTGCGAAAATTTCTTCGCAATGAGCGTAAATGCTCAGAAAAGCGATCTCGGCTCGGAGTACGTTTCCCGGCCATCAACCGCGGGAAGTCGTGGATGCTAGGCTGGACGAGACCACTTGCACACAGCACAGCATCGACTGTGGCTCAGGTACAAGAAGCGAATGCATCTCGAACTCGTTTGGTTCTGGTTTGGTGGGCATTCAAACACTCAGGTCAAGTGTTGCAGGCTGATTGAAAGCCTCACGCCAGAGTCTGATAGCGGTAAACATTGATATGTAACCAGCACTGACAAGTTATGCGCTTTGCGCTTTGCAGGCACGAGAGAATGACGAAGATTGTTGTGCTCGTGACTAACCTTGTGTAAAGGTCAATTGTGCTGTTATGAGCACGTCTACAGACCGTCTGTCCTACTGCCACTCCTCTTTTTCTCCAACGACGTCTCAACATTGTTCGCATTATCATGCACGGTATGGCCTCATTCTTTGCTGCTATTTCCTCTTGGCATGCGCTACATGCTCTGCATCTGGTCATACGTCCGTCAAGTGGCCCAACCGGAAAGCGAGGAACAGCCTGAAGATAAGAAGGAGGCAGCGTGGAGTTGGCGGTAAGCAAGGCGTGGGTGTTGACTTGCCAGTGACGCCGTCTTGTATGCTCGATCGCAGGCCTGGAGGGCGGAGAAGAGGCCACAATCACAGCCAGTGTACACCAGCCGCTCCACAGCCGTGCGACAATGCTGTGCCTGTATCCAGAGGTGGCATTGCAGGCGTTTTGAGTGCGAGCACGACTCGAAAGCGACGAGATGTTGGTATCCGCCACAACGACATCAGCGTGCAGGGACACGATAGGACCTCGTTGCGACACCAATTGGGAGGCGGGTGAGGTCACCGAAAGCCTGTTATTAAGCTGAAGCCTCGTGACGCCCTCTAGATCGAAACCGGCGCCAGGTCCCACTTGTCGAGAGCTTGAGGAAAGCTTGCTGACGCTTCGATTTTGGTCGTGCTTTCTCGTCCATTTTCTGGCCAGACACGTGCTGCCGAAATTCCCGCACACTCGAAATGGAGCAAGGGTTTGCGAATCCGTTTGCTGGGGACGGGCACAATAAGGACGACAGCCAGCAGCCTGATCCAAGTCCGCCTGCCCAGAGCCCGACCGAACACTTGGCCCCAGAGCAGACGACTCGTGCGTCTCCACTCAGAGTGCCGAGTCCGACTCCCAGTCCGGCACCCAGCAGCAGCGAAAAGAAGCCCAGACCCGAGAGTGGAAGTGGAGACGACGACGTATCCCAGCACGAAGGTGTCCTCGAGAAGCTGAAGACCGCTGCCGATGATGCTGCACCGGCTGTAGTCGACAAGATCAGGACTGTGGCACATAAGATCCACCTTCACAGCGTCAGGGCTGAAGGGGTCACCAGGTTGCTAAATCCAACCACCATCCGGATGCAGGCCCGCTTCGGTAGCGACCCCAGCCAGGAGGACAGTCACGGCTTGCACAAAGCCAAGGAGATGGCTCTGATATGGCGATCTCGCGATAACCGAAAAGGCCGCAATTCGATAGCCGTGCCTATGATGCCACCTATTGAATCGGAAGAAACTCCTCTGTTACCCTTGAGGTACACCCCTCGAATATCTGGAAAGTTGAGCGACATTGGTTCTACACTGTGGCGAATGTGCACTGTCTTTCCCTACTGGGACATGGCCTTTTGGAGTGGATGGTCGTATACGATTGGGTCGGCCCTATTCGTTGCAGATGGAGCGATGGCCTGGGGTCCTGTGGCATTCGGGGAGAATTTCGAGTCAGCCACCACGGAAAAGTATGGCGGTCCGCTGTGCTTCTTCTTTGGTGCCCTCTTCTATCAAATCGGAGCTGTCGCGGCGTACTTGGAAGCTGTCAATGATGGATCCTTCCACGGCTCTGCAATGCGCAGGCTACTAGAAGGCCACGGTCAGGCAGCCAGCAGGAAGTTGCTTGACGACAAGATTCATAACTTTGTTGGTCACATCAAGCCGCACCATCGAGATCACGACGCTGAAGCTCTCGCCAACTCGGTCGATCCCGAAGCAGGCTGGAAGACCAAAGAGCATCGCCATTTGAGACCTGGATCCATCTATCCAACCGGCAAAGCTCCAGCGCCTCGCCGTGGCGGAGTCGATCTCGGCGGCGAAGAAGGCGATGAAAGCGCCTATATGACCTGGCGATGGTGGCCAAGCTGGCATGCGTTGAGAACACAGCATGTGTATGAGATAGGATACATCGCCTGTACCATCCAACTGTTCGGTGTGACGTTGTACGGCGTTACAGCCATCGTCATCCTCCCGGGCATCCTCGACAGCCTGAGCAGTTGGCAAGAACTCGGCGCGTACTGGGTACCACAGATCGTCGCCGCAGCTTGCTTCCTCATCGCAAGTATCATGTTCACCTTCGAAACGCAAGAAAAGTGGTGGAAGCCCGAGCCGAAAGTCCTGGGTTGGTGGATCGGCGTATGGTCCATCCTCGGATCAGTAGGCTTCGAGCTCTGCGCCGGATTTGGTGTTCCTTCTGGTTCCTTGACCTGGGCCGCATACCAGAGCGACTTGTCCAGCATGTGGGGATCTGCCGCATATCTGATTGGCAGCTTCCTGCAGTGGTATGAGGCTTTGAGTAAGAATCCGATCGAGGAGCTGTTCAGTGAGCCTGGAGAGATGAAGTCTTACCAAGTGCATCCCGTATGAGCGAGACCCAGAGCGACTTTTCCAGCGATGTTTGGCCCCAGAGCGACTTTCGGCCTTTTGACCCATAGCGACGTTTCCAAGGATACCCAGGCGCCAGTTGACCACAAGCGACATTTCTCCCAAAGCAGCATTGGCCCATAGCGACTTTGCCATTTCTGATGCATTGACCGATTGACGACTGACGAAGAACATGAACACCCTTGGGACAGAACGACCCATGGCATCCGGCGCGACCAGAAGCAGTAGATTTATCTCATGCCTTGTCATGCCAGAGCGACTGCACCGAATAACCCAAGATCAAGAGCGACATTCTCCGAAAGCGCCACGCCAGCATCCATAGCCATTTATCGAGCTCGGACCGATGGATAAGAGACAGTGTTACCAGTCTTCCAAACGAGATTGTTGACGACGTCTTCAGATCTGCACCGATGCAACTCACGAGGGGCGAGCTATATCTGGATTTGCAGCAAATGTATTTGCCCTCCCGTCCTTTTCTATTGCATCATCTAACCGATACTTCAGATCACTCTATCTTGGATAAGCAAGCGTACGTGCGTTAGCTAGCGGTATGCAACGACAAGCAGTATGGAGATGAATAGTCATCGTACAATTTAGGAAATTTCCAAACTCGCAAGACGACTCATCTACCTGCACACTCCCCTCCGCCCCACTCCAAAGTCAACAATGCATCACCGGCACCGTACTTGCGCAACAATACTACCATTAATTCCGCCCCATTCCTCTTCTCCCTTCTCCCACCTCCAAGCTGTATGTAGAGTAGATCGTAGTAAGGACTCGACTTCATTCTCCAATCTGTCGGCTGTCTTCAAGTCGAAAACGAAGTCAGGTGGGTAGCTCGGGGCTGGACAGATGGATCATGGGATCGACTGCAAGAGTGAAAGTCTTCTATTTATACAGATCGTTACGCGCAAGCTCGCACATGGCTAACATTACAGCCCACTACGATCTCATCACCCATTCGTCATCGGGTCGTTATCAGGATAGTAGAAAAACGCCAGCGCAATGATCAAGTACCAACCAACACACAAGCAACCCTCAAGAAAATTGCTCGTCCCGCCTCGGATGAGGAAATTCGTCACGAGTACGCTCAAGAAGAACACAACCGTCTCGAATAGCTGGAAGTGGAGTGACAGCGGTTTTTCCATCGCCCACGCGAAGAGTACCAGTAGCGGCGTGACGAACAGCGCGATCTGCAGGCCACTTCCGAGATCCACGAGGAGGGCCAGGTTCATCTTGCCTTTCCACGAGACGATGACGGCTGTGACGTGCTCGGCGGCGTTGCTGACGATGGGGAGGAGGATCAGACCAATGAAGGTCTTGGACATGGATGTCGTTTCGACGATCTCGTTGATGCTGTCGACTAGGAATTCGGCGCAGACACCCACGCAGAGTGTGGTGACCACGAGGCAGGCCAAGGCTCCTTTTGGTCCGAGGGTCGTTTCGATCTCTTCGTTGTGGTGCTTGGATTGGGCGTGTACGGGGTCGATGTTCTCGTCACCGTCGCCTTCGGGTTCGGGGCCGTCGTCGCGAAAGAGATTGGAATGTGTTCGGAGTTGGAATACGAGGTAGAGGAAGTAGAGCACGATCAGGATGATTGCTGTTCCGCGTGAGACGGCCAGGACGTCAATCGTGTCGCCGTCTGCTGAGTCGCGGAGCGTGGAGTAGAGAATGGCGGGTACGATCAAGGCTGAGGAGGCCAGAGTTAGGAGAGCGGACATGATGCCGGCTACGGTTGGATCGTATCTCGATTCGCGTCGTCGGATGCCACCTGAAATGAAGCAGCAGCCTAGAACCTGTTCGCAATAGGTCAGCTACATGTGTTGAAGACGAGCTTATGAGCAACTTACTAGAAGGATGTTGACCAGAACACTGCCAAGAATACTGGCCTGCACAAGACGATACTCCCCCTTGTTCAGAGCAATGATCGAAACAATCAACTCGATGGCATTGCCGAAGGTGGCGTTGAGCAATCCTCCAATCGCCGGACCAACAGTGTGGGCCAACTCCTCAGTGGCAAAGGAGAGCAATGCCGCCAATGGAATGATGCCCAAGAAGTTGAGCACAAAAATCGCCATGGCAGGCCAATCCACTACTCCAGCAGCAATCCCCAGCGGCACAAAGACCAACAGAATGTTAACATAGCTAGACGATATGACCTTCCACACAGTGCGTCCTATTCGGGCTGGCCATTCTTTAACACGTGGTGTGTTCCTTGTTGCATTCTGTACATGATTCTGCACATGGCCAAGAAGGGAAGTCTGTTCGTTTCGATCTCCATTTTCTTCGTTGAGCAGACCGTCCTGATGTCCTTGTCGTTGACTGTTTCCGGTCCTTCGCACCAGATTGTTGAATCTGGCTCTAATCCCGGACGCCGACATTGTTGTCGTCGGTCAATGCTGCTGAATTGCAGTGTCGCAGTTGATGCAAGACGGTGAATTTTGTTGCTGGTGATGCGCGAGTGACACTGCCATCACTGCCATCACTGCCATCAAAATCAATGCTTGAGCCAATGAAAGGAGGGCAATGTTTTGATGACGTTGATGCCAAGCATTGCCGGTGAAAGTCTAATAATCTGGGGGCTGGGGTTCACAACTTCACCTCCCTTGTCAGTACGCTCAAATTCCTTCCTTCTATCCCCTACGCTCGATGAAGTTGACCCCTTGGATTCTACGTTGCAGAACATGGTTTTCCCTATCAAGGCAGCTGTAAAAGATATAGTATCGTCAATATTGATAGATCGCTATTTTTTACTTTAGTACAACTCGGATACAAGCACGTAATTTGAGGAGATCGCTCTACAACACCAATGAACAAGCATTAGACGAAACAAGTGCAGCCAACATCCAACTCCCACGCAATAACGACATCATACTCAACACTTTGATCTTTTCTCCCGGTGAGCTCATGGAACGGAAGATCCAGCTTGGGTGAGCGCGCCCTGCACAGCTCCGCCGACCTGGTTTCCGGCAGCACCCACGTCACCGGTACCAACACCGTCAATGTTATCTTCTGCGGTTGTAATGGGCGCAATCTCGTCACCCACGCCAAGAGCATCCCCAACATCTTGCGTACCTTCGGCGATCTTGTTGAGCTGGCGGCGGGCTGGGGCCGAGCCTTTGGCGCCAGACACAGCTGAGCCGATGGCGTTGCCAATTGCAGCACCGGTATCTGCGGGGATGTCTGCTTCGTAATTGCCGACCACAGCACCGGCTGCATTTTCAGCGGCATCGATCTCGTTCCCGGCGCTTGAAACAGCACCCGTGACGGGTGCGGTCTCTTGTCCCGCGCCTGCGGCATTGCTGATAGCTTGGACCCCGTTGGAGATGTCCGCGACCTGACGACGAGCGTTGCCGACGGCGCAGTCGCCAGTGCACTCATCGCCAGTGTCGCCAACGGCGCCTGCCTGGATATTCTGGGCGGCGTAACCGGTACCCTGGTCCACATTATTGACGACATCGTAACAAGCTGCAGATAGTCAATCATCAGCCACGTCCTTGTATTCCTAGAAAACTAGTGCTCCCAGGAGCCACTTACCGGCAGCAAGACCAGAGCCTTGGCGGCGGAAGAATCTGAACCTCCTCGTGGCAGCCTTGGCGCCAGCGACGTTGCCGGCAACATTGTTCAGCGCTGCTGCAGTTCCTTGGCCAACACCATTTGTGACACCGTTGACCAAACCCTGGCAGGCCTGAGCCTCTCCTACAGACATGTCTTAGCACTTTCCACGAATCGAAACCTGAAGGCTGGAAGATTTGCCAGGTGTGATCATACCTCCAATTTGAGGAACGGGAACAGCCAAGACGTTGGCGGCCAGGGCGGCCATGATGGTAGCGGTGGAGAAGTGCATTGTGTCGGTAGTGAACTTGAAAGATGTGGTAAAGAGGTAATGATGGGGTGGGGTTGACGGTAGTGTTGAAAGGGGTTGCACTTGGGAGGCGCTGGCGCTCTGCTGGCTTCTGTCTTTGGTCGTTGGTCTGGCTGGATGAACGCTGTCTTGGACCGTCGACTTCAAGGTTTATATATTCGTTGGAAGGGGCACGGCACAACCATACTGGCAATGCCGTTGCTGTTGGGATTGACGGCCCAAGGGCGACGTTGAGACGTCATCGAGCCTGCTGCTGGCTTCCGTGTTAGCTCTGATGTTTCTCATCGCGGGAAATATTCTCGCGCGACTGGAAGGGATGTTGTCTGACAGAGGCAGGGATCAGCAACTCAGGCGCATGTAGAAACTCTCCTTGACAAAGAACTGGGGGATATATCGGCAACATCGTGCCTAGCGCACGTGGCTTGCTGGGAAAGTTTGGTAGGCGAAAACTAAACAGCTCTGCAAGGTCGACTATTGAGTCCCTACATGACATTGTGGCTTCAAAGCCTCCGAAGCGGCATCTCGGTGCATGGTGGCGTCTAGGCAAGGCGTTCTGCCTGGGCAGAGACTCATCCAGCAACCATTGCGAGGAGGTAGTCGACAAGGCATTTGGGTTTGAGCCAGCATCGCAATCAGTGAGGGTATGTTGGTTAGACTTGCAAATTCTCCGACTGTCGACATTGTGTCTCCACCGATCAACGCTACCACGTGCGTTGAGACCCGGATCGACATTGAGAGCATGGCCTCGTCGTGGAGGAGGAGATCGACACTGGGGGATTGTCACCGGGCCCCGATGGCCGCACTCGACCGAAGAGTGCCGGTGAGGGCAACTAACGGCAGGCGTGAAGAATCGGAGGGTAGGGTGAGGTCAGCTTTCAGGTAGAGCTGCAGTCGGCACGATCCGCAACAGGCTAGTATGGCGTGGAGAATCGTGGAGGACCTGGTACAAGCACTTGCAGATGAGGAGGTCGACAGAGTTGCGGTGCCGCCATGCAGTTTTTCGATGTCACCAAAGCTGCTAAGAGGTGGAAGAAACCATAAGCTTTCTACAAAATAAGGCTTAGCAAGGCTTGGCAGCTTAGTGGCTTGCGCCATCACCGTCATGTCGGTCCAAAGTGTCCTTGTTCTTGGGCTTCCACATGGCCGGCAATTGCACAGGACCAATGGCATACCACCTCTCGAAACGCCCATCGCCCGTACTGGAGGTGAGCAGCCAGCCGTGCCGCTCTGTGTTCAGCAGGGATGAGTCCAACGTCACCTTACCGGCGAAATTGGCGGCACCGTCCTCCAGAGCTTTGACAAGGTTTTCAACGAAGTCTGAATGTACCATGCCTACCTTCCATTGCAAATTCTGCTTTGAGCTGGCGTGGTGAGCTGACGCAGGCTCTACTGTGGCCGCAAGCCGCTGACGATATGGCAAGATTCCCACCAGAGACTCCATTGTTGGGAAAGAAGAGCTGACGATATGGCAGGACCGTCACCTTGCACCCATTACAGGCGAAGAAGAATTCATACGTACTATCATACCAGTTGCATGTACAAGCGCTTCGTCATTTCAACATGCCAGGACCAGACAGAATTTATGTCGACGACTACCCGCATGCACAGACCGATGAAGATGAAAAGCTGCTTTACAATGAAGAGGATACTTCGCTCGGGCCCAAACTACCCCGGCGACGCGTCTATGGTGGGCTTTCAGCCTTGTCATGGCTTTCAAATGTCGCCTTACTCGGCGTGATACTCTTTCTCCTTCTCGACAAAATACACAACTCCGGTCACCGGCCAGTCTACGAACTTGCCGGAGACATCAACAATGTCTGGCCTGAACTTCCACAGCAGATAATCGAATTTCAGCCGGACAGCCGATTCATAGGAAATCTTACGTCACCCACCTTCATCAACAATATCAAGCAGCACTGGCTAGAGCTTGTCCCTAAGGGTCTCGGATTCGTCGAGGTTGTTGACTGCGCCGGCCGACCAAACATACCCCCGCCATTGATCGAATACAAGAAACCAGTCTACACAACTTCCATCACCCACCAGCTCCACTGCTTGTTCATGGTTATGCACGGATTCAACGATTTGGCATTGAATCACGGCAGGTTTGCAATGAACATGGCAGAAGACGACGGTGATGAGGGTCTGACGCGGGAGGGCGAAGACCCAGTCGAGCATTTGAGCCATTGTTTTGATTACCTAAGGCAGGCAATCATGTGCCATGGCGACACGGCGCTGGAGGGTCGGCAGACGACCTTCGGATCCCATGTAGGTGGCAGTGACGGGTGGAATGTGCAGCATGTGTGCAAGCCTTGGGATCGGATCCACGATTGGTTGGAGGAACATCGGATTGACGACCGGGAGTGGATTTGAGGGTTAAGATTGCTAGGGTGTGATAGGACTATACTCGGCCGTGGCCTTGTGTTGCACCGCAGGAGATGATCCTCTGAAGATTCTTCAACCGTCGGAATCAATGACATGCGGACACGGCAGCGATCTGTCAACTTTGGTGGAAGCCAAAGCCGAAATCCCGCGCAGAAACAGCTGCTATGGCCGATACTAATCACCGAGCCCGTATACGCGGAGGATGATGATTCAAAAAGTGCGACACTGCAGATCCTTCAACTCCGAAACATGCCCGGATCGCTCAGAGAAGAACTCAATGTCTATCACGAGTTGCCGTCGATACGCAAGCTGCTGCTGCATGAATTGCGTGACTCATGAAAATGGTAGATGCGCCTTGATGCAGCCCAGCCTCGGGTTTAGTTGCCGGAGGGGTATGTTTCTCGCATTTGAGGTTCATCTGCAGTCTCTTGATTCGTAC
This sequence comes from Zasmidium cellare ATCC 36951, assembly GCF_010093935.1. Taxonomy (NCBI): domain Eukaryota; kingdom Fungi; phylum Ascomycota; class Dothideomycetes; order Mycosphaerellales; family Mycosphaerellaceae; genus Zasmidium; species Zasmidium cellare. The sequence goes on from NW_022986960.1 coordinate 245,663, forward strand.
TCTGTTAAGTATATGAGAACGATATCCTCATCAATCTATACTGGCCTTCATGCTCTCAACCCATTCAAGTCATGGCAATGATGGAGCCGGCAACGCCACAGAGCAATTTCGAGGGCGAGAAGGTTGACACCCAGCCGATGAAAGACATCGACGAAGATGTCGACTTGGAAGCTACTCAGAACAGATCTGGAATCCCAACAGCGACCGACTGGTACCCCGATGCTGCCAGAGACCCGGCGAACCCGCAGAACTGGTCGATGTTGAAAAGGGTATTTCATACCGCGGTGCCCACGAGCATTGCTTTTTTATGGTTCGTCCAGGCCACTCCACATCGCAATGATCGCTAATGATAGGCAGTCCATTCGGGTCGTCAGTCTATACACCAGCGATATCTTCCATCATGGCGGACATGGGAGTGAAGCGAGAGGTTGCTTTGTTGCCTTTCGTTTTCTATCTTCTCGGGCTTGCTTTTGGACCTGTGAGCTTAGCCGAGATGATTCCAGCCTCCGTGACTGACGTTTCTAGGTCCTTGCTGCTCCTCTCAGCGAGACTTTTGGTCGAAGAATCGTCTACATTGGAGCTCTGCCGTTGTTCGCGGTCTTCACGATAGGGGCTGGCTTCTCGACCAACATCACTTCGCTTATCGTCTGTCGATTCTTTGCCGGAGCCTCGTCAAGCCCTGGGTTGAGCATTGGGTCCGGCACCACAGCAGATGTGTGGCGTCCAAATGAACGATCAGTCCCCATGGCTATTTTCGTGACGAGTGTTCAAATGGGGCCTGTGTTTGGACCACTGGTGAGTAGTTACTCTTCGTCTCTGATGTTTCAATGACACTGACCCTTCAGATCGGTGGTTTCGTGGTAGAGAAACGTGATTGGCGATGGACCCAGTGGATCATGTTATTTGGCTTGACCATTGTCCTCGCTATCACGCTATTCATGAAAGAGACGTACAAGCTTACGATCCTGAAAGCCAGGGCAAAGCGACTGGGTATACAGGGACCAGCAGAGCCTCAACGAACAAAAGGTGAATTCATCGCATACTTCGCCAAAAAGACCCTTTCCAGGCCCATCCACATGGTGCTGACAGAGCCGATTGTCACTTTCTTCGACATCTACACCGCCTTCACGTTCGGGTTGCTGAATGCATTCTTCGCGGCTTTCTCCTGGGTCTTTGAGAACACATATGGATTTGATCTGGGTAGCACGGGATTGACGTATCTTGGGCAAGCAGTCGGCAGTATTGTCGGTCTTGCCATAATACTCTACTATTCCCAATACCGATGGGCAGAGGAGACGAGGAGACTTGTCGAGGTTGATCCAAAGGCCAGGCTGCCTTCAGAGAGGAAGCTCATCATCGCCAAAATCGGTGCGCCGCTACTTCCGATATCGTAAGTACTGGGCGGCGACCAGTACCCAAAGTACGTTGAGCTGACTTCGCATACAGACTCTTCTGGTTCGGTTGGACAGCCAGGCCTTCTGTCCATTGGATCTCGCCCATCATCACGGAGGCTTTCTTCAGTTGCGGCAACCTGCTCATATTCGTCTGTGCCCTGATGTTCTTACAGGACTGCTATGGATCACAATACGGCGCGTCCGCATCAGTGAGTAATCCAACAAGATCTCGTCAATATTTAGAGATGCTGGAAGCTAATGGCATGCTCCTTCACCAGGCTTCGAACACCTTCACCCGCTACATCGCAGCTTTTGCCTTTCCGCTGTTTGCAGTTCAGATGTTCGAAGCGTTAGGTAACGGATGGGCCTGTAGCCTGTTGGGGTTCGTAAGCATATTGCTCATACCCATACCGTTTGCATTCGATCGATATGGAGAACGCATCAGAGCCCGGAGCAAGTATGTGCCAGAGGAATGAGCTAGCAGCTTATCTGATCGAATGTACGCAAGAGCATCGCATGAATTCTCGATGGCCTTCGTGCTCCACTGCCATGTCACCAGTGACCGACTTTTCCGGAAGCGAGTGTATTTGAGTCCTTCGGGTATGCAGTGCTCCCTAGCTTTAAAACCGGTTCTGCAAGCTGGCGAGGCCATTGAGGCTGAAACTGAATGTTGTACATCGAACGGGAACGAATTCGATACGAACACGCGTCCGTGCCTGATACCAAGCGCTGAAAACAAAGGAATGTGCCGCCACGGTCCGTTTGAGCGAATCCCTGATCAGCTGCCAAGCCGGAGTCAAGCCTTCAAACACCACACTGGTTCAGCCTTCCGCGGGACAAGCCAACAGTTTGCCTTGGATGCAGGCACTGCCTTGGATCGGCGTCATGGCTCTTCAAACAGCATCACGCTTTGCCAATAACACCGATTTAAGAGGTCTGCTCCTGCCTTGCGGCTGGCACACAGCCACTTAAGCTCATGGAATGGAGCTTGCTGCGAGTGCCTGCCAAGGTCGGCCATGTGTCACGAAGAACGCCGTTTATCTGGCTTGTATGTCCTCAGTCACTGGTGGCATGTCTCGTGCTCATGACTTGTTGTTCTGACCTTTGATATCCGCAACCTTTACCACCGACCATTCTCAACCAAAAGTACTTGATGGCCACGAAGTACGATCCCCTATCTTGGCATCCTAAATATCGAACAGCGTGGCAACGACAGTATCAGTGCGTTCCAAGATGGGCGCGGCTACTGGCAATCACTACGGTTTCGCTCTTCGGCATACTGGGGCTTCTCCATGGAGTACGAGACATTCATGACAAGAGCATCAAGCGGAAGAGCACCGACTTCAGCAGTCTCAAACAAAGAGAGAACGCCTGGCTCCCACCGAGGCCGATCCGGACGGTCGGAATCGATAATTACATCGATGACCAGTATCACTATCTCCGACACTTGGGCCAAGGGGATGAGGGCTCAGCTGGACTGTACTTTGACACATCCACTGGGAACCAAGTAGTCATCAAAATCTTCAGAAACATCGCCAGAAACCATCTTCCACCGAAGATGTTGATCAGTGACATCGGAAACTATACCACGGCTTGGCCTACGGAGATCGAGGCTGGCTTACTCATAGGTGAAACGTCAATCCGGGGATCATATGCTCGAGTTCTGGATTACTTCATACTTCAGTCAGGGCGTCATTGGTCATGGGCACTAGTCACACCGTTTGTCTCTGGCGGAACACTGGCAAACCTGGCGGCACGTGAGCGTTGCCAAAAGAAAGCCGGTGTCGAGGAATTGGATCAGATACATCGACCTACATTCAACGATCTTCTCTCCGCGCTTGTTTCACTGCACAAAGCAGACTTATGTCACGACGACATCAAGCCAGACAACATTCTCGTCGAATCAAATGAGCACTGGCTCATCGGCGACCTCGGTGCCGTCCGTCACAGAACGCATCCGTGGCACTCAACCCCGACTTGGCAGCATAAGAATCAATGGCCAGATTGCCAGTTCAACGACATTCGCCGGGCACTGAAATCTTACCTATGGCTCCTGCGAGAAGCATCGTCAGACAAGCTCGGTTTTGATCGGCAGTTTTGGGAGAGAAACAGCTCCTGGAGCAGAATGTACTGGAGCTACGTCCGGCATCCTGTTGTCATTCACACGACATCAATCACTGCTGGAGTGGAGACGAGCGAAGTGACGACTGGATTGCAAGACAGACATCTTGAAGGCGATGCTGCGATGTTGCGTGAAAGTGCTGCTGAACTGAGCAGAGCCACTGAGACTGAGCTCACTTGCACAACTGTACCACGAAGGTTATGGAAGCATTGGTGGTGGCGGTTCTGGATGCTATGAGCAATGAGGTCGTCCTGTTCAATTAAAAACATGAATAATTGAACGTCCTAAGCGCTGGTGCCCTTTGAGCTGGTCTGCACTTGAGCGATTGTATGAGAAACGAAGCCACGGAAATGCAGGGGCAAGGGCATATAGTATTGTCCAGTATCAGTAATTATGGCCAGGCCTGATTTCGTCAGCGATATATGGCTGCTGCGTGGAGGACAGGCTTTGATGATACCCTAGTTGTACATTATTAAACGACGACGACATCCTCCTATCCAGACCCTCCCACGCATTGCTTTCATCACTATCATTTCCCAAGCCTCACGATAATACATGCCTCGCCTCCTTCACACCACAACACAACACAAACGGAAAATCCATCTGCTTCCCCATCCCCTCCTTCTGCATCCCCACCTCTCCAAACTCGCCATCAAACCTCTCCACAGTCTTACTCATAGTCCACTTAGGCTCAACTTCAACCTCCACAAACCCAGCCTGCAACATAAGCGCCTCCATGGCGAGCGTAGCAATTCCATGCCGACAAACCCCTTCCATTCTCGATCTCGCATGGAACCGCTGAGCTTCTGGTCCGAAATCTTGAAAGTCGGTCAGCATAACACGACCATCCGGAGCGAGGCATTCATGCATCGTCTGCAGCACAGCCGTGAGATCTGGGATATGGTGCAGCACGAGATGGCTCGTGATGAGGTCGAATTTCAGCCTTGGCCCATCAGGTTTACTCGGCTCTGCAGGCGGAAGAGACGGATCCTCTGGATCTTCAAGTAAAAGAGCCAAGGCGACGATATTTCTCGGCGCATCTGGCTTATCAAGTTTCTGCTTCAACACATCTATCATGCCCTCCGCCGCGTCGACCGCTACGATTCGCTTCACGTGTGGAGCGAGCAGGAAAGAGAGGACGCCAGTCCCGCACCCGATTTCGAGCACTTCGAGTTCGTGCAAGGGTTTCTCTGGGGCGAGACTGTTGAGTTGTGCGAGGATGGCTCCGCACGCATGTTTGCTGGCTTTGTGTATGCCGGGGCGGGAGTCCCAGGCGGCGGCTTCTTTGTTGAAGCGGGTGTCATTGGCTTGCCGGTTGGAGAGGTCTGATACTGCGCTCGCCATTTCGATTAGGCTTTGTTGCTAACTTTTGTGCAAGATGTGAAGTTGAGGTCTGAGATGAGGTGAAGTCTCTCCGTCGGCTAGTGCTGACGACAACAATTGCCTAATTCGGGGTCAATAGCCGACGTTCTCGGCGGGAGGAGTGAATGCCAAGACTTTCACATGCTCGTGCTACTGGGCTTGGTCAAGATGGCTATAGCGTGCATTTTGATTTAACGGCAAATTGAGTCACTCAAAATCATGGCGATGCCTTCTCGTTTGGGCAACATGGTTAGCTGCTTGCAGACGAACAGTCATCCAGCGGCTGAACCAACGGAGGCGCCGACGTTGTTTGGAGACGAACGCCAAACGAGAGCGCAGCTAATCTCAAGATTGCAATTGTTAATAGCCCCCAGCATCTGAACGATTTAAAAGCGAGAGCAAGTGCTCTTGCACAGAACCCAGTCAAGTCATTCGTTGCTGTTTCTTTTGTATGAACTTTACTCCTTCTCCCTCGCTCTAGGGGTGATGTACAACCACAGTCTCTTCTCCATCGTTCTCTTCCACGATTTGTGGCGATTCCACCATCGGCCATCCATTTAGAGCCGTGGATTTCTCTCCTTGGCGGAGGAGAGACGCCACCAGGGTCAACACGGAGGCAAATGTTGACGCGTTCTTCACGAGGGTCTCAAAGACCCATCCATACGCCTCACAGCGCCATGCGTATACTGCGGCTGCTGTATGTCCACACACGACCATCTCCTGTACATCGAAAGGCTCGCCTCCATACGAAGCGTCGTCGGCCGCAATCTTGGGATCCTTTTCTGGCTTCTGGAGGGGATGTCCGTAATATGTCAGAGATCGATGGCGGCGAACATCATCCATCGTATCATCTTCACCCATCGTTTCTTGGTTTTGTCGAAGGCGCGAGGCCGAAAGTGTGCCCTGGAGCACAGCCCGGTGCTTCTCCCCGACTAGCCTACGGTGCCGACTTATACACCACTCATTGTCTTCAGGCAAAACATATTCCTCTTCGCCGTGCGCCGAGTGAACGAAAGGCACCGTTTGCCCATCTCTATCTTGGTTCCAAGGAACTTGCCATTGCTCTGGAAACACCTCGCCAAACTGAAGGAACTCGTCCATGCGCAGGATTGGGGGTGTCACTGGCGCAGGAGGAAAGTCGATCGCCCAGTCTGCCATGATTTGGTCTTGCGAAGTCCAGTCTTGCTCGCAAGCCCCTGTCCTCACTGGCCAAGTCCCGAGTGATGGAATTTGGAGGGCAGGATCAATCATATCTGCGGCAAAGTTTGCTGCGTTTTGTATGTCCCAGATGGTGTAGCTAGAATCCTGCAATCCGGAAACTCCATCCATAGGCTCATTGTTGGAAGAGAAGTCGAATTGCATATCCTCGTTTGCGAACTGGCTTGACAGGGAAACATTGTCTTGCGATGCCTCTCTCAGACTCTGATCCTGGGAGTCAATGCTATTTGGGGAGCTGATGTCACTGTGATGGGTCAGATTAGTTTACTCTCTCTTCGAGGCCCTGGTAAAGACTTACCTCGTAGCTTTGCTGGCATTTCGTCTTGATGGGTTCTGTTCCGGCTGAGGAGACATACTGCCCGCGAAGTTGTGGATGCACTTCTCTTTGTTAGTGATTCTGATGCATTTTTGTAGGGCAAAATCCCCACCTTTCTCTTCCGCTTTGCACACTTGTCGCACGCCTTGATCATTCGCCGCTTCCTGTAGTCGGCCTTTTCTTTCTCTGTCATTCTGCGCCTCTGATGCTGCTTTGGCTGGACGGACGAGATGCTGAAGACTCCGGTCATGTCCTCTTGAGGTGGCATGTCTTTTGTAAGTAGTGAAGATGGCTGACTGCCCGATGTAGACGATGGCACGTGCTTGAACTTTCCCTTGGTGCCAACCGTGGCATGATTCCACACGTTCAGCGTACTAGACGAGGTTGATGCGGTGGGCGTGGCAGAGGCTGTGAGAGTCTGAGGAACCGGCTGCGCTGTTACAGGGGCTGGAGGTGGTGGAGTAGCTGTATAAGCATGTTGCTCTTCCAGCAGGAATTTGATTGTCGCATCTCGAAGTCGCTCAGAGTGTGTCTTGAGGTGTGGGAAGGCGAACCTCAGAGCATCGAAGAGTTCATCGCTGTCTTTGGGTGGGAGGAAGTGCAATGGTGCTGAAGGGTCAAAGGGCTCCCCGGGCCGAACATCTCGGTATATCATATAAGTCGGCATGCCGGTATCATCAGGGGCCTGTTGAGACGGTACGTCTGCGGTGTACTCCATGGTTGCACTCCTTGTTGGTGTCTCCTCGGTGTGAACAAATTGGGGTCACCGCAATGAAGCGATACGCTTTTCCGTGGAGTCGACCTATATACTGTCGCGGACATCCTCGCGCCCACCGCTGAAATATCATTCCAGGCCATTCGTGCTCCGAACATCATCATGCCTGATGTAAACACATCCAATGGGTGACGGGGCTGAGATGTGGGCTGTGTCGTTCAGAGTCGTTTAAACTTCATCACCGCAGGCCAGAAAGAGCAATCCGCTCCTGACGGCTCCTCCCGTCAAACACTAGCACGGTCTGTTCCAAACCCTCTTCCCTGCCTCAAATCTCTGCCGGAGTACAGTCGAGGAAGGGAAATCTTTCGGCCCTCGTATCGGCCATTCAAGACCTGCGAATTCCTGACCGGTTCGTTCAGCTGCTTGCGTGGCCTGTTAACATTCACTCACCGTCGACATCACATGGGCGAGGCCAAGAGCGACTACATAAGCTGCCAAGTACCTCAACGATGACTCTTGATCAGGATCTTGTTTATTCATTCGGTACATTACTGCTTCGAGCAGAAGTTGCGCGCCTGACGTCCTGTCAAGCGAGTCACATGCCGAGCTTCTTTTCAACTCAATCGTGGGCAAGCTTTCAACTCTATTCGATGGATCCCAGGATTCCAGGGCCGAAGCTTGGCTAGAAGTAGACCACCGAAGCGACTGCATGGGGCATTCGAAATAACGTGTTCGGTGGAGGCTTGGTCGCCAGTCTTCGTATTTGTACTTCAAATGGAGAGATGAATCCACTAATAGAATAAGAGCTTGGCAAGAGGCAGAATTCGAAGAAATGCTCTTGTCATTCGCAAAACTATTGTCCTCACAGATAAATCGCATTGCTAGGGCCTAGCAGGATGAAAGCGTGCACAACAAAAACCTCGATTGCGAGCGAACCAATGACGGATACTTCTCGACAGGGCCACGATCCAACAACTCCTGCTGCATGCAAAGGATGCACGTTATCGGCTGACCCAGAGTGTCATTGCTGCGGCCTGAGCTCACAGTTGGAACCCTCTTTCATTTTTGTGAAGCTATGTACTCTGAACGACTGCCTGCATGCAAGGAATACTGAAAGAGAACGCTTTGCGGATTCGACCCTGTCTGATCATCTTCAGACCTTGTTATTCATGCTCGACACCGGTCGCCGTAGTCCGGCGTTCTCTTCACGTCTCCTTCAACACGCCGGGACACTGGAGTACTTGCAGTAGTTGCTCGGACCGTTCGAAACCTCAGGGGGCTCGTCGCCATTGTTGTTGCCCTTGAATTCGGTGCAGATCTGCTTGACGCTGTTCGCACATGTCGACGAGATCGTTGCGGTGTCGCCGTAGTTGGAGTTGATTCCCGCGAGGACTTTTCCGTTGGAAGACTTGACCTGCATGGCCATGTCAGACAGGACCGTACACTCGCGGTCACCAAGCTGGTACTTACATTCTTGATGACAACGTTTCGAGCCTTGCCGTTACCGCTGCAGTTTCCGCAAGACCTGTATAGCTTGCCGAAGTTTTGGACAGAGAAACCGTCGATCGTAACGCTGCGTTCGATCAGTGAAAAGGGGAAAACTATTTGGGCATATCATACGTACGTTCCAAATCCGTTGTGTTGGACGACCCTGAGTTTTGTCAGTAACGATGGCCTGCCATAGAAAACGTTCGTCTCACTTGTCATCAGCCTCTTGGGCTCCACCTCCACTCACGAGCGCGTTACCGTCGCCCTTGATCGATAACGCGTCTTCGCAGACATCCGTCCACCAAACATCTATACGGGAATCAGAGCCATCGGAATCATCCAATTCTCGCCGCAAGACCTACTTTGAATGGTGCACGACCCCTTGCAGTGCACGCCTTCGATCTGATCCTTGCCAATGATGGCATTCTTCAACGTCGCTCCGTTCTCAAGGATGAAGACAGCATCGGCATCTCCACCTTCGGCATCGCCAGTGCAAGAAACACCTCTGCCGTAAGTCTTCAACCCGCCGTCAAAGGTGCCTGATATTGTCTGGGCCTTGCTGTAAGTGACACTGCCCTTTGACGCCGGGATCGGAAAGCTGAAAGCGCGTTTGTCGAGCTCGTTGGAGGGAGCCGCGGAACCTGAGCTGATCAAGGTGCTCAGAGCGGTTAGGGAGATCAATTGAAGATGCATGTTGACTTGAGTGTAATTCAGGAGATGATGAAGTTATGCAAAAGACAGGCTATGGGCTGCGCTGATACTGTTCTGTCTCCATTTAATCCAACGACGGCACGTTCTTTATACCATCGACGCGGAATTATATCGTCCGTTTCACATCAAACGTACGTTCTGTCTAGACTGTTCATAACTCCTTCGCGTACCGCATTGCCCCGAGAACCTGCAGGTGAAGTTACAATAGCGTTGGTACTAACGTTTGTTCAAGGTGACCCAGCAATCAGGCTTTTGTTCCACGTTAGTCTGGGGTGCATGAAGGGAAACATGAAGGACGACGTTAAGTCGGCGATCATGTGTAACCGAGCTGCGATAGTGTCTTGGTATGATTTTCGCCTTTCCTAAGCTGGAAAAAATTCCGGTCGGCCAAGAAATTGTATAGTAGGTACAGAAGTCCTTGAACCAGCAGGGGAGATTGGGGAGACTTGAGAGCTGGACGTCAAAACTTCCACCTATGAGCATAGGCGCAGTGTTGTACATTCTGCGATGCGTACCGCGGTTCGCAAGCTAACACACTGATAGTGATTCGTTTCAGGGCCTACACGAGACACATCAAGAGCAGAGTGTCTTTGCGTTTGTTCGAGAGACAAAGAGAAGGGCTACGGGAAGATGGCTGGGTAATGCAAAGCAAGAAGGTTGTACGACGCTACATAAAGTTCATCATCCGTTTTGCCATATCGTGATACCTTGTCTTTCCTCCTTCGCATCGGCTATCCACCTAGTTGCCTCTTGTCTTCGACAATCTAGGCGTTGTTGTGGTTGAGTGGGCAGGCCAAAGATGCCAGGCTGCCGCCTGAACCGAAGATTGAGTTGAGCTTGCTGGCTGCCCACTGCAGAGTTGAAGTTGGGAGACCGCCTCCGCCGCCCAAGCTCGATGGGGTGTTCTCGGTTGCAATCTGGTACAAGAGGCAAGCAACACCCTGTGGGGTGGTCTGGAGGGTGTTGTTGGAGATGGATGGGCCGAACTGACCAATACCGTAGAAGGTGTTGGGGTTTCCAGTGTTACCTATGTCGTCAAAAATTAGTACCACTTTTTGCATGTGCTCGGCAATGGTAATATAGGGAGTAGCTTACCGCCGAAAGCAACTGGGTACGCCTCGTACTGCTTGAAGATCTCGGCGGCGACCAGCGGGATTGTGTAAGGCTGGACACGGGAGAACCAGTTCGGGGGAAGCTTCTCCTGACGGAAGAAATAGTCCATGGTAACCAGGTCAGGCTTGCCCTGGTCACCGAGGGATGGGAACAACTCGCTGAAGGATAGTCAGCTCTATTCGAATGGATGGTAGACCAAGCGACTTACTAGAGGAATGATGCGGCTCCGTACAAGAGCACTGACTGCGGACCGAAATAGAAGTTGCCGTTGTGGGCGACACTCCAGTCGTATCTCTGTTTGCGGTACCGGGCGATGTTACCGAAGTCGCAACCTGCGTTCCTCTGTGTTCACTGCTGGATCATGCCCGCGTAGAGGGTCGAGTTGAACTTGAAGTTGTCACCACCACCTGTCGACACATTAGCAGGCTAGTCTCCGATTCGGCAGTTTGTAACATACCAGTGAAGTAGTCGTTACGAGTGAGCGAGGTATCACCCTCAAACTTGTTGTGGCCGTCCAGGCCAAGCTCAGGGCCGAGACCAGGGGAAGCAGTCCTCGTTGTGGCATCACAGCCGATGGAGAGTTTTCCAGTGATTGGATCACCGTCGAGACCAACACCAAGCACGGCCAGCAGCACTGCTAGGTCGTAGCCAACACCGTAGACATTTTGTTCTGAGATACCGCGTTAGTCATGCGCTTCTGTGCCTCTATCTTATGACTTACGCATGTCAATAAGCTCGTTGAAGGTCGTAACTGAGGTTGATGTTAGCGGACACGATTTTGCCCATGGCCTTTGTGACTTACTGCCGTCGTGGGCCAAGAAGTTGTGGTTTGCGGCAGTGTTGATGCCTGCAGAGCTGTCAGCTTGTCTCAGCAATATATGCCTTCCAGTGCTGCATACCAGGGCAAGGACCACGAATGTCGTTCTTTCCAGGAGCGACAAAGTAGTGGGCAGTATCACCGTTGGCTGGCACCAGGTTGTTCTGGCACACCTGCTTGCCGGGAACACCGTTCTTCGCACCTAATCCACCACAGTCAGGCAAAGGATCGGACGGGTAGTGTCATGGCTCGTATTTATTTACCGCAATAAGGGTACTTGGTCGAGATAGGCACCGCTGGCACATGGTTTGGGTTGAAGGGGCATGAGGCGGCATCGCCTGGCACGCGCTCGACAAGGCGGTCATTGCGCTTCATCAGTTCTGGGTCCATTCCGACAGACTCGGCAACGAAAGGCCATGCTGTGACCTGGGAGGCCAGTGAGGCAGCGATGAGAGCCTTGGAAAACATCGTTGAAGAAACAACGAAAGGATTTCGGGGTAGAAAGGTATTCAATGAAGGGATGGATTGCCGTTGAATGCTGGGGACCAGGGCACGTTCAAATAGACGCTCCAAACCATAAGTGCGACAAAAGCGGTATACCCACCTGAATGCCCCCGAGTAATCAATAGGACGCGATCGACATCGAATCGCCCTTTCAAGGCACTTCGGTCTCAAGGTTCAGCTTGATACACTTCATGAGCGCGTCGAGGCTGCTACGAGCGGTGCTGCTTCTCAGGCTACGGAGACGCCGTCTTGCAACAAAGTGCAATTGGTGCCGGTAACCGCTTCTTTTCCCAAGCCTCGCCCTCTGTGGGCTGCAGTTGACTGAGCACTAGCAGCATAGCGGGAGGCGGCATTCCCCAGAGAGTGGCGTCTTTCTCGAAGCCACCCGTCTAAAACGTGGAGTCCTCCGGTATGGAGTAGGTATAAGCTTCAGCTTAAGCTCAAGTCCTCGGTCGAAGCATAAGCAAGCACACCAGGCCGGGCCAATCTTGCGATCTCGAACAGGTGTCGAGTGACCCTAGTGCACGTGGTTGTGCCAGGATTCCACTCAAGGCGTTCGAAGGGACGGGATCTATGGCGTTATGATGGTCGTTGCAGCCATGTGGTCTTCGGGCGGCCAGTAAAATATCCATAAGTGGACGCCTCATGACGAGGCGGTTGGCGAAAAGTACGTAGGAGGTAAGGGCGAGGATTTGCTTTGCCGCTGTGGCCAAGTCATGGAAGTAAAATCTCCGACGATGTATTCTTCTGCTGTTCTCAGTGAAAGCCTCATGCTGCTAAAGAGCGTAGTGTATGTGACTTACCGTGTTGATGGAGAACACGTCGGGAGGATGGTCGAGAAGAGAAGGTGAAGTTGGAAGATCGACGCAAATGGCTCAAAAGGGGTTGGCACAACGGCTGGAACTCGCGACTCCGCAAAACGGTAGCGCCAAGTGGCCATAGCTGCCGAGGACGTAATACCTGCCTCTTCATTGGACGATCGCCATTCTTCTTGCTTCCCACTATGGCGTTCTGCGGTGCTGTAAAGCAGCCTCACAGACGACGGCGTCCCTCAGGGATGACAAGTCGAATCGAAGGCGATGTGATTGGGGAGAGCTTTTGCCACACTTTCAAAGTTGGGTGTCCTGACAGCCATACCTTCTCTGCTGACATTCGTAGCCATACAGGGAATGAACTGGGAATTAACAGCCGCCGAAGAAACGACCAAAAAGACTGTAAAAGGCACTGTCTACGATGACAAAGCTCGCAAAATGGATCTCAGCAGTACGGTCATCAGTCGCTGCGTGATTCACTCTTGCAGCTACCTCTGAAATGGATCTTCACAACCTCAGCTTCCTCCTACAAAATAGGCCAGGGCAGAGATCTCCGTCCTGGTGGAAAGGATGACCTCCTCAGGGCACTCCAAACTGCAAATCTCACAGCAAATCCCGAGTCTCGAACAGCGGAGCATGGAAAGATAGAGCGCAGTAGAGAGAACAATATCGAACTCTAGGCGCCGTAATCGTCAAGAGCTATTCTACGCTGACGACTACTTGCGAGAATTCGCGAACCCAAATCGATTTCCTCGAAAACACTTTTGCGTGCCGAGGCGTACAGACTATTTTCTTTCGCCTCGGAACTTGGACAACATTATGTCGAGCATTACGATACTCCGCTCTAGGCCTCCACCTTGTGCCAATCAACACGCGAATATTCTCCAAGAGCATACACCGCTGTTACCGCCTAGAATATTCAAGACGCCATTAGCATGGATCCCTGAAAAGAAGGTGACGAGTCTGTAACAAGGCGGTTATCAGACCATTCGAATTCACTCACGAATGTGCGGTCGAACAACACACCGAGGCGTTTTCAGGCCTCTAGATGGCCAAGAGAAGAATATGTCCCGCAACACGCTATGGCGTTCCAGATCAAGCAAGTGAGAACTCTCTGCAGCAACATTCCAGGTGGCAGGTGGCATGACCGGACCAGCAATACTCGATCTCGATCTCAATATTCTCATGCTGGAACTCTTCCAAAGACCGCATCCATGAACGCTTAGAGATGCCCCTGACGACACGCCGATGAGCGGTTGGCTTCTGCATGTTTCGTCCGATCGAGAACCTGGAACGTTGAATTCGCTTCCCGAGAGGGTTCGCTGTCAGCCTTGGGCTGCCGTTGCCTTGCTCAGACGCAAACGAAGTCACTCTGGACAGCGGCAATGCGTGACCAGACCATTATCTTTGTCTAGAACTTCACCTCGACCTTGCCGTGTCTGATGTTGCGATTACTCCTACGCACTAGCTTCAATTGTTAAAGTGGTGCGGTCGTGCAGGGATGACCCTGGCGCTGTCTCGCGGCTGCGCCGCTGCCTCATATGGTTGATGGAAACAGCCTCTGCTCACATCGCCGCAAATCATTACGAGCCACGTGAGACGCCATTCGCTATGTCTCGAGCAAGAGCAAGCCGTCGATACCTCCGATCTATTGCGGCCGTACGTGAGGGGACCCCTCGATACATCGAACTGGCGTGGTCTTTGTTCTGCCCTACTTACTACGACGGCACACGCAGAGAAGAACTCAGTAGGTACCCCTACGGCTTTGACGGTGCTAGACTGCTCACCTACGAGTCTGAACGAAGAGCTAGGAGATAAGTCCTGGGAATCGTGAAGCACGGATCTTGACGACTCCATACAAGAGACCAAGCCCCCAATGAGCTTTTCATGTTTCGACACAATGTAAGAGCACCACGACAGAAATTTTTTCAATGTAGTCGACACTTTTGACTCTTTTCTGATTTCAGAAGAGCTGAACTGGCCCCCATCACTGATGTTGGAGGGAAAAGTGTCGTAAGTCCCATGTTTCTACTCCAGGATACCGCCAACATTGTGCTCACTTGTAGACACCAGACCTAAGAGAAGTGGCCCATACGAATCAGTCGACCACAGGGGCCTTGAGCATCATGCTCCTTCCTTCTCCGTTTCCCTTCGAGTTCAGACAGTCGAAATGCATGACGAAGAATTTGCCTCCGGGACATGTATCCTTTTGCAACTTTGTAAACGCAACTCCTACGTATCGTCAAGGTGAGTGCAAGTGAGCGGCTCTCAAAACATGACGCTAAATGACCATACCATCGGCCCGAAACCGGATCTTGCTTGACCTGAACAGGCAAGAGTAAGTCTTGGGCACATCACTAAGCAGAGCGCTGCTGAGGCCATTGCAAGAACACAACCGTAATGCAGTGGATCCAGCTCAATGAGGTAAGTTAACTGCGAGTTGCGCTGCTCGTGCGGCTAAAGGGTAGGACCGCACAATGAGGTTGCGCCTGATTACGCGGGCGCGCACAATCTTCTCGTTCAGGACATTGCTGGTCCGTGTGCGTGGCATGGATCGTTCCAACTTATCACCACATCTCCGATGTCGTTCTCTTGCCAAAGATACATCGTTGAGCTGAATATCAAACAATCAATCGTACCGCCGTTCTTCAATTTCTCACGATGGCGGAAGCGGACAAGAAGGATGGCGACTTTGTCCTTCACGTCACGGAAAATCCAGACGAGGCGATCTACTTCTACAAAGAGGTTGACGCCGCATTACAGCCGCGTTCTCGGGACATGCTCCTCAAGTACACCGCCATACCTGAAGACCGACTCGTCTCACACATCAAGGAAGCCCAGCGCCGAGCCTTCAAAGTCGCACCATACTCGTCAGTCGGATCCATGACATGGCTGAACCCGATGATCTTGTTGCACTTTGCATACGAGAAGGTACTCGAGCGAGTCAAGAATGGAGCGTCAATCCTGGATTGCGGATGTATGATCGCACAAGACTTGAGGCAGTTGGCCTTTGACGGAGCTCCAACAGATCACATGTACGGCTTCGACCTGGAGCCAGAATTCTTCGACATCGGCTACGACTTCTTCCGAGACCGGCAGACATTCCGTGGTAGTTTCATGAAAGTCGACGCCGGTCAAGACTTCTCGGAGACGTCGTTGACAGATCTCGTCGGCAAGATAGACGTCATCTGGTGTGCCAAATTCATCCACCTCTACGATTATGACGACCAGATCGCAATGGCTAGCAAGCTCGTGCGACTCTTGAAGCCTCGGCCTGGTTCTATGTTTGTGGGTTCGCAGAATGGGTTTCCTGGAGGCAAGCAAATGAAGCTCAGCGGTGCGGGTTCGATGGGGAGCAAGACCAACACTACGTTCCTGTGTGATGTACATCAGCTGAAGGAGATCTGGAAGGAGGTCAGCAAGCGCACGGGGTTGGACTTCGACGTAGAGGGGACTCTGCTGAATTTGAGGACCATTGGAAGGCATAAGGACAATGGGAGCGAATATCACAAGGTCATTGGGTATAATCTTCAGTATCTTATCACCATTAAGTAGAAAGATAGGCGCATGGAAGGAGAGTTTTCGTTATTCGGGGCTTACAGATCGATAATCCAGGGGTGAGGACGCAAGGACAGACCAATTTGGAAGACAATACACTGCAGTTGACCAGGCAACGTTCAATATTTCTACTTCTCCTTCGCCATCGCATTCAACACCACAAACACCTCCCTCGCATACACCTGAAACTTCTCCTTCTTACCTTCCTCACACGGCGAGAACTTATCAGGATGCCAGCGATATGACTCTTTCTTGAGGTCGATCTCACCGAGCTGTCGGAACAAGGCTTTGAGGTCTTTCTCCCACGATGCTGGGTCATCATGTCTGCCCATGATTGGTGGGTGAGGGAATTCCTTGATAGAAGAGTAGTCTTTGAAGCAGTCATCGACATAGCGACGCCAGCTGGTGATGGTTAGCTCTGTGGGCATGCGGTTGGGAGGGGCTGGACGCGTGGGTTGGTCTTGGGAACGGGGTGGGTGTTGCTGGCCTTGGGGAGGTTGGCGTGGTTGTTGGTCGTGTTTTCGAGAGGAGTGCCGCGAATACTCCGGCCGGGGAGCTTGATCAGAGCTTGGTCCAGCCTTGCGGCTGTGAGAGGGTCGACGTCGTCGCTGCTTTGCCTCGAACCACTGTCGACGCTCCCGTTCTTCCTCGTCCAACTTCTTGAATGCCGCAGCCATGCGCTTATCCTCTTGGTCCTCGAACATAGCGTCAAGCTCAGTGTACTCCTTTCGGTGTCTGTCAAGCGTAGCTTTGGCGCTGTCGACGCGGCCATGAGCGCGGTCGTATTGCTCTTGAAAGTGTTCACTGTGCCTGCGTGCCAGATTGTATTTGTCTTCGAGTCGAATCTTCTCCTGGGTTGTACTGTATTGACGACGATGAAGTTGCTTATAAAAATGTTCCATATCATCTTCGCACTTTTCGATTTTGTCACTCAGATCTCTGAAGTCTCCCAGTGCTTTGTAGTACTTGTCCAACGATTTGGCTGCCTTCTCCATCGCATCGTCGACATCTTGCTCTCTCGCCTTGCTGACTTTCGTTCTGAGAGGCATCCTGAATATCGCACTTCGAAAACTGTATGCTGAATGTAAGATTTGAGAAGTATACCAATACCAGATTGGCGTGAGAAGTTGTTGAATTCGGTCAAAGGCGGCAATAACGCTCTCAAGGAGTCGGGGGCCCTTCACTTATGCACGTATTCACATTTAGCATCTCGTTAATGATCAAAGACTTGAGTCTTTGTCGACAGGAACTCCGGGGTTGTGCGTGAACAAAGACCTCGCCTTTACCATCGACATCGACCAAGTCCTTTGTCGCGATCCAATAAAGGCTGCAGACTTAGAACGATGGCTTGAAGGCGCCGTAATCCAAGATCAAGTGTTCCGGGGCCGTTGTATGTGTTAAAGCAGCGCGACAAGGTGTATAGTTGACGGGCTTGAAACACATATACAAGCCAACCAAAAAACATTAGCTTTTGTGGCATGGTGGTAGTTACACGTACAGCCTATCTTAACGCTTTCACTTTCTCATCCACAATCTTTTGCACCATCTTCTCCAGCATAGCACCGCCATTGCCAGAGTTGGTCTCAAAGTATGCAGCCACGCTCTTCTCGACGTACTTTCCCACCATGTCCACTTCGACATTCACATTTTCTCCCTTCTGTTTCTTGGCCAGCACCACCTTCTCTTGCGTATATGCAATGAGCATGATCTCCCACCATCCTTCGTCATCGTTCACAGCAGTAATCGTGAGAGAAGCACCATCCAATGTGACGTATCCCTTCTCGACGATATACCTCAGCACGCTCTCGTCCTTGGGCTGCAGGCGGAACGTCACAGCATTGCCGTCCGGTCTGGTCTCCAAGACTGTTGCGATCGTATCAACATGGCCTTGGACAAAGTGTCCTCCCATGCGCGTGGTACTGCTCACAGCTCGCTCAAGGTTGACTCCACTGCCCTCCTTCAGCGACCCGAGATTAGTCCTACGCAAGGTCTCTGGCGCAACCCCGACTTTGAACGAGTCCTTCTCGAACTCCGTCACGGTCAAGCACGTGCCATTGATGCTTATGCTGTCGCCCAGATGGCAGTCGTCGAGGATTTCGGCGCAGTCGCTGATGGTGAGGGAGGTACCTCCGCCGCCGCTCGATGATTCATCGTGTTTGACGAGCTTGGAGACGGCTGGACGGTGGGCGTCAGCGCACGCTGTAAACGAGATGGAAAACAAGACGTGCGATAGGAGACGTACTGCCTATCTTCTCGACGATGCCGGTGAACATCTTGACAAGAGTGGTAATGGCTGCGAATGGGGATTTGCAGAGAATAAGTGAGGTGGAATTAGCGTGACGCTCGAGCTCATTCACTTCGCCCCGCCGATCTCGGGCCGAGGCCGTCTGCACTCCTTTGGAAAGTTATGCCGACCGCGAGCGGTTCGTGCGGATGTCCAATGCCTTTTGATATAACGCTTTAGACCTTCGACGGTGCTTTTGAAGACTTCAATGTCGTTTCATAAATCACTGCGGCTCTTCAGCCGAGCGTCAGCCTCCCAAGTCGCGGTCCGAGCACTCCCACAACAGCGGCGATGGCTAGCCACTCCAGCAGGCGGTGCAGATGCAGCCTCCCTGCCATTGGCAGGCATACGGGTCCTTGATATGACCAGAGTTCTTGCAGGAGTAGGATCTTGCACCAATTCATCTTGTACGAGGCCGTATACTAACGATTTGTAGCCATATTGCACCCAAATCCTTGGCGACCTCGGGTATGGACGATGAGCCCTGTACGACCTTCCGGGTCTGAAGTATGAGGACCGTGAAGCTCATGCTGAGATAGTGCCGAAGTTATCAAGATCGAACATCCAACTCGTGGAGACGACACGAGAGCATGGGGTCCTCCGTATGCCTCATATACGGAATCGAGCGGCAAGCAAGGCTCAGGAGAGAGTGCCTACTTTCTCGCAGTACGTGGCAGTTCAGTGCACCGCTTAATGCGATTGCTGATGGAAAACAGGTAAATCGAAACAAAAAGTCCATCGGTCTATCTTTCCAAAATCCAGCAGGTGTCGACATTTTGCACAAATTGGCAAAGGACTGCGATGTTCTGGTCGAGAATTATCTTCCTGGAGCGTTGAAGAAGTATAACTTGGACTATGAGAGCATTCGCAAAGTCAATCCAAACCTCATCTACGCCAGCATCACTGGTTATGGACAGACTGGGCCTCTCCGTGCGAAGGCTGGCTACGATGTTATGGTGGAAGCGTGAGTACTGTTCGACTCATCAGTTTTATATATATTGATACATTGACAGCGAAATGGGCCTCATGCATATCACTGGCCACAGAGATGGTCCTCCGGCCAAGGTCGGCGTTGCTGTGACCGATCTCACAACCGGTCTCTACACATCAAACTCCGTCATGGCCGCTCTCATCGCTCGAGGAAAGACAGGCAAAGGCCAGCACCTCGATGTCTGTCTAGCAGACTGCCAAATCGCAACTCTCGCCAACCTAGCAAGCTCATGCCTGATCAGCGGCAAGCCAGACACAGGCCGCTGGGGAACCGCTCATCCCTCAATCGTGCCATACAAAGCCTTCAAGACCAAAGATGGAGACATCTTGCTTGGCGGCGGTAACGATCGACTCTACGGTATCCTTTGCAACAAGATTGGAAAACCAGAACTGGCGGAGGATAAGAAGTACAAGACCAATGCTGACAGAGTGAAGTCGAGGGTGGAGCTCGAGGAGATCATCGAGACTGCTACGAAGACGAAGACCACTCAAGAATGGCTTGACATCCTGGAAGGAAGCGGTATGCCATATGCACCCATCAACGATGTCAAGACGACGCTGGAGCATGATCATTGTAAGCTTGAAACCACTTTATTTCCTCCGTGCATCAACTGCTAACACCTATGTAGCAAAAGCTCGCGGCATGGTAACAGAGGTCGACCATCCTTCCTGTGGCCCCATGAAGCTTGTCTCACCTCCAGTCAAGTTCTCAGAGTCAAAGCCAAGTATAAGGAGCGCGCCGCCGACGCTAGGGCAACATACAGATGATGTATTGTCGAGCTTGCTGGGGATGAGCGGCGGCGAAATAGAGGCGCTGAAGAAGGATGGTGTTATCTCATAGCTGAGCTTCATGATATAGGAGCCCGAGCTCAATGATGCTGACTACATTGATTTATATCGCATGCCTTTCCATGTCTAATCTAGTTGACTACGATCAACGTGGACAGAAGTGTCGATCAATCTGCAATCGCAGCAGCACAGACCGAGCAAGACAACAACGTCAAAACGGAATCCTCCTATCCTCCATCCTGGAAGGCTTCGCCTTCCTATCAGGGTCTCTCGGAAAGCAGACACAGCACCGTCCCTCCACAACCCTCGGCTTCACCCGCATATCCACCTCGCCCTGCCGAATCCGCTCGGCGAGACTCGTCCCCCGCAGCATTTTGTAGTACTTCCCACCCATCTGCGCTTCGGGGCCGTCGCTCCTAAACACCTCGACCATGCGAGACGCCATGACTTCGTCGACCAGCTGGCCCAGCGTGAGGCCGTCGCGAGACCTGACCACCACCGACGCAGCCGCGTTCAGCGTCCGTCCCGACGGGTGTTCTAAACGCAGCTCCAGCGTGATGTTTGCGAGCTTGAAAGGCGGGTTGGTGATGTACACGCGCCGCCACGTCTCTGGGTTGGCGAAGTACTCCTCAGCGGCAAAGCTGGTCGCGATGTCAAGAGCCGTGGTGTAGTCCTCCACGCCGTCATCGCGGACAGGGTCGTAGGAAGGGGTTTGTCCCGCCGAAATCAGCGGACACAAAAGCCAGCTATTGATTACTGGGCGGTTTGAGGCGTCGAGTACTGGGGTTAGTTGTTCGTCGTGCGGGGGTTCGGTCTTCTTGATCCGCTACAGACGGATCATCTTGAAGGTCTCGCATGGTAGTTTCTCCCGGAGCGTCTTTGTGTTGTTGATGGTGTCTTTGAATCCACCGCAGGTTCTCGAGCTGGAGAAGAGGTCTTGGAAGGGGAGATGATCCAGGATCTCAATTAGGAGTTCTGGTAGAGCCAGGACTTTGGCGACGGGTGGCTTTGTTGTGACGCTTGTTATCACCGGCCTTGAATAGGCTTGCGTGGATTGAGCGTCGATTATCTCGCTCTCTGGGTCTACCATTGTGTCAGGGGCTGTGAAGGCGTTAACGTGGAATAGAGTGCGGAGGTCTTCGAAGAGAATGGAGAGGGTGGTTTCTGCAAGAGTCTTCAAACCGGTGTAGGGTCGCACAGGCATGCATGGCTGTGACACAGCGCTGTCGGAACCAACCTCGAATCTTCTTCTGTTTGGGCTGCACCAGAATCGAGACCGCATCTGAGCTTTGCATAGAAGGAGTCGGCAATGATGCTGGCCAATCAGTAGTATCTTATGAAGTGTTTGGAGACACAGCAGAGTGGTTTACCACCCGATTTCAAGGAGATATTATGCCCTATTCCAGTTCCACGCGTCAGGCCGTTTGCATCTCTGTCGTTATCAGCATAACTCATCATTCATTCACTCATCATCAGCATCAGCATCGCTTGAACGCCCCAACAATCCCCTCCCTCATCGCAAACAAACAGAGTCGAGTGATAAGATCCCCAAAACGCCATCGCTAAGCCGGCCTTAAAAGACCACTCACTCTCACACTCAAACGTGTCTACCAAGACCGCTCCATGTCTCCATGAACATCATTGCATCTGTCGGCTATGTCAGTACGAGCCTTTCTCAAAGAGTGAAGATAACAAGCTTACCTTCATTACTCGTAAACGGCAACACATACGCCCCCAGAGAGTTCCTCGGCGGCTCATACCTGAGGATGAATACATACGGAGGCGGCCGAATCGCAATCAGACTCACAACTCCATTTCCCTCGAAGTGTGCCCAGTCCGGGTCATACGCATACTTGGTGACGAACGCCGTCCAGATGGGCACGTCCTTCTTCGAGCCTCTCAACGCAGAAGCTTCCAGACGCACAGCACCAGAGGCGTTGTCTCGAAAGATGCGCAAGGCATGGTACATCTGCCCATGCCTCATTTCTCCTGCGAAGAGCTCTTGCTCGCCAGCATCGCTGATGAGTTCGGCGTCATCCACGAGTTGGCGGATGCCGACGCCTCGTTGGTCTTGACGTTTCATTGCGACGAACGTGGAGTAGAAGAGGACCATTCGTTCGTGGAAGATGAAGTTCAAGCGGGCCCAAAGGGTGTAGCGGCCTTCTCTTCGGAAGCGACAGAGTTGGAGACTGGAGCCTTTTCGGATGACTTTCAGGTTCGTCAGGGGCTGGCAGAAGTGGAGTTGTTGGCCGTGGACGTCGGCGGTCATGATCAGGATCCGGGCGCGGAAGTCTGTAGGTCGCCAGTACAGACGGACCCAGAAGCGTTCTTCGTCAAAGGAGAGTTGCAGTGCTCTCTGGAAGCCGTCCCGGACGAGGTGCTGCAGACACATAGGATCGGCATCGCCATGGCACGACGATCGTTCCAACAACTGGAACGGCTGTCGGTAAGGCGTGGTGGGATGGCGACCATCGAAGATGTTTTCAGACCAGTGCACCAGAGGGCCAGGGGTGGTCGGGATGTACGTCTCACTCGAGTAGGATGTCTGGCTTGAAGACATCGTTTGAGAAGAGCCCGAAGAGAACAGTGGTGATATTGGCGGCTCAGGGGCAGGTCCCAGATTCGGCGGTCGCTCCCAACTGTCGTGGTCGCTGGACGAGACTGTCGGCGAGATGGGATATGGTGCCGGTCGGGAGGGCCGCCGAGGGCGAGGTCGGGGGGTACTCGTTCCAGAGATGGGAGTCCGACTATGTCGACGCAGTGCGGCCTCTTGTGCTTGCAGTACATCCTTCAAATCCTGCCTCAACTCCCCTAAACCCTGCGATCGATGGCCTTCCAGAATCTCATGTTGAGCATTGAGGAAATGCCGATACCACACCAGCCTCTCCAACAACCCAAACTTCTCCACCTCATCAAAGCGATAGTTCAGATCCTCCCACACCATCTGATCCGGCCTCTCCCTCGCCCTCGCAAACATACCAAACAACTCATCCAGCGTCATCCTCAGACTCCGAAACACCAACCCCAAATCCTCCTGAATCCGATAAAACGACGGCCCATACTGCCTCGTGCCGTCCTCATTGTGTATGGCGCGCAAAGCCGACGAAATCGCAAACAGTTCGCTCACAATCGCTGTGATGCGCGTGGCGCTGCGCGGCAGCGACTCGCGGAATTTATACAAGCCATCCGCCGCGTCCTCTGACTCTTCCGCGAACCTGATCAGAGACGGTTCGCGGTTGTCCAGCCCGGCCATGCTATTCGCTCAGGGGGGTGTCGCAAGGACCCGCGCGCGCTTGTGACTCGTGTTGGTGTGCCTGTCCGCTGAATCTCATTGGCTCGTTGCCGCCGATAGGTGTGCCTGAGGCATGAGGTCTCGTCGTTCGAAGTGGCAGCCTGGGGGATATTGAGGAGGTTGGGGACTAGTCGGGCGAGGTGACTCTTCCGACTCTCTGATCGCCTAGCTGGTCTGGTACGACGTGAGGCGCAAAAATCTGTACTTCCCGCAGCGGATGAGCTGGCCTCCCGTTTCGAGAAGTCGATGAGTGGGGCCATCGTTCACCGGTCGAGAGAGCTTGAAGACTTTTGCTCATGCTGTTGTTTTGTTTGTAGGAGGAAACTTTTCAATGAAAGAAAAATCGAACACAAAGAGACAATGGATCTCGTACAGATGTCTCTAGTAAACTCAATCTTTGAGTGTGCCAGGAAGAACCATGTGGTCGCCCTACCTGTTGCAGCCAATCAAGCCGAAGAGAGCATTGTACCAAGCTGAGGTCGATACACGTCTGACATTGCAGCAGAAAGAGAAGACGGATGGACTGTGAAAGGGAGGAGAGGACAATCAAGGTGAAGTCAAATCTGAGACACAATACCGTCAGTGGGCGCCTGAGGCATTCGGATTTGGCGGTCAAAGCGCGCTCCCGATCCTTGGAAATGAGACAGCCCAAGCAAACTTGATATTTTCACCCTACTCCCAGGCATGAACGTTTGTACTCACGAGTCACGGACAGTGACGACGACCTATCAACGATAGAGGGAATGGAAATCTTCTCGCGGTATTGGCCTGCTGCACGCCGGCAGCAAAGGCACTGCTCGATTCCATAAAAGGTAACAGCCAAATCTGCTACACTAACAACTACTGGTGAAAGCCATATCATAGGCGTTGGGTATCATCGTCATATCCTCAAAGAACGCCTCAGAGCTCGGTGTCCTTCTCATGACCGTGCTGGATGATATCTCACTCGAAACGCCGATTCCCGATGCATATCCCTCCTTCCTCCGCACTCAAAATCGATTAAAAATACTGGCAAAGCTTGTGTGGGCAGAAGCTGTGTGCCGTCGAAGGACAGACGTGGTTGTTGGAGAAGAAACGCCGGATGGTCCAAGAAACAGCCGTATGCAAGAGTCGTGAAAGAGCTGAGGTGAGAGAATCTGTTTTACACAAACTCGTAGTCTTCATCCTCAGTTGGAACCACAACAGCCTGCTCAGCAGCTGCCTTCTTGCCCTTGCGCTTCTTCGCTGGCGAAGGAGTGACAGCCTCGCCCTCGGAGTCCAGCAGCTCGTACTCGCTCTTGACCAACTTGACAGTCTCCCGCTCTTCAAACTTCTCCACAGCCTTGGCGAGGGCGACGTTCAAGATCTGGCTGCCCTTGGTTGGGCCACGGGCGTGGTCGAACGAATACGTAACACCGGCATCGACAGGTGGCGAAGGCGTCTCGTCGTACTCGTCTGAGTTGCTACCGGAAGAGTCGTCCGTCATGGCGGTACCTTCGAGCATGTCATGCTTGCGGGCAATCTTGGTGCCGTGGGCGAGGGAAGCTACGGCGCTCTTCTCCTCACGTCGCTTGAGGTTGTACTCCCTGCAAGAGCTAGCTGTTAGCTACATACATCCTTCAGGTATTGCTCATCGGCGGTGACTCACGTCTCGGATGGACGGTATGGCCGTGGCTTGCCTGGAGCCCTGCCCACACCGTCCGAGGTTCCCAAGGCCCACTTGTGCTTGTGAGTAGCGTCGCGCTTGTAAGACTGAGCGTTGCTGCGAAGGTCGGCCTGGGAGAAGGTCTGCTCAGCGGACATGTTGAGTGGAGGGTGTTGGACGCGTTTGGAGGTGTTGATGAGTTGGAGAGGGGATGTCGTCGCGTCGTCGATCGATTGGAAGGCTGACTGAATGGACACCTTAATGTCTGGGTGGTGTCGAGCTGGAGATGGAGTGGTCTTTCGTAGGTCGGGGGATCAGGTGAGTATGGGCTGGGGCGTTTATTGTCGACTGGAGGCGGAGAACAAAGAACGAAACAGAAGCTACGTGATTACGGCAGGTATGATCCTGGTCAAAGACAACAGTGAGAGTGGCCGACTGAGGCGTGACTGCTGCTGAAGCTGAGTCACGGGGCTGTGGCTTGGATGTCCGAGACCGCGATGAGTCTATCAGGGCGGTGCTGGAAGCGGTGGATGAGTTGGATGACTGGTGATTTGTTGGGAGGGGTGTTGCTCTTGCAATCGACGGCAACAAGCAGAGAACAACGAGCACGTCAATGGGCGTCTTTGTTATTATCAAGGCAACGCGCTCGCTCCGGAGGTGGGGGGAGCAACGGTAAGAGACATTGATTGCGCCACGGCGGCTCGCTGAAGGTTCGTCATGGGACATGAACGTGGTGACAACGAGTGGCCCACGGCCGCGTCGCATGGATGTCATGGCCGAGGTCATGGGCAATCAAACAGGCTGCCAGTGAGGCGGTGTTCCGACACAGCTTCGTTGTTTTGTTGATACGAGAGGTGAGCTTGCACCTCTGCCCACTTCGACGGACGCGGCACAACGCGGACCCCACGAACCGACGTCAGCTCGTGCATGCACCTGCATGCCCTCAAACAGAGAGCTCCAACTCGCTATTTTCGGTCGGCGGGCTCCGGCACAGGTACATTCCTGTCATCCCGGTAATGTGCAGCATCGCACGTGTTGAGAGCATTCGCTGAAGCGCTGGCGGAGACGGCGGTCTGATGAGACAGCGACGTGTTCATGTGTCTGTCTACGTGATCTCACTTCCATCACGACAGCATCCTCTCCGGCGGCAACAAGGTGCAGACGCATCGATCAGATCGCTCTGTGCGGCTGCAGCGCCTAGACACCCTCTTCTTCGCGTGACTCCTCCTCTTCCTCGCTTGGAAGGACATTTGGGAACCAGCCATACGAGGAGAAGTCGACTGTTCGCTCCCCGAGATCCCCACGACCAACCTCCACACCTTCAGCGCTCAGCACGCGTTCTTGATTTGCTGCGCCGTTTGTTCCTCTTCTCCAAGAGTCAGCTGGACAGTTTAGCCACCCATGAGATATGACGACAGAAAACTCGCCTTTGGCTGATGACCCCTTTGGAGTTGATGACTCTCTGCCACGGGACTGTGTCGCTGTTGTACCGCGCGTCTGGCTGGTCTGTCGCTGATGGGAGGTATTTCAGGCACATTCCCACTTGACTGTCATGCAGTGAGCTGTTGTTGGTCTACGTCCCGTGAGATGCAGTGTCGCCATACCGTGGTCGCTCGGCTACATGTACTCGTTCAGCAACCAGGCTGTTGGGACGTGTGGTATAGAGTACTTGTACTCACGGTATCCAAGAAGCAGTGCTATATGGCCGTAGCTGGTTACTCTGCCGTAAGGTATCTCTCGTACTGCGCGGTACACCATCGTGTACCAGGATGCTGCCTCTTCTGATCGTGGCATGTCTCCCAAAGTCGTCACATTCTCCTCGTGTGTTCCCACAAACACTCACGCCCTTCATGCAAGTTTGGTAATGTAGAGTTCAAGCTGTTGCAGCCTCAGGCATTCATACGTCGACACGTGACGTCAATCGAGGACTTCAACTTTGAACTACTAGTTCTATCTTTCTACACGCAACACCACCATGAGTCTCGCCGACTACCTCGCGAAGAACTACCTCTCAGCAGACTCGAAGCCCTCGAAAAAGCGCAAGCGAAAGGACGCCGCCAAAGCAGAAGGCCTTGTAATCGCCGACGACGACGTAAATTCCTGGACCAACCAACCTGCCAAAAATGGCGACGAAGACGAAGATGCACCTACGATAGTCGGTGGCGCATTAGCTGCTGGATTGAATAAACCTACGAAGAAGTCAAAATGGGTCAGGATCGGGGCGGAAGCACCCAAAGACGCAGACCAGGCGGCTGCAGATGCGATTCTGGCAGATGCGCAGGCGGAGTCGAATGCGAGAGCGCAGGATGATGATGAGGACCCGGCGATAGTTGGGGAGGACGGTGGGGAGTATGATGGGCCGACGATGGCGTCGGGTGCTATGGCTGGGCTACAAACTGCGGAACAAGTCACGGCCGCTCTGAAAAGAAAAGAAAAAGCGGAGAGGAAGGCGATGAAAGCTGCAGGGTTGGACTCTGGTGGACTGGCACAACAGACAATCTATCGTGATGCGTCTGGGCGGATGATCAACGTGAAGGAGAAGAAGGCGGAGGTTGAAGAGAAAGCGAGGGAAGAGGAGAGGAAACAGAAAGAGGAGCTAGAGGCGAGGAAGGGCGATGTGCAGAGGCAGCAGAAAGATGCAAGGAGGCAAGAATTGCAAGAAGCGAAGGTCATGACTGTTGCGAGACATGTGGATGATACGAAGATGAACGAGGAGCTGAAGGAGAGGGAGAGGTGGAATGATCCCATGGCACAGCTTCTGACGACCAAGAAGAGCAGCACGAAAAACGGGAAGAGCAAGAGCAGCGGCAAGACATATCAGGGTGCCTTCGAGCCCAATCGGTACGGTATACGGCCGGGTTGGAGGTGGGATGGTGTGGACAGGGGCAATGGGTTCGAGAGGAAGTGGTTTGCTGCAAGGAACAAGCAAAAGGATAGGGAGGCGCTTGAATATGCTTGGACACTGGACGAATAACGGACCGAGCTTTTACGATGATACATCTTTACCTGCACTACCACACGAAACAGGACTGTTTCTTCATGTATGCCGTCTCACCTCTTCTTGCGTTCCCGTGGCCATGCTATCCGATTCCGTGGACGATCGCGATCCATTGCCTGCCCATGTTTCTGCATGTGATGTCGTCGTATCCAAACCGCCTAAGCAGCGAACTGTCGCCCGCCCCGTCTATCAAACCGTCGGTCCCTTCTGGCTTTTCCGTCACACCTTTTCTTCTCGTGGTGTGCAATGAACTGGTCGTTCTTCCGCTCTTCTCACTTGGTCTCGAGCTCATGCAGCAAGCTCCATGCGTCGTTGATGGGATCGAGTTCGTCGAGGACGATTTCCCCACGCTGATATCCTTGGTAATCCCACCGCTGAATGTTGAAGTTCACTGGACACGTTGGACACTCGAACCAATGGCTCCGCAGTCCGTCCACAAGGTTCTGCAGGGTGACTCCGTTGGGATTCGAGATGGTGAACGATTTGCGCGTGATGTCACACCTGGCATTGAGCATCTCGCACGCCGGTTGCATGAAGAGCATCTGGCGCCAGCTCGCACCCTTCCTGTGCAATGCCTCTAACTCGTCGATGTTTCGCGGCCCAATGTCGCTGTCTGCATCACCTCCGTCTTCGTCTTGCACTTCCTCGTCAACTGCCAGATATGGGTTGATGTATGCCGACCTGTCGAAGACCGGCGACACGAATCCGATGTGCACAATCGAGTTCATCTTCATCCATTGAGTGATGATGAAGCGACGCATGAGAGGATTGATGACGGGCTTGCTCTTGCGGCTGCTCTTCACGTGGGACCAGAAGCCTTCGGCCTCATCAATCGAGTAGAGTCCTGTTTTCTCGAAGCGGAGGAGGTCTGATCCAGCTGCACGGTAGAACAGCGCCGTTTGCGCTTTGCTGGAACCTTCGATGCTGGCTTTGAAGAACTTGCAGATCTTCTGTGCCAGAAGGAGATCTGTGAGTGGGAGAGAAAGCAATATCTTCTCGAGGAGCTCTGCTGTCTGGAAGCTTTCGTGGCGAGTCAGTACATGATCTTGTGATCGGGTTTGGATCGCATACGTACACTGCGTGAGCCGCTGGGGTTGGTGTCTCGCCGTCCATCTCTATGACGATCGGCGACGGCATCTTTGCGGTATCGCGGTCTGGTGTTTGCTTGATGTGTTCAGAGTATGGAAGTAGAACACCGTGTGGGCGTCACATGACAGGACTTTTGAACGAGGGGACTAGCGCAAAGCTTAAAATTCGAACGCGGCAGGAGCGCACACATGCTTTCCCTTGCATCCATGTCTCGTGACAGCTAGAAGTCGACCTTTCGAAAACCCCTCTCCAGCGAAACACCTCTCCGCCATCAACAACAACAAATAGATCATCACAAGGATCGTTCACCGACTACGCCAAGCTTCGGACACCGGTGTACTGTTTGACCGCCACCGCCTCACACCACCACTTTTCAAAACGCACTCCACGAAATGCAACACACCTAACAAAATATCTCTGGAACATCACCTCTCCGACGAATATGGCAGCCGCAGCCTGCGCCTTCGAAACATACGAGCTGCTCGAATGGACTCTACTGCACTTGCCACTTCGCGATCTGCTGCTCGCTGAGCGTGTCTGCAAAACATGGCAACAAGTGGTGAAGAAGTCGGATAGAATCGAGAAGGCCCTCTTCCGAAGGGCTGCACCCTGCAATGTCAACTTTCTGATGCCCGGACTCGCCTGTTCTGGGCTGGATGAGCCGTTCTGCGAGCAAGTCCCATCTCCGGCTTGCTATATCAACCCGTTCATCAACCAATATGTGGATTGTTTGCGAATAGTGCTACAGCTGCGTCAAAGTCTGTTCGAACACAACGAAGAATCAGAATCCCGTTCAGCACTCCAGAGCGTGGAAGCCTCGTGGAGGAAGATGTTGCTACTGCAGCCTCCACCTGCCTCAACGGCATTCATCTGCAAGGGGCGAATGAAAAGTCGTCAAAAACTTGAAGCCGATTGTATGATACGCATGAACGATTCCTCTGGACATCGAGGTCAACAGATCGACATGGGCTACATAGCCAACTTTCTGGACGAGCACCTTCAAAAATGTCCACTTTGCCCTACCATTGAGGAACGAGCGTGCAAGAAAGAGGAGCAAAAGGCCCCTGCGTGGAGCATGTGTATTATGGAGGACCCACTTACTCTGGATGTGAATGTCGTGACGGGATGGGAGTGCGTGGAGAAGCTCGGAGGTTGCAAGGGAGAGAGACGGGGCGCGAGTGCCAAGTAGGCGTAGGCTGCTGGTAGGGGGACTCGTACGTGGTCAAGACAACACCGAGAGGAGAGATTTGTGTGAAGACATAATGGGATGGGGCTTGAAGAGAGCAGCGTGGCTCGGTACGTTTGAATTCTACTGCGGGCGTCCTTTAGCTGCGTGACCCTTATGGAGCGTGGAGTGCTGGCGTAATCAACAATCTACAACAATGAGAAATCAATTGCTACCGATATGAAAGGCCCAGCGCCGACTTTCGCCGGCATAAAGACCTTCGAAACTTAGACCTCTTCGATACTATCTTCCTCGAAGTATACTTGCCCTGAAGAGATATTGCGAACAGCTCAATCAATTGCATATCCCTAGAGATCGATACTAAAGTAAGTTGATAAATTTTCAAGTGACAGATAGCCGCGAACTGAAGTCGAGAGCAAAAGATCCCCGGCGATGTAGGGTGTAATAATCCCTGAAGATCCAAGGCCGTCTATACCTCTCAACAATGTCTCGATGTATAAGATGTAAATCAAGCCTTGGGGATAACGCTTGGAAGATGAGAAGAAATTGCACTTTTAGAGAGGGTATCCCCGGAACAGTATAGATGACCGTGCTGTCGAGTCTTGTATTGACATCTTTGCCCCTGTTAATTTCTCGGGGATAGATTTGTCCAAATGCGAACGATGCCAAGACTGAGATGGTGAAGTGGAGAGGAGATGGATTTGTAACGAGAGTATCCCGGAACATTGTAGAGGGTATCCTCGGAAACCTATAGACGATCATGCTATCGATGCTTGTACTGGCATGTTTGACCGAGTGGAGATCTTGGGATATATCCGCAGGTAAGAGTAGCTCACATACCAAAAACTTGGGAAGAGAAGGCAATGTGAAACGCGCATCCATCCCCAAGAAACTATATGATACCACGCTACGGAACCAACATATCGAACGCTTGACCCCCTATCTATTCCTGGGATAACCTCGAAGTGAACGCTTCAAACTCCTCCAACATCTCGGGCGTGATACCCTTGCTCACCGCCGCGCGCGCGCTCGCAAAGTCCGCCGCCGTCACGCGCGTATCCTCCTCACCTT
This sequence comes from Zasmidium cellare ATCC 36951, assembly GCF_010093935.1. Taxonomy (NCBI): domain Eukaryota; kingdom Fungi; phylum Ascomycota; class Dothideomycetes; order Mycosphaerellales; family Mycosphaerellaceae; genus Zasmidium; species Zasmidium cellare. The sequence continues at coordinate 277,116 of NW_022986960.1, forward strand.
TCAGCCTTCTCCTGAGGTCAGGGAACTTTGCATTCTGACAAATCCTCACAATCTCGGCGCCCGACCAGCCCTCGAGCTCCGCGGCCAGGGTGTCGAAGTTCACGTCCTTGGCCAGGGTAGCGCCGCGCGTGGAGAGCATGATTATCTCCTTGCGCGCTATCTCGTTGGGTGGGCCCACGTACACGTGGCTATCGAAGCGCCCTGGGCGCAGTAATGCGGGATCGAGTGAAGTTGGTTTGTTGGTGGCGGCGAGGATGAACACCCTCTCCAGCGCTTCGAACCCGTCCATCTCGTTCAGGAGCGTGGTGAGGACATTCAAACCCTTCGTTCCGGTACTGTCGCGCTCAGAGCCAATAGCGTCTATCTCGTCGAAAAAGATCACGCAGGGTGCTGCTTGCCTGGCTTTGCTGAAGATTTCACGCACTGCTCGCTCAGATTCGCCCACATACATGCTAATGAGCTCGGCACCCTTGATGGCAATGAAGTTCAAGTTGTAGGTGTTGGCGACGGCTTGCGCGGTGAGCGTCTTGGAGCATCCTGGAGGACCATAGAGCAAGACACCTTTAGGCATTTGGATGCCGAGCTTTTGAATGAGGTCTCCGTGTCGTAGTGGCCATTCAATAGCCTCGTCGAATCGTTCCTTGACGCTGTCCGAACCGCCAATGTCGGTCCACTTCGTCTTGGGCTTCTCAGTGAAGATTTCGCGGAGAGCAGCCGGTTTGATTTCTTGAAGCGCAATCTCGAAATCTTTGAGTGTCGGCTCCGGTGAAGGCTGCGACCTAGGTGTGCTTGGAGCTGCGGAAGATCCGTCAAGTCGCGGCACAATGTCATCGTACGCTGGTGGTGTCGGCGATCGGCTCATCGCCTGCTCCGCACATTCATGCCAAAAGCGATCGAAGGCGTGGTTGACAGCAAGATCGTGGAGAGCGGCTACATCTTTTGCGGTATATCCATGGGTTCGTTCCGCAATGATGGTGGAAAGGGGATTCTTCGTATATGTCGGTTTCTCCTGCAGCACGTTCAAGATCTGCTCTCTTGCCTCTAGATTCGGAATAGGCAGTGCGATCGAGAAGTTGAACCCTTGAGGGCCAAGTAGAGAGGGATGAATGCTCGTCGGGCTCTTTGCTGCTGCGACTACCATGACTCGCATGCCGGGCTTCCTCAGGTTCTTGAGCTCGGGCCCAAGGACGTCAGAGTAGTAGTGCGCATCGTCGGTGGGAACTAGTTGATCCAGGTTGTCCAGAATCATAAGAGATGGCTGCTCGTTGACTGCTTCTGCGAAAGTATCTCTTATAAACTTCTTGTTGGCAGAGATTGTACCTCCAGGAAGCTTAGCTCGGTCAAGGCGAACCACTTTGCGAAACGGTGCCTCAGCGAGTCGGTCAAGCAGCAGCGTTTTGCCAGTTCCCTCGTACCCATGGAGCAAGATCGGATGGTTAGGCACACGATTGCGAGCACAGTTCAGCTCTTCCGCCGTCGACAATAGCCACTGGAGCCGCGCGTTCAGTTTTTCGCACTCTTTCAGCAAGCCGCCAATTCGTTCAGTATTCAGCTGGTAGAGGGACCGTGTGGGAGGAGCTGGAGAGGGAGCCAGCGATCGCCCTCCGTTCGTGCCGTTGGACATGATGCCGTTGACGGTCCCGTTAGGTGTGTTCGAGCCTTCATTTTGACGGGGCTGAGACATGGCGGTAGGCGCCACCGCGATACCTCCTGGGAAGCTGATATCGGTGTTGCTTTCAAAAGAGAACAATGATGGGCTGTCGGCAGGGGCGTCCCTGGAGTCGATGCTGTCGATGTAGAATCGCTTCCTGCTCTTGACTCTGCTTCCTGAAACTTCAAAAGTGACACCAGGAGCCAAAGCCTCGCAACTAACTGCCAAAAAGTCAGTCCGGGGTGTTGAGTTGGTGGGGCAATCCCAGTCATCGCGACGATTAGGAATGGTCAGTAAACTTACCGAATAGACTCTTCACTCTGATCTCCCACTTGCCAGCATCCAAGTCGTCTGAACTGTTGAACTCGGGTGGCGTGACATCTGACAGGACCATTCGCTCGGCAGGATAGACCTTGGCGTCGGTCTGAGAGACAGTGACTCTGGACCCATCGAGAAAGCCGAATGCATTCTTGAATGTCTCCGTCATCTTCGCCGGCCTGGTCTTTGGTCGATTCCCAGCACGATCATCAGCCCTCCACGCGATACCATAACCCAGCGTCCCATCGTCGCTCGAGATCTCGCAGATGTCGCCGGTCTTCAGATTCGCTTCCGCAAGGCTCTCGGTCATGAGATGGACCCGGAAAGCGCTCTCCAGCTGGGTGCCTGGGTGCAGACGCACTACGGCGTGCTGGGTGTCGGTCATGAGCATCTTCTTTTTGGCCTGGTTCTTGGCCTGCGGTGTGGAAGGAGCTGCAGACATGGCGACTGCGGGAGGCCTACTCTTTTATCGACGGCCAGGGGGTCCTGTAGCGCGCAGTGCAGGTCTCAAGCGTGCGCCACGTGCGGGTTCAAGCTCTGGGAGAACAGGTGCAGTGGCATGCACGAAGGATGTAGCTTTGCCGTGCGAGCAGAAGCGTGGACGCCATGCTCCGGGATGGTTTCAGGCGCGCAAACGGTGGCACAGCTTTTCGGATCTGCCAAGACTTTACAGAGCTATCCCCGATCGAGATATATGGAGACAGTCCTTGATGCATGTCTCGGTGGCACGGATGGAGAAGAGATCGAGGAGATGGAATATTTGACGAGCCTTCACTCGCAACCTCATTTGAAGCTTCACTTTAGACATTGCTCTCGCCTCCCTGCTGTGTTGCGGTACACGTGACCACTCAACTCGATGTCGCACTATGCTCGGGCTAATTGTAAGAGACCGCTCTTGCTCTTCCTCTACCCCCTCACTCACATGGCATATACCAGCACAGACTGCGGTGCACTTGCCCATACCAGCTGCGATCATCGACGTTGCAGCAGACTAACAGCAGGATTTCGAGTATCGTGACAACACGGAGAGCGATACAGGTCCTGTTCGACATCCGACGGGTTTCGCTGTGCGTCGTGGTTTGCATGCATACCAAACTCTGCGTACACCCTTCCGAGCCGCTGCAACGACAGGGAAGAAGGAGCAGGAGTGCATCTATCGTGCAGCGGCACGTCGACGCAGCGCGCTGTTGTCGTCGACAAGAAAAGTAACACGGCGTCCACCATCCTCCGCCACGCCGCGAGGCCTGAGAGCCGTTGACGCCGATAGGAGCTCATCTCAGGAGTCGTTTGCATCTCGGCGCCACTGCCGAATCTGAACATCCCGCCCGCCCGACACGACTTTTGCAAAGTCGACCTCTCTCGCTAAAGGGAAATCCCCGACTACACCTGTACTCCTGAACGTTCGTCGAACTTCAATAGTCAATCGTCTGCCGTGCTGCATTCGACATATTGATGCTCCCGGCGCGGCACCTGTCTCAGCGTACTGCGTTGTCAGTCTGGTCTTCGGGATGTCGTCGTTTCCAGCGGTGCTTCAGCGATGACAGGAAGCCGCTGCCAGCACCGAAAAATCGCACACGCAGGAACATTCATTGGCCTCGTAAGTCCAAGGGCCCAACATCAGACGATGCCCGCGATGCTACTCCATTACGAAGTCCCGAAGTGGAGGAGCCTTCCCTGGTAGAGCAGCTTTTCCCAGAGATCTCGAAACGCAATGAGGAGCCGGAAGCCTCGCGGGAGGTGCCTCGTGTGCCACTGCCGAAAGTAAATCCAGATGCTACAGCACAACCAAGACCAACGCCCAGCAAATCGAATCGTACAGATAGATCATGGGGAGCTCAGCAGCTGGAAGCCGAGATGGCAGCCGCTGGACCTGGAACTTCGGTATTAGTCCTAAGAAATGCAAGCCCGAACCTCACAGAGGAAGACTTTCGACGTCTTGTACCTCAAGGCCGACATCTGGAAGGCTGGAGACTGGAACAGGGCGACATCCTCAAAGTCATTCCTGGTCGAGACCTCGCCAGTCTTGAACAGCAGAACACCTACTATCTACTCTTCTCCTCGGCACTCAACGCCTTCACGTATCAAGGTCACGTCCAGCGCATTCACAATCTGGCAGCCGTGCATACGCCAACCTCGACGAGTTCTCCTATACCGCCACCGCCGGGATACATGATTGAGGGCCTGGATGCTCATGCAGCAATCGAAGCGTACACTCTTGTGCCACCCACGCAAAAGCTGGAGCTCAGACAACTCAAGCCACCACTCTCGCCAGTCATGCAATCGCTTGTGAGCAATCAGGGCTGGAAGAGCATCAACTCTCGCCAAGACAAGATGCCATTTGAAGTTCGACTTGCGATGGAAGGCCCACAATTAGGCCCATCAGTAGTACGTCATATTCTAATGGAAACCGGCAGAGCGAGAGGACTCAGCTGGAACGGCGGCGAAGAGCTCAACATGAAAGTCACCAGATGGACACCTCAGTTAATGCCATCCCCGATCCAGAATGATGAAAATGCATTAAACGCTTTGAAGGACCGCACCGAGGAGGAGCAGATGAGGATTGATGTCATGCGACACACTCAATCATCACAAGATCCGAAGTACGCTGAACTGAAGCGAAGAACGCCCCCGGAGGTGTATATTCTGGGGTTTCATACTGAGCGGGCGGCCCAGAGCTTCGTGACTTATTGGCACCGACGGCCGCTTGAGATGGACCAGCCCGAGGATGCTGCTGAATGGGATACGTCGCCTGTGGTGAATGTGTCGATGCTGTGGTAGCGATTTGTAGAAGTAATGAGACGATACGTTTGAATGGGCCCCTTCTCTTATCTCTTTATCTTCATCCTGATTGTGTACGCCCATCTACTTCACTCAGCAAGCACCAAGGGATGAGTCTTATAATACAATCTCACAATCAGTTCGAACATCACCATCGACATCAGCGGCGATGTTATGCAAGAGTACTTCCCACTTTCATACACTCTCTATCTCTACTTTTCTCATTTCATCCATGCCGTCGACCTACGTCTCAACCTCCTTCGCGGCTACGCTAGGCCGAAGATTTCTCATCTACCGTCCAGTACCTCACTTCAACGTCTGCGCCTCCTCAACACTCGCGCATAACCCGCAACATCTCCAGCCCCGTCACATCCGAGTTCAAGCCCACCACCTCCCTCGACCCATGAAACTGCCACAACAACTGATCCGCCGCAGCCTGCATCCAAGACTCACAATCCTCACACTCATTCACATGCCCCTTCAGCGCCACCACAACCTCCCCCAGCGTCACCCCCGACGGATTGACAACCTCCACGCCCTCGTACATCGCATCCATATCCTCATTGCTAGGCGGCTCCAGCGCATTCGACAGATACCCCCCGAGACACACAAATTTGACGCGAACCGCCGGCGGCTGCAGGAATAGCTCGTCCGGCCACGTGGCATCCGCGGAATGCCACGCCGCGCTCTGGCGGAAGAAGAGGACATTCGTCGGGACACGGCCGTCATCGAATGGGAAGAAAGGGTTCAGGACCGGCTTGCACCGCCTCTCGCGGCCTCGCAGCTTGAGCATCCAGGGATCCCGCCAGCCTTTCTCGTTGTAGTAGTTTTCGGCGGAGTCCTCGCTCGGTACGATGTCGATGCGGTGGGAGCCGCGGGGTTTGAGGAAGACGACTTCTTGCATGGGCGTGCTGGGGGAGGACCAGTCGCGGCAGACAAGCAGGGCTTTGCGCAGGTCGCGGAGAGGGAGGGAGAGGAGGATGTGGTTGCGGGGTTCGGGGAGGGACCAGACTTTGTTGCAGGCCGTGAAGGTGGGTGGTGGTGTTGTGGTGGTGTTTGGCATCGCTGCTGCTGGTGTGATGAAAGGACTTCTCTGATGGATGTCGCTTTAGGGTGGGGGTTATGTTGGTGGGAGGACGCTCGAGGCTGGAAGAGAAATACAAGCGCAAATGTCTGTGCTTGTCGCCACGTTCACGAGAGCGGCCTCTCTGCGCGGAAGTAAGACTTTATCTTACACTATCCCGACTCTCCGACACATCGCAGACATTCCCTAGACTGTGGCAACTCTCGCTGGCATAGTCCACGACTTGCTCAACCGAGAAATCAGGGGCCAGAACGAGATCGAGCATCTAACATTCAGGAGCGACGACCGTATCCTCCAAGCCTTCCGCCTCACACCTCAGTAATGAAACTGCCCTGGCATAACATCAATCAAGTACTGAATCTGCGCCGCCCTAAAATCATCCACCTCCACACACGAAGACCGATTCCCCTCAAAGACAAAATTGCTCCCAACCCCAGCGCCAGCGACTTCATACTTCGGCCAGGTCGGGATATCACTCACTACGCACAAAAATATCGTCAGCACAATCTCTCCTCCAACACGAGGGATGGGATGGGAACTACAAACTTACAACCATGCCAATACGGATCCGAAAACCACACAAAAGAAACCCACATCCTTCCCATCAACCCCGCCAACTCCCTATACCTCTGCACGTCCCCAAACGGGTTGATCTCATACCCAACCCCATCGACGTTATCAAACACCCACGCCACCTCGGCGAAATGCGTCGCGCCGATGGCGTCCGCGTTCCCGACGGGCTGGACGTTGAAGCGGTAGCTGTACGCCGTGGTGTTGTGTTTCGCCCACGCGGTCGTGACGGCGCGACGCGGCGCGTGCTCGACGATGTCGCCCCAGTAGGCTGCGGCGCGTTTCCATTGCGCGCCGTAGGAGGAGGGCGTTTTTGGGAGTGGGTTGTACGTCGCTGGGATGCCGATGGCATTGATGTCCGGGTAGAGGAGTTGGAGGGTTTCGATGGTGGGGACGTCAGGGCCGCCTTTGGAGATCTCGCGGGCGAAGTCGCCGTCCGTGTTGATTCCTGCCGGGGCGATGGCGGTGCCTTCGTCGGTGTTGGTGCCGTAGAGGATGGGGACTTTGAGGAAGGCGCCGGTGGAGATTTGGGTGGTGGCGGGTTGGAGGAGGATATCGTTGTTGAGGGTGGCGATGAAGGGGCCGAGGCCTGTGCCGGCTATCCACGTGTTGGTGATGTTTAAGGCTGCGTTGAGGGCGGAGAAGGGGAGGTATCTCAAGCATTCGAGTGGGCTGGTGGCGTTGGAGCAGCATGTTGCGTCGGTCAGGTTGTTGTAGACAGTCAGCATGTACTCCGTGGCGTTCGTGAAGCCATACGGCCACTTCTCCAGGGGACCGCCGCTTTCCAGGATGGCGTTGTGAAAGAGCCCATCGTCGCGGCCTCCATATGCCTGGGATTCTTCTCATCAGCACAATCAAACCCAACGAAGCGATTGAACTTCTTTCTCACCATAAGATGCTTCCCAATCGAAATCCCACCCGCACTCTCCCCATAAATCGTAACTCTCCTCGGATCACCCCCAAAAGCCGCGATATTCTCCTGAATCCACTGGAGCACCAGTCTCTGATCCCTCAGCCCCATGTTCGTATCACCCAACGCCTGCGTTTCCTCGCTCCAAAGCCACCTATACACTCACCATCAGCACTCACTCGTCAACAAATAGACTGATGAGATCGACCACTCACCCAAACGCAGTCAACCGATAATTAAACCCCACGCCAATAACAGGCAACCCCATCTCCACCGAATTCGCCACGAATCTCGTCTGATTATAGGCCGGTCGGTTCGCAGACCCCTCGTAGTACCCTCCTCCGTAGAACCACACCGCAACAGGGAGTGGTTCGGAGAAACTCCCCGCTGGACGAACGATGTTCAGGTTCAGGCAGTCTTCGGAGAGAGTCAGGCCGGCCATGTCGCTGCCGTAGCCGATGCAGCTGTTTCCGAGGGCTTGGGCGGTGTGCGTACCGGTCCATGAGGTGTTGAGGGGGACGGGGTTGCGGAAGCGGAGGGCGTTGATCGGGGGCTGGGCGTAGGGGATGCCGAGGAAGTAGTCGAGGTTGGTTGTTGCGTTGTGGAGGCCGGTGTACGTTCCGTTGAGGGTTGTTGCTGTTGGGAAGGCGTTGGTTGATGCGCAGACCAAGGCCAGAGACGTGACGATAGCTCGTTTGAGAGGAGCCATTGCCACACCCATCCAATGTTCTATTGCTTTTTGAAAAGAGTAGTTTGCCACAAACAATTTGAAAGGGCATCTGTATAAAGCACATTAGTTGTTTTCTGTTGGGAAAACCTACACGGCCAAGATACCAATCTGCCGTGACAGGCATGTGGCCTATCTGCGCTTGCAACATCAGGCTAGGAACGATTGGACAAGTGCTGATACCGAGAACCGTGTTAGTAGCGATGGCAGTCAGGAACTGTTGTCTTCATCAGTACGGCATTCCCTAGTATTTTGACTACTTGCCAAAACTCTTCTCAATCCCCTCCATCATCTGCTTCATCCCCAGATCGAGATTCGACATTCGCAGCCCTTTGGCCGTCATATCAGGCCCAGGATCATTCAACAACTCGACTCTTCTGCTCTTCTCCCTTGCAATTTCCAAGATAGTCCCGCCTCCATATTCCTCCTCCGTGACCTGTCGTAAGATGCAATCAGCATCCACACTACGAGCGAAAGACTGCAACCCATACTCACCATCCTAATCATCCACCCCGCAATCTCCCCAGGCTGCATATACTCATCCCCCTTCTCCTCATCCACATACCCCCGCCTCCCACTAGCATCCCACAAAGGCGTCTGCGTCGTCCCCGGTGCAACAGCCACGACCTTGACGCCCATCGTCTACTCCAGCACGCCCATGCATCGCACAAAATGGGAAATCGCAGCTTTGCTCACGGCGTATAAGGGGACCGGTGACGCGGCGACTTGGGCTGCGCTGGAGCTTATGTGCACGACGACGCCGTGCTTGTGGCCTTGTCTGGCGAAGGCATCGATCGCGAGTTGCGTACAGCGGATTGGGGATTGGAGGTTGATGTCTAGAGTCTTGTAGGATGAAGCTACCGCTGTGTCGACTGGTGAAGGGTAGTTCCAGAATGTAGAGGAGGGCGGTTCGAAGATTCCGGCTCCGGGGCAGACGATGTCGAGAGATCCAAACTCGTCAATCGTCTTGTCGAAGACGGTTTGGAGCTGCGTCCAGTCGGTGACGTCTGTTTTGATGAATACCGCCCTTGGCTTTCCAGATGAGTGCTTGTTAATAGTCTCTTCAGCGTCCGGCTGCAACACCAAATCGGCAATCACAACATTGCAGCGTTTCTGCAGCAATTGCTGTGCAAAGGCCAGGCATATCCCTGATCCAGCACCCGTGACGAGGGCAGTCTTGCCTTCGATGTCAAGAGGCATTGTCCACAAAACAATAACACGAGCTGCGCATTCAAGGGGAGTCGACCCGGTTCTTCATTCGCAGAGATTGTTCGCGGTCTTATAAGAGGTTCGACTTGCCGCTAGTCGAACGCCAATGTTGAGGGGATTCCCTCCAGGAGCTTTGGCGCATAGGGTACGATCGACAGCTGCCAACACTGGTGTATGTACAAGCCAGTAGCTGTAGTCAGCCGCTTAGAGAAGTCATTGGAGGCTTGCTGTGTCCAGGCCATACTCCGGGTTCAGGGCTGGTGAAATGAAGACCGCTCCTACCCTTCTGCAGCACTCCATGGGAATACGGTCAAGGTAGACGATGGATATCGATATAAGACTTCTATCCACTGTTGGCAACTGCTATAGAGCTCGCGATACTTCGCGGATTCAACTGGTATCTATACACCTCAGCATATCAACACACTGTATTACCCAAGGAAGATAAGAGCTCACGAATCTCAAAACCCTTTCCCTCCCACCCCCGAACGCCATCGCTAAGGAAACGGAAGAAAAACATCATCTCGTCCTGCCCACTCTCCCAACTGTTCAGGTCTTCCCTCACTCATCGTCCACAAAACTGCTTGCCAGCCTTCCAAACACCGGCAACTCAACCCTGTCCAACGTCTCAGCATTCCTCCAGGCACCCACGACCAGATACCCGATCAGAAGCAAATCAAAGACCAGGATGATGTAGCTCATGACGGCCGTCCAGCTGAAGATGACATGGATGAGGAACAGCGCACTGAACACCAACGCGCTCTGCCAAGCATGAAACCGCACATAATCGCTCTTGTGCTCGAACAGCAAGAGCACCACACCGCCCGCGGGAGGGAGAAGCAAGTACGCCAGACACGCCTCAATCCGCAGCGGCAGTCCCAGCGACGTCTCGAATATGCTCACACCACCCGTGTTGCCTCCACCCTGCAGCGCGCTGTTTCCAATATAATCATTGTACCGATCGTTGTAAGGCCGGGGGCCTGAGTTATCCAGGTCTTGGTACCCTCCGCTTTCGAGGTCGTCGTCGTCGGCGTACTGCGATGGGTCAGGCAACCTCTGTGCGCGCGCGGCGGCCCAGGGGTCTTCTTGATCGGCGACGGAGGAGATGTTGCGCGAGGGCTGCCGGCGGTGTTGTTGATGCGGTTTGGGCGAGGCGGTTGGGGAGCGTAGCGGCGGCGGCGGCGATTTGGCACGTTCGCTCTCGGGCGGCGAGGATTGGTAGGGGGCGAAGTTCATGGCCATGGTGGGTTGTGCTGGAGCGGAGAGTTGTTCGGTGGGTGGCCCTAGGGTTGGGCGTGGTGGTGAAGGTCAAGGTTGGTTAGGCAGCCCATGTTCGTTGGAGCTCTCCCAGCTGCGACGCCGAAGCTGGCTTGGGCTGGTCGGCCGCACGCGCACTCAACTCCACCTAACACCGATACATCAGGGCAATATTGGTCAGACGAGGGGGACACACAGCCATATCGCTGTCGACAACCAGCAACACCGGCCTTCTTCACCCTCTGGTCTGCCCTATCGAAAGTCGCCGGCCGTGGTAACCGAAGCCTCTGCCGTGGATTCATCATCAAATCGCCCATCAAATCACTGGTCATGACATCACCGCGCCCGATTTGAGATAGAAGATTGAAAGGTGCATGCAGGCATTGGAAAAAGTTGTCATGTTTCGCTCCATCTTAAGGCCGTTCCTCGCCACCACTACTTATACCGCCATTTCTGCTCAATCTCCAAGACATTTCCCTCCCCTCCTTTCATCCCAAACAGCCCAATTCCACGCATCTACAGCCAGCAATATGAGAGTCCTACTGACTGGTGGATCTGGTTTCATCGCCGCTCATGTGCTTGACTACCTCCTCGAGCATGGCCACTCGGTCGTAACGACCGTCCGATCACAGGAGAAAGCCGACAAGATTAAGGAGGCCCACCCCAAGTATGGCAAGGACAAGCTGGACTTTGCCTTGGTTGAAGATATCGCCCAGGAGGGTGCGTTCGACAAGGCCGTCGTCTCCGATCCGCCTTTCGAGGCTGTCATCCACACTGCCTCCCCGTTCCACTTCAACGTCACCGACGTCAAGAAGCAACTGCTCGACCCGGCAATCATTGGGACCACTGGCGTCCTCAAGTCTATCAAGAAGCGCGCGCCGACCGTAAAGCGCGTTGTCGTCACAAGCTCTTTCGCATCCATCGTCAACCCCAAGAAGGCGTCATGGCCGGAACACACGTACAGCGAAGCCGACTGGAACCCAGTCACAGCCGAGGAGGCGGAGAACGATCCAGCGACGGGATATCGTGCCTCCAAGACGTTCGCCGAGAAGTCCGCCTGGGACTTTGTCCAGAACGAGAAGCCAAACTTCACCGTGTCCACCATGTGCCCTCCTCTTGTGCTGGGTCCAATCGTCCACTATCTCAACTCTCTCGATGCACTGAACACATCCAACCAGCGAATCCGCGACTGTATGCTCGGCAAGTGGAAGGACGAGATCCCAGCAACTGGCACCTTCATCTGGGTTGATGTTCGTGACCTTGCATTGTCTCACGTTTTGGCGATGGAGCAGGAGGACGCAGCGAACAAGCGATTCTTCATCACCGAGGGTCACTTCAGCAACCGGCGAATTGCGGATGTCATTGCAAAGAACTTCCCCGAGTATAAGGACAAGGTGCCGTCGGAGAAGACTCCCGGCGGAACGTTGCCTGAAGAGGGCATATTCAAGGTCGATAACAGTCAGGCACAGAAGTTGTTGGGCGTGAAGTGGAGGTCATTCGAAGACTCCATCGTGGATACTGTGAAGAGTTTGAAGGCTGTTGGCGCTTGATTGAGTGGTGGAATATCGTATGATACTGTTGTACATGGAACCTAGATCTGAAAGACCTCGTTAGCTTTGAATCCAGCCGAAGAGTGTCTCATGCAATGCGTCGTCATCTTCTCAGTTCATACTGTTGAGCTTGAATGTTTGTGTTCCCATGGTGTGGTCGACAGTTATCGTTTGTTTGTAATTAATCATGTGAGGGGAGGGAGATGATAAGAAAACTGCTTGGACGTACCATTTGACTCGACCCTGCTCTGGCAGCTACGCAGAAACCCAGAGAAGGCTCATACACTGGCATCTCATTCTTTGATTTGCGTATGGCATGCGTCGGCGCAGAGCAGGTGAAGTCGGGTTTGATGGTGTGTGGGATGGAAGAAAGAGCAGGTCGATGGATTTCAACGAAATTTGAAGCAAATCGCAAGCAGCGCACGGACAAAGCCCGCCGGACCTGCGGCCGTCCCTGGCAGCTGTCAGTCAGGTAAGCAACACTCAACTGCTCGAACCACTCTTCGCCTGGATACACCACTGACTGACACCTCCAGCAATATCCCGAGACGTCTCTGAACGGATCGAAAGCTATCCCATTCATCGCCAACCACAGCATATTAACCCACACGGACACCGAACCAGAGAGCCTGAAAGAACACCTCTCTATCCACCACAACCACCACCACATTAATCAGCGCCGCAGCACCACAACCCACCACCATGGGCGGCGCCCTCTCCATGTTCACCAAGCTCCTCTGGGCCCAAAAAGAAATCCGCATCCTCATCCTCGGCCTCGACAACGCCGGCAAAACCACCCTCCTCTACCGCCTCAAAATCGGCGAGGTCGTCACCACCATCCCCACCATCGGCTTCAACGTCGAGTCCGTCACCTACAAGAACCTCAACTTCAACGTCTGGGACCTGGGCGGCCAGACCTCCATAAGACCGTACTGGCGGTGTTACTATGCGAACACGGCGGCGGTGGTGTTTGTGATTGACAGCACGGATGTGGATCGGTTGAAGACGGCGCAGGAGGAGTTGCGGGCGATGCTGGATGAGGAGGAGCTAAGGGATGCGGCGTTGTTGGTGTTTGCGAATAAGCAGGATCAGCCGGGGGCGAAGGGGGCGGGGGATATCAGTGAGGCGTTGAAGCTGGGGGAGTTGAAGGATAGGAATTGGAGTATTATGGCGTGTAGTGCTATTACGGGGAAAGGTGTTAATGAGGGTATGGATTGGTTGGTGGTGAGTTTTCTTTAGGAGGCGACTGGGTGGGACCATGCTAACAAGGTCACAGCAAACGGTAGGGGAGAACTCATAACGAGGATATTTATATGGGTCTGCACTTTCGGCATTGTGCATCGCGTTGGGAGTTCGGCTGTCGAGGATGACAGCCCACAGCATGGCGTGCATCTTCCAGACGGAAGCACTGTAAGAATTGAAGATTCGAAATGACATATGTGTTCTATACACGCTTTGTATGCTATCCAGCTTGATTCCCAGGAGCTAACTTCACAGTCGACCACTCTTCCTCGGCGGGGATCGCCATCCCGCTCAAAAATGCTCTGGTATACGAAGCCGCCTGCTCGCGTCCAACGTCGAGAATAGCTTTGACACCGAGCCGCTCCTCCATCCTCTTCAGCACCATATCTGGACGCTTATACTCATGGTTGTACGACCTTCCGTTCACAGACCAGGACACTCGGCCCGGCATCTTCAACGCACCAATGATCAGGTCTGAGAATCTCAAGCCATCGAGATTTCTCACCTTCCGGTTCAGATGCATCGTTCCGTCGGGAATGCCGTAATGTCCAACCACGAATTTCAGGCTCACGTCCGCCTCGAAGCACGGCGGATCAGTGACTAGGACATTCTTCCACGAGCCCAAGTTAGACATGATGTGTTCGCTGCAATTGAACCTGACGTATTCGCCTTGCTGGCCCTGTAAGCGGAACGCCGAACATTGCCGTGCCACTGGGTGCCAGCCGCTGTTGACTGCCAGAAGAGGACAGAGTCGCGCAGGCGTCCAGAAGCTCGTCTTGACAATCGCATGTCTATGAAATTTCCAAGGACCTTCTGGACTCTGTGCAGGGATCTCGCCTTCGTGGATCACGAATCAGAAAGCTCACCTTCGATTTGGCAGACTTCTCGAAACTCTTCTTCGCTACCCTGTACTTCCTCGTCCTGGTCTGGACCATCTTCACCTGGAATTTCGATGCAAAATGGTTGAAGAATGAACGGTTGAGCGGAATATATCAGCTTCCCAGATGCTGCTATATCGAATGATGATCCGTGCACGGTAGCTGCCTAGCTGTGCCTTGCAGCTTCAGACAGCAGAATCACGTGCAAAGTTGGGGGCTATTCTACATCACGGAGAAGATGCCTTCGCACAATGCGGAACGTAGCAGGAAACCTCATCGATCAAAAGAGAGCACAGGTTCTGGCTTGGACGTTTCCATGGCCAGGTGTCTTCACTGGATATCTTCCCGGGCTGACACCACCAAAACCACCACATCGCCTAAGGCCAAGTTGCTACCATGAAGCCTTATGATCGACTTATGTCTACAGACCTTTGGGCGTAAGCTCGATGCACTATCAGTCTCAAACTTGCTCATCACTGATCTTTTAAGAGTGCTCCTGGGTCCTTCGCGAATGCCCAATCGACAAGACTGTATTCTCCGTTGGGACTCGGCCTTCCCAACGTACATCATCAACTCGTCGAGCGAGGATAAGTTGCCACTGTACTGCGATCGTGAAGGCCTTGTATCTTCATCAACACAATTCGGCCAACTATGTAAACAACAAACGAACGAGCCAATGGCCCGATTGTCGGTCAAGAAAAGCGTTCATGATGGGGAGTATCCACTTCATATCTTTCGATCATCTCGATGGAAGTGCGAGGTCGAAGGCCAACACCACATACACCAAGATGATGTGCAATTGAGGAACGACTCCGCTCAACGACCAAAACGGGCGAAATACAAACGAACCAACCAATCACGAGACGATTTAACGCAGTTTCGCGCCACATCACTTTCACGGTGCACCCTAATCACCTCCTCTACGGTGGCCTACAGCTGCGAAGCGACTGCACAACGCAGATCGAAAGGCTATCTTGCTTTTCCGACGACCGACTTTTCGACTGAACCAAAGATGGACCAACCAGCCGAGGCGAAATATAAGCTTGTTATCGTGGACCGCTCTGAAAGATCAATTAGCGTGGCGCTATGCTCTCGTATGCGACTCGCTTTCTACGTCTCCAGGCTTGACATGATTCCTATAATTGTGGCATTGTCCAGCTTGATGCTACCAGCGCATGCCCTCCGTCGACAGCCCAAGGACGACAAGTATTCAATTCCGAGTGAGCGCATCCTTCGTGCCGGCTATGAGGGATAGAAGGGATTTACAGTCTCCTTACTCGACTGAATAACTTGATCAATACCCTGATCTAAGTACAACCATGTCCGGTCTGATCCCCATCCTCGATGGCCTTGGAAACGTCACCTTCATCAACAACTTGCTGAGCTCGGTCGGTGTTCTGGTCTCGATCTTACCTGGCCTTCTACAGAATGGCAACAGTACCCTTGGATTGCTCCCAACGCCAGTCCTGCCTCCCTTCCTGGGCGGGTCACAAGGAATACCGTGGGGCAATATGACGGCTGGTGGCACGAACGTCTATGAGCAGACACCTGATACGGGCGTGACTCGATCCTATGACTTTACAATCGCTCGAGCAACACTTGCTCCTGAGGGAATACCGAAAGAGATGATGCTCATCAATGGGCAGTACCCAGGGCCCCTGATCGAAGCGAACTGGGGCGATATGATTGAAGTGACAGTCACGAATTCAATCACTGGACCGGAAGAGGGGACGGCGCTTCATTGGCATGGTCTGCTTCAGAAAGAAACGCCTTGGTACGATGGCGTGCCGTCTGTGCAGATGTGTCCAATCGCTCCGGGGAAGTCCTTCACGTACAAGTTCAAGGCGGATCTGTATGGGTCAAGCTGGTATCACTCTCATTACTCTGCGCAGTATGCTGGTGGTCTGCTCGGCCCGATGATCATTCACGGACCACGAGACAACTACCCTGGTGGAGGAAGCGATGTCGTGGATATCGGTCCAGTTCTTGTATCAGACTCGTACCTTACAGACTACTACACCCTCGTCCAACAATCCGAAAGCAACAATGTAGCTGTCGCGGAACTTGTCACGTCGAGCAACACTCTCATCCAAGGCAAAGGCAATGTAGACTGCTCGGCTGCACCAGCAGGGTCGAACTGTACGAGCAATGCTGGACTGGCGAAGTTCAATTTCACAAGAGGGAAGAGACATCTCTTGCGCATCATCAACACTTCTGCGGCAGCATTCATGGTTGTCAGCCTGGACAGCCACAAGATGACTGTCGTCGCAAACGACTTTGTCGCCGTCAAGCCGTACACTGTCAGTCAAGTTCAGCTCTTTGTCGGACAGCGGACGGACGTCCTCATCACGGCGAATCAAATACCTGGGGCCTACTGGCTTCGAGTACGCCAGCCAGTACTCTGTGCTCTGTCGCTTCAACCATTCGCCCTCGCAGCAGTCTACTACGACGGCATCGACACCAACACCAAACCCCTCTCACTCCCCAACCTCGACTTCATAACCCCCACCCTCATAAACTGCGGCAACGACGCTTTGACCCTAACAGAACCCTACTACCCCATCAAACTCGACCCCCCAGACACCACAATCACCATCCAAATCACCCAAACCGTCAACGAAACCGGCTACACGCACTACGAAATGAACGGCCAAACCTTCCGCGCAAACTACAACCACCCCTTACTAAACCTCACCTACAACGGCAACACGTCCTACCCGGACGACCCCCAATGGAACGTCTACAACTTCGGCGCCAACGACACCATCCGCATCATCTTCCAGAACAACGTTCCCTTCGGCCACCCCATGCACGTGCACGGCCAGAATATGTACGTCGTCGACGAGGGCGTCGGCGCGTATGATGGGGTTAGTGCTGTCCGGCCGACGAATCCGCAGAGACGCGATACGCAGAGTCTCAAGCCGAATGGGTATCTGGTTGCGCAGTTGAAAGCGGATAATCCGGGCGTGTGGCCGTTCCATTGTCATATTGCGTGGCATGTCGGACAGGGGTTGTATATTAATGTTATGCAGAAGCCGGAGCTGGTTAGGCAGATGGAGATTCCCGGGGTGGTGGCGCAGAGTTGTGATGGTGAGTTTTTCCTCGCAGGTTGAATGTGTCGTTTTGTGAGAGATTTGCTGACTTGTTTGGTGATAGGGTGGTGGGAGTTTACGGATAACAATATTCCCAATCAGATTGATTCGGGGGTGAAGCTGTTTAGAGAAGTCTGAATATTGTGACATACGACACTTCTTGGACTGTGTATACCTTCAACGATGGTAGGTCGATCGATAGTCCGTGTGAGGACATGTATCTATATACCTTCAAGATACAATCCTCAACTCGGCTTCCAACAGTACTTCTCCAAGCACCTCCCGCAGGACCCAGGCAGAGCACTAGACTCTTTATGCATAATTCCACAAGCCAAACACCCCGGCCACTCCTCATCCCCCTCCTGCGTAATCAAATCCCGCCCTCCCACAAACAAATACTCAATCTCCTCGGGTGAGAAAAAGTACTGCTGATTCGAAATCCGACTAGACAGATCATTCGGCAAGTACACAATCGTCGTCTTCCCCTCCTCATAACAACCAAAGAACTGCGCGCGCGAAGAGAGATTCTGCGCTTTATACTCCGCCGGCGAGGGGATCAGAGGCATCTTCGCCAGCCCGTTCGCTTGCGCGGAGAGGAACGTGTTATAGATCGCCGAGCCATTCGTGACATTGCCGGGAGCGTACGTCTGCGCGTCGATGGCGAGGATGACATCGACGCGCCGTTCTGGCTGCAGGAAGGGGAAGAGGAGGATGCTTTGGCCTGTGTCGCCGCCGTCGGTGCCGTAGAGAGATTTCTGTTTGCGGATGACGCCGGCTTTGGGGTCGAGGTGGAAGGGGTTTGGGATGATGGCGTAGGGGTTGAGGAGGACGTTGCTGGGGAAGGTCACGTCGATGACTGTTGCTAGTGCGCTGAGGTCGGATTTGGTGAAGTTTCGGGGGAAGCACTTTCCGGGGCCCTGAGATTGTGAGTTGGTGTTCTGTTGTTTGGGGGCAATGGACTCATACTGTCAGGATGTTCGACGACGCGCCCGTGATAAACCCGATATTGTCGAAGCCAGCAGTGCAAGTCTTCGATCCCCGGCCATTCGTCGAGCCCATATACCTGGTGGGAAAGAACGCATCGACCTTTTCGTCCCAACTTCCAAACTCGAAAGGTGAAACTTCCCATATCGCCCCCATCTCGGTCGGCTCGCATTGATTTGCTTCGACATTGGCTTGGGAGATGGTTATGATGGGAAATGGAGCCTCATGGTCCTTGAAACTTGGCTGCGTGGTGATATTCGACCACGTCAGACCATCAGCGCCGGCTGGAGCTGCGCCAATGAAGTTGTACCCGTTCGTCCTGCCGTACACGTCCAGGAGCGTGGCAGGATATCCCGCCGCCGTCTTGCTCGCAACGTCAGCGAGCTGCTTCCGTTGTCAGTCAAACACATCTACCACTTGCGAAGACTTTCCGGCATCTCACCAAGACTTTGGAATTGTTCAACGCAATTCCAAACGGATTCTGGAAACTGCGATTGTAAAGCTCTTTCTTCAACACGGATACTTTGGCAAAGTCATTGGCCATGATGCCAGATAACGTCAAAGCTCCGCCGGAAAGAGCAGACACATAAGTCACGCTTTGTAAAAGGTCCTTGACGGATGACTTTCCGCTCTCGCGACCGTCGAGGTTTTGGATCACACCAGCATTCGTCAAGCCAGCCTTCGTCCCGCCGCCACTGAGAGCGAGGGCCAAAGTTGGGGTGTTGCAGTCCTCTAGGGGCCATTCGGGTACGGTCTTGTGGAGCCATTGGTCCAGGAAATGCGAGGCCTTCTTCCTCCTCGCTAAAACGTAGGCACTCTCGTGGTGGTTGAGGCAGTTGGCCGGTCTTGTCAATGAAGACTTCGTTGGGCACTGCACGGAGTAGGGAGCATATGGGTGTTCATTTTGCTTTACTGACGATCTTTGAGCGCTGACACTTGACAGAACCAACGATAGTAAAACAAGCGCTGGGGTAAGAAATATCATCTCTGCGGTGGAACAGTATGAGAAAAGCTCGCCAGTAGGCGTTGAGGTGCTTCACTTAACATATTGTTCTCAGCTTCTTCTTCGTTGCGCTCGCACTTCCCGATCCTCGCTTGGAGTCTGCTGAATAATGGTGTGGTCTAAGTCGACCTGCTCACTGCTCCGGGTGGTGAACATGCCATTCTTCGAGCAGTAGTGTTCTCGTGGCGGACTCGTGGCTGAGGTCTAGATGGGTAACGTCCGGAAAGTCCATGGACGTTCTTGCACGACGTCAGAAGGTCAATTGGTGCCAATGTGATGTTATATAATGTCTCCCAGGGTCGCCCACGGGTTATTGTTTTCGAGATCTGACGCCGAAGAAGCTGCAATGCACTCGTTGGCAAGCTGGACATGTCGTTTCGTGTCGTCCTGGGCCTGGCACAGCTTTCCCACTTTTCATGGTATGAAGCTCATCTCGAGCGCTGGAAGATATGTCAATGTGCCATGTCGATGAGCCAGCTACACTGCTGCGAGGCATGCTTCGATTGGGGGAAATTGACCGGTGGTGAAGGAAATCTCCACGATCACCTCGAATGAGATAACCGCGTAAAATAGGCTGTCTCTCACCTCGAGCCTCGAGCCATGACTACAGGCAACGCATCGTCCTTGTTTCTGGTTCACGCAAGTGAACCCTCCGGAGGACTCGAATGTCGAATGAGTACAATAGTCCGAGGCAAGAGGATAGCATTGCTAATCATCAGTACAAACAGCCCCCGGAAGTTTGTCAGGTGGAAGGAGCGCAAACCCTAACAGCGCGAAAAAGCGGATTGCAGCCTCGTGCGGGACGCATGCCTACTCTGTTGTCCCGCAGCCCTATCTCGGTCGGAAGCATGGTCCGGTCTCTGAGCACTTGACGCGAGGAGTCCTTAGGTGGGACGCGGTCGCGTTCAGGGGCCCCAAAAGGGCTTGAAATGCGAGGGGCAATGGTGCGGTATATAGCTGTCTGAATGGGAGGCCACAGGATGTCTTGGAAGTTGCCTGTATGAGAGCTGTAGGATTGGTACCTTCGTCTTTAACATGGCAGCAGCGAACAATATCGTCGATGGGAGACAATACTATGATGCGGCGGGTGTGTATCTGTTGCCGAATGAGTAAGGGTTCCGACCTGTGCTGGCCGATCTGAGCTGACGAACAGCAGCGCTTCAGAGCACGACCGTCTAGATGGCCAGTCCCAATCTCTAGTGGCCTTGATGGGCGGCAAACCCTTCCACGCTCCGGTATCAAATCCAAAGAAGATCCTAGACGTTGGGTGTGGCACGGGCGCCATGACCTACCTGCTCGCACGAATGTACCCGAATGCTCAGGTGATTGGCGTTGATTTCTCTGCGGTCCCAGATGGGAGGTACACCAAGATGGAGAATATCGAGTACGTCCAGGCAGACATCTTTGAACTCATGAAGGATCGCAATGATCCGAGGTTCGAAGCTGGGTCGTTTGATTATGTGTTTGAAAGGTTGCTTTTCATGGGCATGACCAATTGGCCCAAGTACCTTTCTGACATTTCCGGGCTATTGAGACCGGGAGGTTGGCTCGAGGTTCAAGAAGCATCCGTGAACTGCATCAAGGCGGACGGCACACTATTATCCGAGACGTGGTTTCACTACCCCTTGTGGCGAGCGGATGCTAACGCCGTCGGTCTTGATCCAGAGGTTGGGCCTAAGCTCACCGGCCTCTTCAAACAAGTGGGCGGCCTAAGTGAGATCCATGAGACCGTGTATAGGTTTCCTCCGGTGTCGAGGCCGGACAAACCTGAGCTGGACGGGCTGGGCGATAAGATCTTGCCGATGTTGAGTGGGGTGTTGCGCAGAACCAGCAGTCCGAGGAGGAGTGCGGAGGAGATGGCGAAGATGGAGGAAGACTTGCGGTCCATGTTTGCGGCGGGATTCGAGGACGGGGATGGCTACTCTTTCAATGTTGTGATCGGACAGAAGACGTCGAGTTGATGGTGCGTAGAACTGGCGAGGCTGCTCAGCTACTCCGTTCTCGCTGTATAGAGTGCCTCGTCGAAGCATGGCAACGACAAGAATACTGTAAACCGCCTGTCCGTGCAAAAGGTTCTTTTGATATCACCCAAACCTCTCCCTCGCCAAACCACGCAACATGCTCATCGTCTTCTCCTCTTTCGCCCTCTGAGCCTGCAGTCTCTCCTCCCTCTCAGCCGCGCGTGCTCTCAACACCTCCTCCTTCCTCAATTCTCTCTCGTTCTTCTTCTTCTCCATCTCGTTCACCTGCTTCTTATAGCCATCCACACCATCATCTCCCATCAGCTCATTGTCACCAACCTCCACATCTCCTCCATCTTTGGCGTCTTTGAATTCCTGATTGACAGCCGTGACTACCTGTTTCTTCTCCATCTGCCGTTCTCGTGAGCCAGGATCTGCGCGTGGGGCTAGCTCTTCCGCGCGTTCTTTCTGAAGATTGCGGTCTGCTTTGCGCTCGTACCGCAGATCTGCTATTCGTGCCGATCGGTCTTCGTCGGCGAGCTCTTGGCGGTGTTGGAGGTCGTCTAGACTCGGTATAGCTGGACCTGGTCGGGAGGAAGTTTTGCCAGGCAAAGCTGGACCATACCCATCATCGTCTTCATCTTCATCCTCCTCGCCGGCGTTGGTTTCTGCAGGCACCCGCTGCTTGGGTCGGGATGCCTTCGGCCGTGTCTTCCACCTCTCGTCGACTCGCTCTTTCATCTCAGGATCATACCATCCCTGTGAGAGCTCCCCATGATTCCACTTGCCCAGGAAGCTCTTCCATCGTCCCTTGGCCTCGTGCTCCGATATGCTGTCGATATCTATGCTCTTCTGCACATCCAGGTACTCTGCGAACAGAGCCTTGTATTCGGTGAAGTCGTCTTTCTTCAACTGCGCCCTCTTGTATGGTAGATTCGTCTTCACCGTGCGGTCGTGGTGTTTGTGGTGGTGATGGCGTTTTCGGTGCGGCGACCGCGATCGATTTCTGTTCACATCTTCACGGTCTCGAGTGTAAGGTGAGCGAGAGCGCTTGGAATGGCTCTCGCGTCGGCGGTGGTGGTCAGATTGGGAAGCCATGACAGTGTGCTGATGAGATCGGCGGCGGAGGTGGAGTGCGCTATTCTTACGCGAGCAGCATGTGAAATCACGTGGGTTCAAGAAAAGTAACTTGCACGTCAGAGTCTTGTGAAACATTGCTGAAAATGCGGTAATGGTAAGCATGTGACTTTGGTCTCTCTAACTCGGTGCCAAAAGGTACCGCACTCGTAAAGGCCCCATTATTTCGACAGCAGCTCGTCTGCTCGTAAAAGTACAGTATACGTAAACTCGTTGACTCCTCGCTCCATGCAAGTTCGAAAGCGCTTAGAAGCGCGTGTCCTGAGCTCAGAATATCCAGCAGGATAGAAGCTCAACACAACCAGCAAGAAGACTCGTGGCATTGGTATCCGCCAAACTCCTTCCAGCATCAACAAACATCATCTCTCCACTGATCTCGCAGACCTCGCTCTTTTATACGATCATCTGTGCAACACCTTGCCCACCCAGCGTCTTACTGCTCTGGAACTCTTGTCCCTTGATACCAGCCAGCGCGTAGAACAGACCTGCGAACAGGAGAACGACGGCAGCGGCAATCAGCGAGGTGACCTTTGCGATGATGGATAGCCACTGAATGAGCGACATGACGCCGTAGATTGCCGCGCGCATGTAGTTGGTCTCGAATCGGCGGATGAAGGCATCGAACTTGGGCGAAGTCGGGCAGATTCGAAGCAGGAGCGGGATCTCGATGAAGAGGATGATGAAGGCGCATACACTGAGAAAGTTAGATGGGGTTTTGCGTAGTAAGTTGCGGGCTTCGTACAGGCAGATGACGCTAAAGAGGATGACCCAGTGGAAGTTGAAGATGTTCGCGATGCCCAAGGCGAAGCAGAGGATGATGCAGATGACGCCGGTCCTGTGGAGGGAGTCAATTGGGGTTCATTGCATACTCGAGGTCTCGGATTGGCGGCTGCGCATACCATTGGCCGTATATACCTGCGCGGTGTCTCGGTCAGCCCATCTGTTGACTGCTAGTTGAGAGGGCAGACTCACTGAAATTCCTCGACTTGAACTCCTCGACGAGCGTCATTGTGGTTGAGTGTCAAGGGCGGAGTACGGTCTTTGGCGATTTCGGGACTGTGGGTGCGGCAGAAGGTCGAACTGAGAGAAGGTGGCCTGCTTATTGACAGCTTTCGTATGGAGTCAGGGATGTTGGATCAGCCCTCAGTCTCGCGGTCGGCGGGCGTCTGGCGCTTTAAACGACGGCTCGGTTGGTTCAGGCAGCGCAATAAATCGCAGTGGGATGATGGTGACGGAGGGATGAGGGTGGACAGAGCCTCAATAATTGCTTGCGGAAGTCAGCTTGTCCTTCGCAAGGCAGTCGCGTACAGCAAGCACTCCAGCCAGCTGCGGTCAAGGGTCTGTGGGCCCACTTTCACGTGGGCGTGAGCACGGCAACGACACCTTTAGACTTCACTCCTTCATCGACCACCACTATTACTCTTGTACAAAACATTGCTATGTCCGCGCTTCTGTCGAGAATTGTCGTCGATGCTCATCCGAGAGACTCTCGGCCATCAGGTTCTTGCCGATTTTGCAAACAACAACGACAATGGAACCACGGCAAGCATTAGTCGGCTAGGCCGCGTGGTCGAGATCTTGGGGGCCACGACGACCGCATGATGTTCTCAGATATGGCGCGAGACATGTGGAGGCAGAGCAACGCAGATAAGGCCTCACTGTCATATAGTCACTTCTTGCGAAATTCCTTCCGAATGGCCTCGCCACTGATTCGCTTGGGTCCACAGCACTTGACCAGACCACGGCTTGGTTCTCCGTGAAATGCTCTTTGTTCTTAGTAAACGCACTTCAGGAAATATCGACCCTTCGCTCCAGTGGATTGATTGAAGACCAAGGTGAAGGTATTCAACGTGAAACAGAGACGGATAAAATTAGACATGCGTTGCGATAAGAGATTGAGGAAAGAGGGATTTCAATGCAACATCGAATCTGCGTGGAACTGGCAAGACCGTCTACAAGGTTGAAGGCGCCGAGGATGGGATTTCTGGCTCCACAGAAGATGCTGGCGCGGTTGGCCTGAGGACTTGTGTACGCAGGGGTGTGAAATCGTGGCATGCAGTATTCAGTAGCATCCACCCATGCTAGTCTTCCTAGCACTGCTCTTCTCACATTGGTATACCTTTTCTCCATCCCGACTCCTATGCGTGCCCATGTCTTGCGCTCCGCGAAGAGCTAACCTGTCATTCCCCTCCTCCCTCATCGCCGATGACTGAGCATAACTCAGGCGCCTGCAGGGTAGACGAGACGGAAGATGTCGTTGAAGACATAGTAGCTGCCGTCGGCTGGTAGAAGCTGGAAGGTCTGCGTGTAGCTCATGGGCCGGCGCTCTTCGTCAACCTGGAAACACTACGTCAGAGGACAGAGCTCATTCCATTGCACAGAGGCACCTCGTTCACATACCAACAACGCCCCGCTCACTACGACCATGATGCCTCCTGATCCATTGCTTGGCTGCGCATCGAGAGTTGCAACCTGGTGCTCGACCTTCTGGAATGGCAGATCCTACGTCACCAAGCACACATCAGTCACCGCTCGTTGTTCATCTTCCCTCTCCAAACTTCTACATTCGCATACCGTGAGCTTCTGAACGATGTTGGCAGCACCCTGGGTTGGGGTCTGCTCGAAGGTCAACATCGAGTCTTCTCTCTGTATCACACTCGTCAGATCATCTCTTTGCGCATGCCATGCCGGTTGGCGGGCCTGTTGTGCGTACGTAGAGCGATGCGAGCTGCTGGCGGTTCTGGTCGAAGGTCTGGTAGTAGAATTGCACGAATTGCTCTGCTCGGTGTCAGGTCATGATCGGTGGTGCCCTCAAGCCCGGCGTACGTACTCGCGATACCCTCGAAGTCTGCAAACAGAGGTTGTTAGCCATGGTTGGGCGCTTTCAAGGTGGAGTATGCTCGTCGCGAGGATGAGGAATCGTACCTGCCATGGTGCCGGCTTTATGGGCGATGTTGTATCGAAGAGGATGGGGGTGTTGGTTCAGCGGCGATGTGCTGGCAGCAGAGGTAAAGCTGTTGAGGTGTTCAAGGCACAACTCATGAAATGGCGTCGCCAGCAGCAAGTGGGGTGCTGCCGACTTGACGAGCGCGCGCGGGCGGGACGACCCCTGTCGAAAGTCTAAACGCGCCACAAGTCGCGATACCCGTCCCACGACTAGATGCAGCGACTCGGCTCTGTACCATAGACGTCGAACGGCCTCGAGAGGCCCATGGATCCCACTTTCACATGTGCCCGCATCTGCTGAACTGCTCATCCTTGCGACAGACACATCGTTCCTTCATCAGCGCCAATCTCGCCCATCGAAAACCTCCTCTTCTGACCAGGACTCGAACATAGACTCGACCAGAGATACGCCGCCTCGTCCTCGCCTCCAACCTTGACATCCGCCCAGGATGGTGGGCAAACGCTCGCAGCGCGCTCTGCTGCGCGAAGAAGGTACGTACGACCATGAAACTGCCCTCGAAAGAGTACATCCAGCAGCCGGGCGGGCACCCATGCAGACAGGCACAGCATTCACCGCCCCTTCTGATGGCACCGACACGCAAAACGCCTCCGCAGTCCCGTAAAAGGGATCATGCATACTAAGCATCTCGTAGGGCTGCAGCGCACGGACAATAATATGGAATTTACAACATGGCCTCAGGTCAACATGATCAACCAGAAAAACTACTACACGTGAGTCGTCACTTCCGTTTCTGCCCCCGCCTGCACTTTCGCCCCTGAGGCTTCGTTTGCATATCCACCACCGCCAGCTCTACAAACGCCACAACCCCGGCGCCTAGTATAGTGACAATGGTGGGGCGCAAGATCCTGGACGGCTTGAGAAAAGGCAAGAAAGATCTCTATGCGCTGAACGTGCAATATGTCCGGAGGTATCAACGTCTCGACTTTTGGAGCATGCAGATTTTCATGCCTTTGTTTGATGGTGGTGTTAGTTTACTCTTGCTGACCACCATGTAAACAGCGACTTCCTCAAGAGAGATGACCAGATTCTTGCTTTGCGACTCCAACAGGAAGAACGTCTGGATCGCCGTAAGAAGGCGGCCGTCGATCTGGACAGAGCACGCGCACAGAATGGCGAACAGGGTCCGTTTCCAGATGTCGACCCAGATCTCGATGAGGACGTAGTCATGGACGACATGGGAGAAAACTATGGCAACAAAACGGTCGTCATTCACATCGGGAGCCAGAACCTGCGTCTAGGCTTCGCCACCGATGCACTGCCCAAGACCGTCCCGATGGTCATTGCCAGGAAGTCTGACAGGACTGAATCAGAGGATGCGGAGCCTCTACCAAAGCGTATCAAGCTTGACGAAGATGCCCCTCCTGAGGAATGGTTTGGTGAAGAGGTAGGTGCATCAGACTGCAGACATGGCTACAAGCTGACAGGTGATAGTTTGCCAAAGAGTACAACGCGATGGCATCAGAGTTTCGAACGGCGAGACGGCAGAACAAACGCCGAGTCCTGCCCAATTCACGGGAGTTGGTGACCAAGTGGAACAGCACCAACCCGCCAGAGATGATTTCCGAACACAACGACCCGCTGCGAATTGACTGGACTGACACAACCGAAGCCCCTGAGTACATTGTTGGAGCACCTGCACTTCGAATACCAGAGGATTCAAAACCGAAGTATCATCTGTACTGGCCGGTCCGTCATGGGTGGTTGAATGAGAAGGACTACAGCAGTCGTAATCTGCTGCTGCGTGATTTCTTTCTCATTCTAGAGGACAGCCTCAACACGCAGCTCGAAATGCCCCACAAGAAGGACTGGAACCAATACAGCTGCGTCTTTCTGATACCAGATCTGTACGAGAAGAACATCGTTGCAACCATCCTGCGAGAAATGATTATCGACTTTGGCTTCGCGCGGGTCTGCTTCATGCAAGAGTCTCTCGCGGCCACATTCGGCGCTGGCTTTAGCACGGCGTGTATGATCGACCTCGGCGCTGAGAAGACGACAGTCTGCTGTGTGGAGGATGGCATGTGCATCGAAGACTCCCGCGTGAACCTCAAGTATGGCGGGTTCGACGTCACGGAAACGTTCGTCAAGATGATGCTGTTCGACCGCTTCAACTACAGCGACTTCAACCTCATGCGGCGCCACGACTTCTTATTGGCGGAGGAGCTGAAAGAGAAGTACACCACGATGAGCGACGAGAACATCAGCGTTCAGACCTTCGAGTTTCACCTTCGCGTCCACGGCCAGGAGACCAGGAAGTATCAATTCAAACTCTACGATGAGGGAATGTTGGCTCCAATGGGATATTTCAGGCCGTCCATCTTCGACAACTCCAGCAAGCTCACTGGCCGACGAAAGCTCATTCCAGTTTCAGTAGACTTGTACGATCAACGCCCCAACGAACCGACGTCAAAGGCACAGCTAGCCGTGATAAATTACGTCAACCAGAACATTCCCTCAGCCGTGGTGGCGCCCACGCCAAAGCCAGCACGCCTTCTGGCAACACCAAATGTTGCTGGAACACCAAGCAAACAGCGCCCGCTGGGTCTGCCCACACATCTCAACGGCGACAACGACGGCACTCCTCGATCGTCGGTCGCCGGATCACCGCCACCAGACGATGGCGGAACCCCTATGCCTGATGCCGATGCTGCCAATGGCGACGTCCTGCCGGATGTTCACGGGCCACAACCCGACACCGAAATCATAGAGAACACGGTTCCGATTATGCCCCTGGATCGTGCCATCTTGACTTCCATCGAGTGGGCTAGCAAGATTCCAGGAAACAGTGACATGGTTGACGAGCGAAAGCGCCGTGATTTTCTCGGCAGCATCATGCTTATCGGCGGTGCGTCCAAGACGCCCCATTTGCAGGCCTACCTCGAGACAAGACTGCGTGCGGCGATGCCCCAGTATCCAAAGGAGATCCTCGTTGCTCCTCCACCACGTGAGCTCGACCCATCTGTTCTGGCGTGGAAGGGTGGTAGTGTTTTCGGGAAACTTAGGATGACCAACGACAGCTGGATCTCCCCTCTGGAGTACGATCGGTTAGGAGCGAGGATCCTGAACTACAAGTGTATGTGGCACTGGTCTTAGTACTAGAAGTTAAGTTTAGACCAGTAAAATTGGTCTACTAGTCTACTCTATAAAGAGCTGTTAACCTCAGTAGAAGCGGGCGAAGCGCTTATCTAAGTTAGAGCGAACACAGCGACCAGAAGCAGTAGCACCGCTCATCCGAGCGTACGAATCGGAAGCAATAGAGCCGTTTATCCGAGTTGAATGAGCACACCGAGACGACTTTCGTTGTCGTGATCAGTCGAGCTGGCCTCGTGTTGAGGATAGCGGAGCGTTCTGAAGTCTGTCGAGCTGACACGATGTGTCCAAGTTCGTCAATATAAGATGCTCGCTACATCCTGGGTCTAAACGCGACAGAATTGCAGCTTGTTGAACTCCTTGCTTGCTTCGGGATCTACAATGGCTCGTTTCATGGTCCTGATCTCTGTCCTGGGCCTGGCCAATTTGTCGTTGACTGCATCACTTACCAGCCCCCGATCATTACAGCCCCTTGTTGCGCTCGACTATGCGGCCTACCAGGGTATCGCAGCAAACAACGGCATCACGCACTTTTACGGCATGAGGTATGCCGCTGCCCCGGTCGGCCAATTGCGTTGGCGACCTCCTCAGGACCCGCCTGCTATTGCTGGTACACAATCTGCTGCCGAGGTTTGCTTCTTCAAGGCCTTTTCATCATTCCAGGCTGACTCCGCTTCAGTTCAAGGCAGTTTGTGTAGGTGTCGGCCAGACGACCGGCACCTCGCCTTTGGGAGGCGTTACGCTGGACGAAGACTGCTTGTACATCAGCGTGACTACTCCATCCAACGCCACCAGCACTTCCAAGCTACCTGTGCTGTTCTACTTCTCTGGTGGCGGTTTTGCACAGCTGAACTCTATCAACTACAACTTTGACGACTTTGTTGTGCAGTCTCAGCAGAGTGTCGTCGTTGTGCAGTTCAATTACGTGAGCTCCCCCTTCTGATGCCTGCGCCGTGCCAACCTGGCGACACTACGCTGACCTGTATCAAAGCGTGTTGGTGCTTTGGGATTTCTCGCGGGTGATGAGGTTAAAGCTGGCGGATCTTTGAACGCCGGACTTCTCGACCAACGCAAGGTACAGATTGCCCAGGCGCAGATGTCTGCACGAGTTGCTGATGCTGCAGCAGGCGCTCCGATGGGTTCAAAAATACATCAGCAAAGTAAGTCTGTCCAATTCCTAAACCCCCTTATGAGCATCCATTAATCGCAAACAGTTCGGAGGTGACCCACAACACGTTGTTCTGTTCGGAGGGTCCGCTGGTGCAGGTTCCGTGGGTCTGCACCTAAGTGCCTACGGAGGTAGAGACGATGGCCTTTTTGTTGGGGCGATTGGAGATGCCTACTTCTATCCGACAGTCAACCACGCCACTTACCAAGAGATTCAGTTCCGCAACTTTTCGTCGACTCTCGGATGCGACACAAGCCTGGACCAGTTGGCCTGCCTTCGGAACGTGGACATTTCGAAATTGCAGACAGCCAACATTCCCCTGACGTACCCTGGAGAGTTTTTGGCCGCGGAGTATATCTGGACCCCTGTCGTTGATGGCGTCTTCGTACAGGGAAATCCACTGGGTCTCTACCAACAAAGTAAATTCGTCAAAGTTCCCCTGATATCTGGCGACGTTACGGACGAGGGCACGCTCTTCACCCCCAAAACCATCTCAAGCGCTGCTGGCGTCACCAGTTTCGTCGCAGCAAACTATCCAGATCTATCTTCGAGCGACCTCGCGCAGGTGAACACCCTCTACCTGCCACCTTCATCGAGTTATTACCATGCAGCAGCGGCAGCATATGGCGACGCTACTTTTACGTGCCCGGGCAACCTCATCGCCACCTACGCCTCTCAGGTTGCGCCAGTCTGGAGGTACCAGTTCAACCAATCCAGCGCCGTCACGAGAGCTTTTGATTACGGTGTCCCGCATAATATCGATCTTGGAGCAATTTTCGGTCCCAACGTGGGGCCATACACCGGCCTCTTCGACCTCATCGACACGGTGACCAATGCGCTCAGCTTCGGCAGTTTTGCAAACGAGAATGCTGCGGTGTCCGCGATCATGATGAACTATATCATCTCGTTCACAAAGACCCTCGACCCGAACCCGCTCAAAGCCTCGCAAGCGCCTACTTGGACTCAATTTGCAGCTGGTGGTCACTTTCAGCAGATTGTTGTTCAGAACCAAGGGTCTTCGGTACAGGCAGTCACCTCTACAACCTCTACTCGCTGTTCATTCTGGGCTTCGGTGCTGGCCGAAACACGGCAGTAGAGTGTTACAAATAGTAACCTAATAACTGCACTCGATTGCGGTGGGCGCTTTCTAAGGCGCAAAAGCAGATCGATAAAAGTTCCTAGCTCTCGGTATACGATGCAGTAGATTCTGTACATTTCAGTAACGACGAACGCTTTACAAGTGGTATACCCAATCCCCAATGACCGTCAGCGCCAGAATGCTTTTTAGTCCATGCTTTAGTCTACCCATCATCCTGCGAACGATGCTGCGCTGTGTTGGGTATATGTTGCCCACTGATGCTAGTTGGGAAAAGGCTGGCTCAATCTCTCCTCCATGGCTTTTGCAAGCACCGGCGGAACCGCCTCGTCTGTCGCTCGTACGGTCAAGCGATAGAACTGTAAAGAATGGTCAGTAACGTATCAGACGCCATGTTTCCCATGTCCCAACTTACTTTATTCTCGTGATTGGGCTCCAACCTTAGCAAGCATCCGAACTTTCCAGCAGTTGTGTGCACTACCGTGGCACCTACGAAATTTCTCGCGTTCGGGTCCACGCCGTCCAGGACGCCCCATTTAAAGCCTTGCAGAAGCCTTCGAGTATTTTCGGACGACACGTCGTAGCCCTGGAAGATCTTCTGTGACTCGCGTGGTGCACCTCCGATCTGCTTCCAGCGTTTGAAGAAATCGTCTGAGCTGAGCACCGCGCCATCCATGTACTTGTGCAGCGTCACAGGTAGTTGTAATGTCAACGCTTGTAGTGCACCAGCCATGTATGATATGCGGATTGTTGGGGGATCAGTGAAAACGCCTCTGGCTTCAAACATAATCATTTGCTGAGTTTGTTCGCCTGGTCTGACTGTCGTTTCTGGGAGACTCTTGACGTCTGGCTTGAGATGTTCGGTCGAGCGGTTGTCAAGCGTAGTGGTGAAGGACTGAATAGGTGCAGAGGACTTGTTAGTGAAGTACAAGATGATACACCCGACTTCCGCGCGGTACTCTGACCGCAGACCGACTTGTATCTGCACATCTTCGTAGAGAATGCCTTCAGGTCTGAGCAACAGTCTGTTATATCCAGGCTCCCAGTCTGGTGACAAATGTGAGGCACTGGCAAGGTTTGGAGCACCACCGCTTGTGAGGTCGAGCCCAGCTAGCTCGTCGATGGGAGTCTTGACCGCGCCGTTGGTATGAGAGCCGTTGACGCCGTTTGTGGCACCGTTCGACTGGAGAGTCGCGGTTGCACCAGCAGAGAAGTTCCTCTTGAGAGTCCCGCTCCTGTCCAAGGTGGGCAGACCGTCTTTTGCAGTGATCGCCCAAGTTCGCTTGTCACCGACAGCGCCTTGTTTCTTGTCCAACTTTGATAGCAGCGCCGAAGCCCGTTCAGGGAAAGGGGGCATTTCGTCGCATATCGTCCTCAGGAGGGCATCGTCGGGCATCGTCGCTATGGTCAGATATTCGCACGCTCGCTGTTGCAGCTCTGAATCCAACGAGTGGCTGTATGTCCGGAAAGCCTGAAGGAGCTGTGGCCTGATTTCGGGGAAGAGGTTTACAAACTTGATGAATGCAGACAGAATCATGGCCCTCGTGTTGGGTGGGCTGGAGCCGAATTTGGCCTGCAGTGCCAAAAACTGCTCGATTGGACTGCATCCTTTGACATCTGCTATGAGATGACCAAACTCGCCCAATATGTAGCTGCCAATCTTGACCAGAGTCTCATGGCAGTGGTCCGCCTTGCAGTACTGCAGGATGTTTTGGGCGGCGTATACCTGAAGCTCATCGTTGTTGGTGACGATCTGAATGATTCGCTGCCATACTTCATCACTGACATGGTCGCCAGCCATGGCGATGAGCCGCATTGAGATGTCAACATACCACTTCACGTCGGTGGCATACTTCTCGGTCAGGATGGCGATCTTGAGTACCATTTCCTCTCTGATGGCGTAGTCTGCGGACTGCAGATACTTGAGCAGTTCGTGGACGATCTTTTGCGAGTTCGTAGAATCGCACATGCTGTACAACAGATCCAGACCTTGCCGCCGTACTGTGATGTCTCGATCGCGAAGGGACTCGATGATGATCTGCTGGTGCTTTTTGATCGGGTCCATGGTCTCAGCGCGGACAGCCAAATGCGTCATGGCCTCCAGACCTAGGTATCGAACGTTGGTCTCTCTTGAGCCGATGAACTTGCCCAGCTTGGTGGAGATTTGTACCATCAAGTCTCGCTCGGTGTCCAGATGGATGATCAGGTTGATGGCTTCAAAAAGAACAGCATTTTGTGCATTGTTCTGCTGAACATTCTTCGGCGACTCCATGGCATTGTCCAATATAGTCTGTAAGGAGTCACGCATCAACTGGCGTACGTGCGAGTCCTCTGATGGTGGGAAGTATTGCAGCAATCGCAGGAGCTTCACTTGCAGCCAGGGGCACGGGACTTTGTAATAGACGTAGTCGCCAGAGTACTCGTGCTCCACGACGACTTTCCGCAGCCTTTGCGCAGCCTTGACATAGCAGCCTTTGTACGAGTCTGGATCATCCTGTGCCAGGGTCATGACCAAAGAGGTCACGGACAGCGCCACACCCATGTCCGGATCGTCCATGATGGCGATTATGCGTTCGCTCCATTCCGGCTGTACAATGGTGGGGACCTTGCGATATAGTCTCAGCAGCGTAAGCGCAGCCTTCTTTTTGACGAAAGGCTTCGATGTGGGTGATATCAAAAGCCTGTGCACTTCGGCGCATAACGCCTCACCCA
Source organism: Zasmidium cellare ATCC 36951 (assembly GCF_010093935.1). Classification (NCBI taxonomy): domain Eukaryota; kingdom Fungi; phylum Ascomycota; class Dothideomycetes; order Mycosphaerellales; family Mycosphaerellaceae; genus Zasmidium; species Zasmidium cellare. The sequence continues at coordinate 310,501 of NW_022986960.1, forward strand.
TCTCTTTACCTCCAACATTTGCGATTGCATGCAAGGCCAGACAATTGTTCAGCTCATTGTGGTCAGCCAGATCCTTCCGTATGCTGTTGACCACCAAGTGTAAGAGCTCATGCTGCTCGTGCAGAAACAGCGTCACGGCCAGGTAGCCGATCTGCTTCTCCGAGTATTTGTTGGCGGAAATAAGATTTACGGCCTCCAGATGGCCAAAGTCGACGTTCCAGCCCAGGATGTAGATGTACAGCAGCTTGCAGACGTACTTCTTCTTGTCGTAGCCGGAGAGGTTGCCCTGTTTGAACTTCTGGCGGATGTTGGCCAGCTCCTTGTTGATGCGCTTCTCCTCCAGCTCGCGGGCTCGTGCATTGCGCAGGTCTGCTATGAAGGATACGAGGCCGCGCATGGTGTTGTCCTTGGCCTGGGTGCCCATGCCCCTGTTGAAGATGGCCGAGGCCGCGGCGGCCATGGCTGCGACGGCGACGCCTCCAGGGCGGCTGCTGCGTCAACGGGAGGACCAGCCAAGGCGCGGTGGGCGCGGGGGTTTGGTGGTGGTGGTGGATGGGAGGTGGTTCAAGAGCGGTGGGAGGTGAGGGAGGGAGGTGGTCGTCGTGTTGTTCGGCGCGGGAGCTGGGGCACGGCTTGGCGGCGGACGGAGGGCGGAGTGCGGGTGAGGGGGTGAGCAGTGTGTATCAGCGCCGTTTCATGGCATTCCTCATCAACCGCAACAGTTGATTCAGGTATTGATGAGACCGAGAGCCGTCTGCATCATCCCCGTCAGAGGAAGCTGGTATGGCAGGACGCTCGGCGAGTCGAAGCTCCGACGGCTTCACTCCCGCCGGCAGCTTCGGCATCGTCGTCAACAACAACACCATCGTCATCGCCTCGACAGCATCGAATATCAAGACGAAGACAACGTGCTACAGGATTGTGGACCGGATATGTCAAAGCCAGACAGGGCGGCGGACTGGTGCTTCTGGAAATGCCGCCTACCCCTCACATGGTCCATGGCACGCTGCTTCGACGACGAGAGAGACAGACGGCAGTATCTGGCAAACGAGGACCTTCAAGTGTGGATGCCAATACGGGAGCAAGGTGGTGTGCCATAGCGAAAAGACAACAGTATCGCAGGCGTGCTGTATTTCCCTGTTGCGCCGACTTACAACTGTGTCCTTTCGTGCCACTACTGTCACCGCCTCCTGGTCTGCGATATCGACAACGTTACCCTCCTCCTGAGACAAGGCCGCAGTACGGCCACTGGCCTCGACAGAACGGACATGTCGTTGGGAACGCGCCATCAGCGAGGACGCCTTGCGCCACGAGAAATCTTATCAGATAAGATCATCAGACGATGGTGGCCGCATGTGAATGGCCAAGATCCCTGCGCGCATCGTGGAACACTCGGACAGACGTCGGAAGACGTCGCCACGCCCGTGTACCTGCATCGCCAGCTCCATCTTTCTGGCTGACCATGGAAAATGCGAGATCGGACGAGCATGTGAAGTTCATGTAGGGCAAAGGAAAAAGTTTGTAAGTGTCTTCCTCGTCACTGTACTCTCTCTTTACTTTCACGACTATACCAAAACTTCAACCTTCGACCTACGGACAATCAGAGGATGGTCTACAGTAGAGCTGCCACCCGCACGCTACACACTCTTCGACATCAAGTCGGGGACAAGCCACCCAGGCCATTTGTCCAGCGGTCGTTCACCGCCACTCGCTCAAGACGCAACGCGTGGACCGGCCATGGTGCCCACCACAGCAGCAACAGTCGTTTTGGACCAGCGGTGACAGTTGGTTGCGTAGGTGGAGGCGTTGTCTTGCTGGCCTGGTTTCTTTGGGAGAACTACATCGACCCCCGTCCAACCAGCTTTCCCATCGAACAAGCGAAGAACTACCAGAGTCCAGGGCCGGAGCAGTTCAGATTCGACTTTAGAGAGATTACCCCCGGTCCAACTGACGAAGTCATTCGGTCATTGAAAGAGGTGGCCGACAAGTATTCTCCATGGATACCAGGTGGGCGCGAGTTCGTTGAACAGTCCTTTAGTGACTTGGAGACGGTGAGAGAAAAGCATGGGACGGAAGTGAATGAGATTGTGCGGGATACGTACGAAGAGCTACGAGACGTCTCATCAAGAAAAGGCACGAGCCTGGAGACTGTCAACGCAACATGGTACATCCTGTCGCGAAGACTTGAAGAGCTGTCATCACTGGCAGGCGATGTCGCACAGCAGATCTTGGAAAGCAACCCTTCGTTGAGGGATAGATTGGATGGTTCATTCGAGCAGTTGAGGCGATTGGGTGATCGTCTTGGGCCAGGTGCCAAGAGAGAGGTGGACGAGACCTTCTGCGAGGTTTCCAAAATTGTCAAGCAAGGTGTTGATGACGCTACTGTTGACCGTATCAACAGGATCGTGCAGGACAAAGCTCGACACATCAAATCTCGAAGTGAACAGGCCTGGTACGTCGCCATGGAGCAGATGCAACCCATGCTCGATCGAAACCCCCGAGTCAAGCGCATCGTTGATGAAAATATCGACACCTTACGGCAGGCACGAGCAAAGGAAGTCTCGGAGAAGATCCGTCAGGCCGTCATGAGTGGCAGCACCGGCGAGTTGGAACGATTCATCAAGGACATCTCCAAGAAGACGCAGCAGCATTCGAGCGGCAGCCTGTCAAATTGGTTGAGTAGATTACCGGATGGCTCGAAGATCTTGCCTCAGCTTCAGCAACTGAAGGAGGCGGCGGAGACTAAGAGTGCAGATGCGGAGCAGTTGGCGAGAGAGACGCTGAATGACGTCTCTAGGATACTGGACCAGAGGACAAGGCAAGCCGAGAGCCTGTTGAGGTCTCGCTCGAGGGATCAGGGGAACAAGAGCGCGTGGTTGTGAGCATTTGGTTCAGCGGAAGAGACCAGAATGGGCGTAATTAACTGGAGACGACGAGGAGCAGGGAGGGATGATGTGCCCCGAGATGAACTCATCAAAAAATCTACTCAAAGGTGTGTTGTAGCCAATGTGTTATATACGAAATGCGGACTAATGGACGGACGTCCTGGATGAAAAGGGCGCAGTCTACCTACCACGCCTTTGCTGATCGAGGACTTTTCGCTTCAAAATCTACTGGTCCATCTACGGTATTCTGGTGTTCGTCGTCCAAACTGGATGCATTCACAACGGCTGAAGGCTGGCGTACTCGGCTGTTCAAGTCACAGCTACTTCAGCTGGCTTGCACCCATACTCTAGGCGGATACGCACTTGCATGCCTCTCGTCCGCGGCGCTATGACAATTGAAAGATTATTCCTCAACCGATGCGCGCATTGCACTGCCTGACGGCGTACTCGCCTTCAGCATTGCCACCGGAGACATTGTACCTCTGCCACTAGTGACTATATCTCGTCCTCATCTCTGCTCTGTTTTTTTGCAGATTCACATCATTGCACATCTTTGTTATCATCGTCTAGACGGATTCTCGGAATGGCACTTACTCTGCTATTAGGGGTTGTCGCTTTTCTTCACAGCCGCGGTGCCTACGCGCATCCTTACCATACTTTCTCGAGACCAGATGGAAATTGCCAGCAACTTGATATCCCAGTCCACGCTGCCGCAGACAGCGCTGTGTATGACCTTCCAAGGGTTGATAACGACCTCGAAGCGACAGCTTGGGCGATCTTCGATGCGACCAGGACGACCCCTCACGGTATTGAGAGTATCATCCGCAACACAACGACATCTGGCACCTTCAACATTCACGCTCAGCTATGCCATCCTCATCTTGGCAGCAGCAAGGACATCCTACAAATCGCAACCCATGGCGTCCATTACGACTCTCGCTATTGGGACTCAACGTATCAACCGGCGAAACATTCCTACGTCGATGCAGCGTTGAAAGCAGGATACTCTATCTTCACATACGATCGTCTGGGAACTGGCCAATCTGATCACCCAGATGCGTATACCGTCGTACAAGCGCCGTTGGAGCTGGAGATTCTACGACAGCTCACCCTCATGGCCCGCAACGGCACGCTGTACAGCTTGGCAAGCAAAACACACTACAATACTACACAGCCGAGCAAGTTTGTTCACGTGGGTCACAGCTTTGGGTCGTTCCTGACCTCTGCCTTCATCGCCAGATACGGCCCTTTGAGCGACGGAGCAGTCATCACTGGATATATCCTGAACGAATACTTGGCCAGCGCTGGCTCGACTTCATTCAGTGTGGAGTATGCTGGCAAGACTTTCAATCGATCGAGTGGCTACGTGGTGAGCAAGAAGAACGGCATCCAGAACATCTTTTTCGGAGGTGATCCAAAGACCGCATTTACGCCGGAACTCCTCGAATATGGAAATAAGATCAAGCAACCTGTCCCCATCGGCGAGTTCGCTTCCGCATTCTCACTCATCGGCAACCCTGGACCTTCATTCCGAGGCCCGGTTCAGTTTCTGCTGCCCGAATTCGACTTCTACATTTGCAGGGGTGATTGTAAAGGTCTCGCAGATGTGAAGATCTTGAATCAGACTTACCCAAATGCTGCTGCTATTGAAGCTGCCATTCAGCCGAATTCTGGTCATGCCTTGCCGTTGCATAACAATGCGACTGCCGGCTTCCTGTTGACGTTTGATTTTCTTGCAAGGCATGGACTCTAGCACTTTCGGGGATCAGCAGATGTTGATTAGAGCGTACTCGCAATATCGAAAGAGGTCCAATGGATTGATATACATGTTTCATTTCTGCTTACGGACCGTGTCGCCTGATCTATCAACGCTCTTGTTAACTTGTACTTCAAACGCCCACTGACGCTATTCATGATCATTAATCAGGCCAGGCTAATCTTCAGGGAGCAATCCAAGACAGAACAGGTCGGGTGGGTCCACGTTCCATGTCACCATTCACCTCGTAGTTGATAAGCTGGCAGCATAGGAACCACCTGCAAGGTCAGCATTAGCGCGATCCATAGGGAAGACAAGCCTTACGAATCGGATGGGGTCAAAGAACCCAGGCTTTGGCTCTGAGAATGCTCATTGCGCTGTCTCTTTTCGCTGGCAGCCTTGTAACCTCTCCCCTTTCAAAGCCGTGTCCATCAGAGTCATGTCACCTAACATCCCCCTACCATCCGATGGAGCCAGGGGCGAAGGAACAGATCACACAGCGACCGCTACCTGCTTCTGTGCAGCGGTCCAGCTCTCATTCGTATGACTGCCACCCTGCCTTGGAGTTACCATTGACACAGTCACATGCAGCCTACCGAAGGTCCAGGGCTTGTGACGACTTTGACCTGCCACTGCTCTGATTGCCACAAGATCTCTGCTTCAATGTTCACGTCCGTGTTCATCGTTAGCGAAGACTCCGTCAATCATGTCCGTGGCCAGGACACGCTTACACGGTTCTCCGGGAAGCCAAGAAGCCTCAGCGGAAGTAAGATGACGAACAGCTTTTGCAGTGTGTGTGGAAGCCTGATGTAATGTTCATCACTTGTGTTGAAGCTTCAGCCGCTGATTATGGAGACACAGGTATCGAACAAGCACAAAGTTCCCAGGCCAGCTGTTCATGAGAATTGGCACCGTGGATGATTTCAACCTGCATACGACAAAGCTGAAGCCTCAGATTGAGATTTTCACGAAGAATAGAGAGGACTGGCTGAAGGCGGGCGAAGGCTTGCTTCAGTGCGATGGTGATTACTTTGCGGACTGGAAGGCACCGTGGGAGGAGTAGATCGTGGTGGAAATGAATGGCTTGTGGGGAATATACTATCATTCCATCTTTCTACCAAGCCTGGCAGTATATGTGGCTTTTCAATTCGTGACTCCCTCCTTGCGTCCATCAAGAGAGTAGTATCCACCACTATCCTTAGTCGTGCTTCGATTGACAAAGCTCAAACATTGAGAGATCGAGCTTTCGGGGGTCAAAGCAGCCTGTATTGTGTCAGATCTCGGACAGAAGCGGATTGTTCTCCACCTACATATGATCCGCCCATATCTGTTGTTACCCACCCTGGGTTCAAGGCAAGGAACGTGAAGCCCTCCTCTCGTAATCTTCGCGTCGGTCAGTTGGCGTACGAATTTATCAACCGTCGATGACTCACTCGTTGTGAAATTTGATCGTAGCCATGGTAATCGCGGCCTTGGTGACTGAATAGGAAGCATTCTGCAGCTCAGGATGCGCAAGACTCCACTCGGTGTCTCCGAAGAACGAAGCGATGTTGACTACCTTCTTCTCACGCCCATTCCTCAGCAAAGGAAGCAGTGATGTAGTCAAGAACACTGGGTTAGTCACATTGACATGGAACTGACGCTGTGTCAACAATGTTTTGGGTACGTCTATCAGCGTCAAAGACGGTGCATACCTGCTCTTGCCATTCACCCACAGTAGACTTCGATATTCCGAGATTGCTATCCGCGCCCGCTCCTGTCATGATGCCAGCGTTGCTGCAGTCGAAAATCAGAGCTGCCGATGCAGAGTAAGTTGTGTAGACGACGGCTATTGTACATACTTGATTAGAACGTCAACCTTGCCATCTGTGACTTTCGAAATCCTGGAAGTCAGTGCCTGGCTCGCTGTTAGCCATCGTGTAATCACGCACGCCTCTTGCTTCGATACCGAGAACGATTCGATATCAGACAGGTCTCCCTGCACTGCGACGACACTGCTGCTCAACAGAGGTTGAAGTGATGACGCCTTGTTTGGATCGCGGACGATCGCGACAATGAGCGTACCAGCTTTCTTGTTCAGCTGGCGAACCCATTCTAACTGATGTACTGTGTGAGTGACTAAACACTGAATGCTGGAGGCATACTTACACCAACACCGCGAGATGCTCCGGTAACAACGACTACGCGATGGACAGTCTCCGACATCGTGATGAAGGCGATGGTAGTTCGATGGATCAGAAAGCAGTCTTCTCGCGTGAGAGATGGATATGAGACCAAGAGACGCCAGAGCAGGCGGATCCACCATGCCGATGTCTTTGTAATTGCCCCTCCTGCCTGACGTACTGTCTCACATGCGGATTGCTCTTTGAACGCGTATGCTAGGTCACAATGGGTAAGGGGCATTTCAAACGTGCCCACAGTGGTGATCAGGCATTGACAAACAATCGAAGGTCTTCTCGCGTCGCTGCTGAATCGATCTGAGACATGGTTTTACGAAGTTTTCGTACATGTACGGAGCAGTCAATATCAGGAGATCAACGGTATATTATGAGCATCAATGCGTCTACGTCTACTAATGTGATCTATTCCCGTGGCGATGGGGCATCAGTCAGAGACCATACGTTCTCTGGACCTTCCACCGCGGCACTGCCTTTCAATGCAATCTTTCTAAATGCAAGGTTGATCAGTGTTGGAATCGGTCCATTGTACATTGGGGTTCCATCCGGGCCCAATGCCACAACGCGCCGTGATGTAGAGAACTTCATGCCATCCACAACAACGTTGTCCACAGTGTAGTGTGCTGCCGGTGCTCCAGCCAAAACATCAGGCGCGTAGTCGTGTCGTACCAGCTCAAGCTTGTCGTTGAAGTAGTACTTCTGCACGGTGCTGTGTGATGCAAACGCAGACGGATCTGGAAATGTGACCTTCAGCACCCTCCAAGTCTCGCCCTGCTCCTGATGGGAGGCAATTTCCTTGGTCGTGATATCGCCCCGAGCTAGCAGATACGGGAAGTTGATGTACTGCCAAAGAGCATATCCCGAGAAGTATAAGAAGTGGAAATCGTCCCACGGAGTTTCCATCTTGTGATCGGCAAAAGCTTGTCGTGGATTTTCTCGAGATCCGATGATGCTGCCGTCAGGACGCTGCTTGTTGACCTTGGTAGGCGTAAAGACCCAGACCTCATCGGCAGGCCCACCAAGTCCGCGGTAGGATACCTTTTGTTCTGTCGTCGACACGGAGGCGATTGGAGTCAGGTGTGTATGTCTACCCTTGAGACCCAGGGTCGCCCCAGTGAAGTCGAACTTGAGCTCTACATTGGAGAGCTTTGAGTATCGATCGAGCCCGCCATAGGCTTGGATGATTGAGTCCACAAATTCTCATATTTCAAGTATCAGCTTCCGTCTTCTCGGCGCAATTGATTTTCACTTACTTCGTCGACATATTGTTCAGTGACCTCTGAATCGTCTATTGCGTGCCAATACGCTGCTGATTGAATGATTCTCGAATCTTGCGCGAAAACAGATTCATTGTATACTGTGATCTATCTCCAAGCCCTGTTTAGTGATCGAAACCGTAGCCTTGTCCCCGAGGAGCTGGAATAGTCAGCAAAGTCAACGTAAGCAATGCTTTCGGTTTGCCGCTTTCGCACTCCCTCTATACTCCTCGGTTGAAACGTCGTTTGTTTAGACGAATGCTCGGCTACTGTCAGGCAGTTGCAGATTTCAATGTGTCTTTGTCATGGCTCCGGCTGAGTGAGCCTCTGGCCGGACGTTGACAGCTTGACGACCGACCGGGCTCACCCTTGTCCCGACGCCAGCTCTGACATTCAGCAAAGCTGCCCGTGCTAGCAGCTGAGGTTTTGAGGGAATTCAATCTGCAATTATATCGTGTAGTACCAGTTCAAGTGAAGAACAAAAAGACTCAATACATTATCTATATAGAATATAAACTCGTGGTAAACTATGTGTGTACGTTTCAAGCTCTCTATTCACTACTGCAGCTCCTTCAGCCCTCACGCGGCATCTGCTGGGATTTTACCGGCCGAGAATGGTGATATTGGCCAGGTGTCTCCATTGAGGAACCCAGAAATCTGCTTGGCGGCAATTCCAGCATATTGAAAGAGGTGGCCGTGGCCGCTGGTTGGATACTGGACTAGATTGGCTCTCGGGAGTTGATGTCCTAAGACAATGCCGTTGTTTGTCGGTATGACCAAGTCGTTCTGGCCCACGGTTACGAGAACATCTTTTTGTATCGTCTGCAGCAGAGAGTATGGCGCTGGGTCCGAGTCCCAACTAAGATATGCCTCCGTCAGATTTTGAAGTGCTACTCCGCCCGTGAATGGCGCTATCGGTGGTTCCCCGTTGGTACCGGCGATGCCAGCACGGCTGCTGAGCGAGCGATTGATCCATGCATACCCGTAATCGGAGACAATGGCAGGGAAGAACGCTGCGACGGCGTTGGCAACGACTGCAGGGTCTTCGAAAACGTCTGACTGGATTTCTGCCATTGGGCGTTGTAGGTTTGGGCCAAGACTAGGTCCGGTGCCGGAAAGGACGAGTCGATGGACGAGGTCAGGTGCATCGAGGACGAGCTGCTGTGCGACATATCCTCCCAAAGAGAAGCCAAGCACATCCACAATGGGGGTGTTTAGGATTAGGAGGAGAGCTTGCAAGAAGGATATCAGGTTCCTGCTGAAATCTTTGATGCTTGTCCCGACAGGTCCACCACTGTGTCCTAGACCAGCATAGTCGTAGGTGATGAGTTGTCGATAAGGTATGGATCCCACAGATCGATGGTTGAGCGAATGTGGTTCAACATGAGGAGAGGTGGTGGGCTGTCAGTGCCATTGATAGTCGAATTGCCAATGAGGCGGTAGGCGAAACGAATGCCATCTGCCTCGAGATAGCGAGTGGTCGCGGTTGATTGGGTAGACATGATCAGAGGGAAGCTGAGGCTGTGGACGAGCTGTGCAGGGGAAAGGGAACTGGGCAGGACTGAAGTAGTCTTTACCCCTATCTGTGCTTCTCAACAGCTTGGTAATGTTTGTGTGTCGATCGTCGGAAGTTCCAAGAGAGTACATGGCGCCCCGACGCGTAGGCCCACATCGCCCACAGAGCCTATTACTACGTGCCAAGCAGGTCTTGAGGCCGTCTTGGAGGACATGAAACGTTCACCTCACCCAATTTTGAAAGTCAGATGGAACAAGCTTCTAGAGGATTAAGTCGGCGCAGGATGGCACTCAGGCTTCTTTTGTGTTCGATTGCTGTCTACTCAGAGCAACAACGTCTTGAAGTGTGAAAATACTCAGCGCGTCAAATCAACAAGAGAACTCCTCGTTCGTGATGGCGTTGCAGTGTCACTTGGCTTCCAGCTAGACACATATCAACACTAGCGCAATTCACGTGCTCAACACCATCTCGTGACATTCTTTTCGTCATTCAGATAATGCCGATGGAGAGGCGAGGCATGTTGAGTGATCAGGACGAGACGCTATACTGCTTGCGGAAACCTGGCTTGCGCTCCAGCCAATCACGGCTCTTGCAAGATGACAAACTAACCGACATTCCTAACGTCACCTCTGTTGAAAAGGAGCATTCGGCCTTCGCCGACATCTTCATTCCTGATTATCACCACCAGCATGTCTCTCAACAGCAGCAAAAAGCCCGTCATCGCGGTTGTGGGCGCTGGACCCGGTATTGGCGAAGCCGTGGCCCGCCGCTTCAATGCAGAAGGATTCGTCGTTGCACTTCTTGCCCGTACCGAGGAGAAGCTTCGGACTATGGCCCAGGGAATCGACTCGGATTATGGCAAGAATACGGCAAAATACTATATCACGGATTTGAGGGTCGAGGAGTCTGTCATTTCCAGCTTCAAGAAGATACGTGAAGAGCTAGGCCCTGTTCAAGTCCTGGTGTACAATGCCGGTGCTCGCCGAGTCAACGGCCGAAAGATACTGGATACTACGTCCGAGGAGTTCGAGAATTTCACCAAGATCAACCTTTTCGGTGCTTTCTGGTCTACGAAGTGTGTCCTACCCGATATGTTGGCGGCTGAGAAAGGCACGATCTTCTTCACTGGGGCCACAGGGGCACTTCGGGGAGCACCTGGACTGTCGAGCTTCTCGCCTGGCAAATTTGGTCTGCGAGCGCTGTGTCAGATCATCACGAGGGAATACCAGCCGCAAGGTATCCATGCAGCATTCATCGTTGTCGACAGTCCTGTGGATGGGAAGCTCATTGGCGGCGTACGACGGAGGCAGTGGGAGCGGGAGGGGGCAAAGGAGAAACTGGAGGACCTTGATGCATATCTGTTGCAGCCAGCAGATCTTGCCCAGACTTATTGGTTTCTGCATACGCAGCCACAGAGTGCGTGGAGTCATGAGATTGACGTGCGTCCGCAGAAGGAGGGAATGTACAGCAGGCTGTGAATGCTACAAGTTCTGCATGGCATATCGATCATCCATAACATACTTCAGCCCTGATCACTGGACGGCGGGGTCCAACTTCGGGTTGACTACACTGCTTCCAACATATCTCTCATATATCTTGTAGCCATCATCCGTCATCTTGAGTCGATCGATCATCGGGGAGAAAAGCCAGATCTGAGGGAGGTTGCCATCTGTCTGGACTTCATATGCAGAGGTCTCCTTGAGCTTGTCTGCTTGTTCGCCTGGCCAGGCATACCGAACTAAGTGGAGATGGTATCGAACGATGACTCCTCCGGTCTCCTCATCTCTGTCGACGATGTGGTTGGATGCGTGGCGACTAACTCCAGGTATCAAGTATGGGTAAGTTTCCTCGAAGAACTTCCGCCTCTCTTCTCGATTTTTGATGGTGCCGTGGAAGTGATATGCAACCCCGTCTGAAGTGAAAGTGTCTAGAAGCTTCTCGGTGTCGTACTCTTCGAAAAGGAGGTTGACACGATTAACAAAGTCCACGGCGTTTATACGCTCTTCGGCCGAGACCTTGAGCGAAGTGTGTGGCTTGATTGCCGGGAAAGCGCCATTGGTGAGGAGAGACATGATGATAGGCAGGCAAGTCTTCACTTCATTTGCACGCCAGTCATGATATACCTGCGCATAATGGGTGGAAATGGCGGGACCTGTTTAGTAATCTGACGGGTGGAGATCGTTCATTAGGCATATACGCTGACTATGCTCTGTGAAATTTCGACCAACCTCATAGCTTGATCATGCCTCAGCGCCGTGCAGGACCTTTAGCCAGATGTGGCCGACCGAGACCTGAGATGCTTCTTGACTACCGTCGGATTGCTTGACCAGGCAATGCTGAATCTTTCCATTCGATCGTATGTACGTTTGTGGTCATGTCTAAGCATCATGTTTCAGACGTGAGCATCGTGCTTCTGCTGACGAACATTCTCTGCATGCTAACTATACTCGATATGATCGCGATCCCCAGCTCACTTCAACCTCTTGGCTTCGATCTCTACGACCTCCTCCACCGTCTCGGTGAGGCTGGGCTGCAATGGTTCCCAGTTCAACTGCTTTCTCGCCCGCGTGGCAACTGTCACTGCGTTCGTGGCCCAGAAAATAGCCCCAGCTGGCATGGCTTTGTTTGCTTCGTCTGCCGACATGACGTGCGTAACTTTCGACGATTTGATCAACCCTTGAGCATGTGCTTCCCTTGCAATTAGCTCGCCCAGCTCTCCAAATTCCTGCAACACGATCAGCATTCCGCAGAGCTTCCCCTGGACGACGACCTACCAAACCGCCATTCTCAACGGCATACACTCCATCATGATTCCAGCACCCACTTCTATCCTCTGCTGCGGCTTTCGCCAAGTCAGCTGCTAGCAAACCCAGATCCTGGACGTGAACATTGCTCCACGCGCTCTTCCCAGCGCCAACACGGAAGCCCTCTCCTTGTTGAAGCGTAACCCGTGCCATCTCAGGGGCTTGGATACTTCTCGTGTTGCCGGGTCCTCGACCAGTGCCGTAGATCAATGGACCGATGATCAGGGCTGTCTTCACCCGATCTTGTGAAAGCACCAGATGGTCCACAGTCCGGGCTGGGTTGTCGGTGATAATCTTGCGGATCTTCTCTGTGTCGTCAACGTCGTTGATAATCTCGGACGGCGGCTCGCCATACGACTTATGCTCAATGTCGGGGACGGAGAACATGGAGGCCTGCAGGAAATAAGTCGAACTCTTCTCAAATGCATCAAAACTTACACCAGACATCTGGACCCAGAAGCTTGGCTTATCTCGACTACTCAACCCTTTGCTGATTGCCTGCGAGCTTGGAAGGTGTTTGGTGCTGGCCAGATCTGTCGACGTTAATTTGGGTCTGCTGTGACATTTGAACACACCTACGGAAGACTATATCTGCGGCTTTGGATTCATTCTCGATGAGCTCTGTGTCGTCCAGGTCGCCCTGAACCACTCGCACTTTTGGGAAAGCTTCCAAGATGGACTTATCGCTTTCAGCATGGCGGTTGAGCACGGCAATGTCGTGTGAGTCCCCCGAGTGGTAGAGATTGTACAGCGCTTCTCCGCCTACGTACCCAGTCGCCCCTGTCCTGAAGGCTCCATTAGCTGAGAATGAACAAAGGTATAGACTACTCACAGAAAGATCTTCATGATGTCGTGGTTGGGTGCATTGTCAAGGCGAAGTTGCTGCTCGCTTGTAGATGGTCTCGGGTGTGGATGCCGATGCACAGCTCACACGTTCTAGATCAGGAAGGTGTTAGAGAATCTGGGGTGGCTTTCCATCTTCAATCCTCCCCACCTCATCTCTGCATGCCTTCGAGATACGGACATGACCCTCGCCGATTGGAGGCTGACATTGAGAGCATGCCTTTTCAGGATGGAGCTCGACGTATCTACACCTCCCAGCTTCCCACGCTCTGCATCCCACACACTCGATCATGGCTAACCGCGGAGCAACATGGGACCCTCAAGTCCATTCCATCTCGGATTTGAAGACGCTGGGAAGCAGCAGGCTCCCGAAAATGTACAGAGACTACTATAACGAGGGAGCTATGGACTTGATCACGCTACAAGACAACGAAGAGGCCTACAATCGCTACAAGATCAAGCCGCGCATCCTCGTCAACGTCAAGGATATCGATCTGACTTCGGAAATCTTTGGCTGCAAGACTTCGCTCCCTCTTGGGTTCTCACCAACGGCAATGCAACGTCTGGCTCATCCGGACGGCGAATTGGCGACCTCGAGAGCAGCGGCCAACTTTGGCATCGCCATGTGTTTGTCTTCTTACGCCACCGAGCCCATCGAAACCGTAGCAGCTCAAGGCAAAGGCAATCCTTATGCTATGCAGATGTGCGTGCTACAGGACCGGAAGATCACCAAGCAGATTCTTCAACGAGCGGAGAGTGCTGGGTGCAAGGCGTTCTTCTTGTCGGTGGATGTCCCGATGCTTGGCCGGAGATTGAACGAGTACCGCAACAATTTCTGTCTGCCCGAGGACATGGAGTGGCCCAATTTGCTTCTGACGGGTAAGGAGGAGTTTGCTCAGCAAAACATCGACGAGACGAAGGGGTACGACTACGATCCGGCCCTCGACTGGGACAGCGCTATCCCGTGGCTGAGGTCGCAGACGAAGATGCAGCTGTGGTTGAAGGGAGTGACGTCTGCCGAGGATGTCATGCTGGCGGTGAAGTATGGGATCGATGGCGTGGTGGTGTCTAATCATGGCGGAAGACAGCTGGATGGGCAGCCGGCGACTTTGGATTCGTTGCGAGAATGTGTGACTGCGGCGGCGGGTAAGATTCCGGTCGCCGTGGATGGTGGCATTCGGAGAGGGTCGGACATCTTCAAGGCGTTGGCGTTGGGAGCGAGTCATTGTTTTATTGGGAGGATCCCGATCTGGGGGTTGGCGGTAAGTTTGTTGTTCGTAGTTATTGACGAAGCTGACAGTGTCGCAGTACAACGGCCAGGAAGGCGTCGAGCTCGCGTTGAAGATCTTGATGCAGGAGTTGAAGTTGACTATGGGTCTGGCTGGGTGTCGGTCGATCAAGGACATTTCGCGGAATCACGTTACATATTTGAATTCGGAGGGGGTGTTGGCGAAGCTGTAGTTTGTAGATAGAAGATGAATAGAGATTGTCCGAGGACTACGCAGTGTGGCGCCAAGGCAGTTTCGACGGCCTTGCACTCGACAATCAGGCACCCTTGTTGAAGCATGTCTGCGCAGCTCGGGGTGACTTTCCAACTACGGGGTTGTCCAGGTTTCAAGTTCATTTCGTTCTTGTAGGAAAGAGAAGACGACATACACTCAACGTATATACGATGCTCAATATGTCTGCTACTCACAAGCTCCTCCTACTCATCCTCAATCATGTCGCCACCACAGAAAGAACTCAAAGGCATCCTCGTTGCCCTCATTACCCCCTTCACCCCTGACAAGAAGCAAATCGACTTCAAAGCACTCGATGAGCACATCAACAGACTTATCGACGCCGGTGTCCATGGACTAGTCCCAGGAGGCAGTACTGGAGAGTTCACGGTCTTATCTGGAGAGGAACGAAAGGCTCTACTGGAAGCATGCGTGAAGTCAGCAGCTGGAAGGGTACCTGTCGTTGCTGGTATTGGTGATCTGTCCATCGAACGGGCAGTCGAATTCGCTGTCCATGCTGCTCAAGCTGGCGCTGCAGCAACCATGGTCGTACCGCCGTTCTACGACGCATTGTCTTTGGACGAGCTGCATGGCCTCCTCAGCGAAATCCATCAATCGAGTGGCCTCCCAATCGTCTACTACAACATTCCTTCAGCTAGTGGGATGAAGTTGACTCCGGAGGAGCTCTCTAGTCTGACCAAGTCTGGCGTGCAATACATGAAGGATACGTCTGGAAATGCGCCGGACCTGACTGAATTGCTGTTCCACCGACACAACGAGATCACGACGTTCAATGGTTGGGACACACTCACCTTCTACGGCTTGGCAGGAGGCGCAAAAGGGTCGGTCTGGGGCGCGACCAACATCATCCCGGAGCTGTCTATGGAGCTGTGGGATGCTGTTGCTGTGCAGAATGATATCAGGCGTGGGCGAGAGCTGTGGTCAAAGATCTGGCCGGTGTGTCATCTCCTGGAGCAAGGAAACTATGCGGCTGCGGTGAAGACGGGGATGGAGTTGCGAGGATGGTCTACGGGTGGGGTGAGGAAGCCGTTTGCGCTGCTTCAGGGCGAGAAAAGGGAGAAGCTGGCGAAGGCTTTGAAGGATGCGGGAGTGAAGGCGGTTTGAATTGAATTCACAGTTCGTACGTATTCTCCCAAACCATATGATACAAGACTGAATGCTCCGACCCCCAAGCAACTCTCAATACTACTAGTCTCCCTGAGAATCAGGCACTTGGACCTCAGGTGGATAATCCCGTATCTTCTCCAAAATCCGACGAAAGTCCTGAAGCCAAGCAAGCTCACGCTCCAACTCTCATACCCTGCCCACCTTGTCCTCGTCGAGGTACTCGATAACCGCCTGATCCAGCTCGCGATCGATATCCCGAGTGTAGACTTTTCGGACGGTGACTCTTGTGCATATCGTCGTAATGGAACGAATAATTGACTCGTGCTGCTTCCACGGCCTTGACCCACGAAACGCTCCCGCCCGCCGCAGTCCAATTGAAGTCGCCATCAGATCCGTAGGCGCCTGCAATTCGCGTAAAGACATGCTCTGCGGTGGGCACGATCTCCTGGAAGGGGACGGAGTACAGGGCTAGGAATCTGACCTGGAAAAAATTTCCAATCTGCTCAAGGTGTTAGTCTTTGGAAGAGGAGAGAATAGTCGAAGTGGAACGCAGCGAAATCCCTGCGTTCTTTGGATCGACCAGGCTTCAAATCGTTCTCCAGACACCTTGGACAGTTCGCGAGTAACGGGGATCACCACTCGGAGCGGCATAAGGAGTGTGCAAAGAATGAAAAGAAATAAGGCAAGCGCTGGACAGGGGCGAATCAGGTAAGCAAATGCACAACACTCGCCTCGATGCGTGTGATGGAATCGATCAGATTCATATGCCAGACAGAACTGATGTGTGTTTCGTGTTGTCGACGACGATATCGCTGATCGATGGTTGGCACAGTGCCTGAAAGATGTTAATATTTGGAAACGAATCTCCCAAACGTGGTACTTACGGTCGAGAAGGATACCATCTGCCGACGTGTTCTCATCCAACCACTTCTCCAGCTGATCGCGGTTTATATCGATCCACTTACGCACACGTCGAAGACGCGAGTTGGTCCGGCCATATCGACGCTCTGACTTGACCAAGATTCCAGACGATCCGTGGACGGAATAGCGCGTTGGTAGGCCAGTCTTGGTCTGCTGATCTATGTTGACGATGAGATTGGCTCGCTGGCTGGGCTGCCATGGCCGAAAAGGCGCCTTGTTGGGGTTTTCGGTCTCCTGGAGCTCTTCTATGTAGAGCTCGACGCGATCCAGAATCCTCGTGGCTTGGTAGTGCGACCAATGGCGTCCCTTGTTGTTACAGACGAAGTTGCCGCTGGCCCTCGACGCGGTTAGTAACAAACCAGAACACTGCCTCGCGTTCACAAGAGAACGTACAAGATAAATTCTGCGCTGCAAATGAACTTCCCAGAAGTAAGGCGATTCTGCTGTTGTTGAGCGTGAACCTGGCTGTTGTCATCTTCGGCGTTAGTGTTCAAGCTCTGGGGAGCGAGTACCGTTTCATCTTTAGCATCGAAAGCTCATCATACTTTGAACAGGAGAACAATTTGCTTCTAGCCAAAGACTAAAGTATTGCAAGGTTCTGTTAAGTAAGGGTAAGCTGCATCGATGATTGGGAGCTACAATAGACCTTCCAGTCTCGTTTCGCTTGTTAAAGGCTCCTGGCTTGGTTCTCACATTTGGAGCTCTTCCTCCCTGTTCTCCAACTTCTGGATTTTGAACTTTGAGTGTTCTGTCTCTCGTCCAACTTGCACTTTGACCAGCTCGCCTTAAAATCGGTCCTGCGGAGATTGCAATAGAATTGTTGAAGAACCTATGGAAACTGCCTAAATTGAAAACAAACTGCGTTCGTGTCTAGCCATGCGAAGCTTGAACGGTGACATATGTCCCAATCTGGCACAACTGCAGTGCTCTGTCTAAGCGGAAACCGCACTGCACGTTCAGAGGCTTTACAGTTAACAGGATAAGTAGATGTCTAGAAAAAGTATAGTAGAGTGCGTTCTAAGTCTAGAAACAATATAAACTTCCCTTGTTATATATATAAGCAAAGATCTACTATACGAGATGTCTGCGCTTCACGCGTGAAAGAAACTTAAAGCAATGTAAGCGGGTGACTGGAAAACAAGCAAGGCTGTACTAGACGCGCTTGAAGCAAATCGCTTAATGTAGAAACTCTGTAAACAACAATTATTCCCTCTGTAACCGACCCGCAGATCTATTCGTATCCCAAGTTTTTTTCATTGTCTTCACATGTTCTCACTTAAGAAATCAAGAATAACACCATAGGTAGCTGGAGCGTTCTTGTGGAAATTGATGTTATGGCTTGCCTCGGGGACCAGATGTTTGACAAACTTTTTCGCGTTTCTGTAATACGTGTCCGCAGGCTCGTCGTATATGCCAGGAGAGTAGCCGTCACAGACTATGTAATCTGTTTCAGCGGTTATGGCCTAAGCAAAGGTTTAGCAAGTCGAAAGTGTACAACATCAATCCCACTTACTAAAGCGGAGCCAGTGAACCGGCTTGCGTCGTAATTGCCATAGAAGCCTCCGTTGAAGGTCAGGAACTCTCCGATCGAGAATGCCTGTTTCTTCCTTTCGGTGTACTCGGCGGCCGCGACCTCGTAGTTCAGATAGTAGAAGTAGCTACGGTCAGTCAGCAAAGAGCGTTCAGACTTTCGTGACTAACTCACTTCAAGGTCATAGCCAAGATATCTGCCCAGCTTAGATAGCCGCTGTCAAGCTGAGCAAAACGCTTCTCCTTCTGAGCACTAGCAATCCGAGGTGCAAAAGACCGGAGCAAGCCATTCCCGTTGACCCCAGTCGTGTTAAGCCCAATACCTGTCAAAACAACGGCATCGGCGATGTCAGGAGTGTCGGTGATGGTGAAATGAGTGATGTACGATCCATATGAGAACCCAATCAAGGCAAGCTTCGAAGGCATACCAATCGCTCCAGTATACTGTCCCCCGCGTACGATGGTAGCGAGCTCTCGAAGTACTGCAATGCCCTGACTGAGTTGTGCTTCGTATCCAGACAGCCTGTGCAGCATTAGCAAGGATATAGTAATAGAGGTCTCAGACAACGTACTTGGACGACAACCCACAGCCGAGACGATCATAAAAGAACACTGAATACCGTCGATCGATGGCATGCTGAACGAAGTTGTACGTTTCAGGCTTGTACGCCGAATTCCAGTGCTCGCGTCCAGGTCCAATACCATGAGTTGCGAGGAGTATCTCCTTCTCCTTTCCGTAGCCAGATGGGTACTTAGGGGTGCAGAACGAAGCGGCAATGTTGTAGTCGGCATCTATTTGTACCGTGCCTTCGACGATACCTGAAAAGCCAGCATCCGGTCGTGTCGTTGCGCCAGCTAGGAATTGTTCGAGAGCAAAGTCGTCAGACCAATGGGTGAAGTTGAAGACCGTGTTTGTCGAGCTGATCGAGATTGGGATCATGTATTCGGTGCATTGAGCGTTTGGCGGATAGTAGCATTTTTGGGCCTCAATGCCTACAAGCGCCGATGATGGCAGCGAAGAAGTTATATCTGCTGAACACCTTCAGCGGAGCTCGTGAGGCAAAACGGAATGGCTTGTTGCTGTAGATGGAGCCATCAAGCCGATCTTGTTTTATATCTTCACTTAGCACTTTCTCAGCCTTCAGCTCTCCATACGGCGTCCAGTGCTGCGACGAGGCAAGGCTTCAAATGCTGTGATACGCTGCTTATGTTTATGAAAATAGTCTTTTGCCGACGGCCTGGCTCCAACTACTACGTACTCCCAGCTGACTTCGGCATCACCGTGAACATTCAGCCCACTCGAAGTTATCAACGACCCGGCTGGCCGTACCCCTGCTACCAGCCAAGGCGCTTTCCCATATTTGGAAGCATTGCTCGAGGTGCTTGAGCTGAAACCGGAGGCCCGATTTCGTGTGGTTGTTTATTAGAATGGGCCGCCCCGGATGAGGAAGCAATTCTCGACACGCAGTGTTTAATCCAGCTCTATGGTTGGAGTTGCAGGGAAAAGCAGAGCTTGCCACACCTGCAAAAAGAGGAGAGTGAGATGCGGTATGTAAGCAAACCTGTATGATGTTGGCATTCGGGCTAACATTAGCCATCTCAAGGCGAAGAGAAGCCGGCATGTGCAAGATGTCTCAAAGCCGGGTACAGGTGTGCAGGTATGTCGGCCGCAATCTTTGATGTTGCCCATGGTTGGCTCACTTCAACAGGCTACGAACGAGCCTTGGGGTTTTGCATCGCTACTCAATCGTCTCGAGGTGTGACGGCGGAGCCAACAGTGCAGAACAATTTTCTCCCACGCGAGATGAGTCTGGTCGCATTCAAGCCTGATATACAATACGCGTTCCTCTTCACGAACTTCGTATGGTCCACGTACGGCAGCCCGTCGCTTCGGCTTTCCGCACAGGGTAGACTCGGAGTTCTGTCGCAACAAGCTTGCTCTGCCTTCTCACAGACGACTTTTGGCCGGTATCATGCGTCAAACGATCTCCAAATCGAAGGCGTGGAACTGTATGGCCAAGCTATCACCAAGGTTCGAGCTGGATTGGCAAACCCGTCGGATCCAACATTTGCAGAACTCCTGGTACCCATACTGATATTCCTTCTTCACTCTTCTTCCCACGCAGACCAAGCAGAGTCTCAAAGTCATGTGATGGGGTTGTTCAGGCTTCTTCAAGTCGCCGGTCCAAAGGCGTTTTGTCGACCGGCCCTTCGAGCGGCTTTCTCGAGCTGTCGCGCAACTCTGGTGACTGTTGGTCTTCTACAACGGACGAGGCTTTTCTTGGAGGACGAGCAGTGGAGAATCGATCCGTGGCATCTCGATCCAGCCTCGAAGTGTCCCCAGGACGAATTGGTAGACATATTGGTTCATGTTCCTGGGTTCCTACAAGATCAAAGAGCACTCCGGGTATGTGATGAAACCTCCTTGCGCCATGACTTGCTACATCGAGTCCTGCAGCAGCTCGACATACTCTTTCGATGGCGATGGGTTTGGGAGTCTCGTGGTGCAGCCGATGGGACGGAGAGTGCTAGAGCCAGTCACCCAGGTCATGGCAGTGACGTTGCAGCCTCACCTCGCCAGAGCTCCTTTGCGAAAAGCGTTGAGACATCGCTCTATAACGCGGTGTTGATTTGTCTTCTGGGCTTGCTCTATTCTGAGCTCAGCGTGCAAGAAGCCCAACTGCAGATTGTGCATGTTGCAACTAAATCTCGATCCAACCCAGGTCCCGCCTTCGAAGTCTTGGTACCAGGAATGATATCAATGCGAGTAGCAGCGCTTGAGATTGTGTGCAGCTTCGAGCATCAGCTATGTCACACCCGAGACACAGAAGGCACTCCCGCTTTGTTCTGGCTGTTTCCACTGAGGTTGGCTGGTAAAGTTCTTCGAAGAGATCTTAATATGACTTCGTGGATCCAACAGATGTTGGATAGGTCGGAGGTCACCCGCGGGTACGGAAGAGGCGACAATGCTTTCGGGTTCGGCTTCTATCAACTTCCAGACGTCGATGAGAACGGCTGGTAGATGCGATGAAGAGGGATCGATCTCGCATAAAAACTGCTGCGCGTTCCACCACAACCTGATCTGTCCATGGCCAGCTACAAGAGATCTTGCAGTCCAATGATCCATGCTTGATGAGAGAGTTGAGATTAAACTTTGCGTCGCAGCCCTTGATGTGTACTTCTTCGGTACAGACTACCGGAGGGCAGGATGAATGGCTTGCATTGGGAAAACACGCAAGGGAGACGCGGGCAGCTGTTGAGACGACCGCTTTAGACACTGGTCTTCCATGGCGGCGACGTGACTGGCTTTTGATATGTCGTCTCGAAATTCGTACTGCGTTGGCGAGAGTGGTTGAAATTTGCTCGAACGTGAAAGCGAAGGCGATGATGCGTGTCCTTTCTCCTGGGGTGAACACTGTGCTGTGGTGTAGAAATCCTCAGGATGCTCAAACGAGTCTGCCGTTGCGCATGACGATCGCCTTTGCTCGATAAAATCAAGGTCAGACGATAAAATGCTTGTCGAGTGATGATGATGTGAATAGGCAACACTGCTACCCACGGCGGAGTCGTGTATCGAAGCTCTGTTGTTGCGTTCGGTATCGTCGTCCACTTCTGCATCGACATGTCGTTTACTCTGAAGAAACCAGGCCGACGATCGGGCCTTTAGTGACTTTGTCAAGCTGCGTCTTGGAAATGCATCCTTGAGCTGGAGTCGAGACAACATCCGTGCTGGGCTTCTTTCAGGTATTCCCGGTGGAGGCATGGAGACTGCTTGAGGTATGCTCACACCCATTGAATCCGAACAGCCGTGAGTACTGTCGCTACGTGCTGCGAAAGAATGGCGGCTCACCAGACCTGGCGACTGAACAGGAGAGTGCAATGTCCCGTATTGAGGCGGCGCCGTTGTCATCAGGCGCTTGCAAAGGTGATGCATTGCCCGCAAAGCATTGGCTTTACTCACGACAACAACTTCGTGCAGCGCCAACAGATCCAGGGTTGCATTCTGGACAGCTCGTCCAATCTGCAAAGCACTAATGACCTCAGTCTGAAGGGTCACCATGACATTCTGCAGCTCCGACATGGTAACGGCGTCGCCTTTGACAAATTCCTCTCCAAATTGGCGACATTTCTCTCCGCTGACGGCCTGGCATTGGACGGCGCCGTCAATAAGAGATCGGTGAAGAATTTTTCCTTCGACTGCTCGCTCCCAGTCACTCTCTTTCATGCGCCTCCTCCTGCTTGAGCGATCCTTGATACTCTGGAAGAGATCCGCGCCACTCTGGAATGCCGACACGACAGCTGCGACGCATCCAAGCGTGTTCGGGGCGGCTGCCATCGAGATAGAAGATGGCAGTGAAGAGAAGACGAAGAATCTCTTGCGGATGATGTAGACGGGAAAGGAAGGCTCATCACGAAGCAGTTATACATGTCTCGACTTGGCAGCCGTGCGGGATCAGCACTGCATGTGTGTGACTTACCTAACCGCATGCCGAAGTACTTGCATGCGCCTCAGAAACCGTCCAAAAGAAGGGCAGGAGACGACCCGCTCTTGCCAGTCCTGGAGAGGTGCCGCCAAGCACAGACGATGTTCGACCGAGCTCGGGGCCATCTATCAGATGCGATGCACTCTGTCGGCTCATGTACCGAGGCGCATGATCCCCATCACTGCTTTGTTCGGGACCGATAGAACAGACCTTCTTGTCCTCCATGGGCTGCCGTGATGATCGGGCCAGGGCGCACTTTGTCGGCTTCAAAGACGTCGTTGAGCTCGAGGCAAGCGCCTGTGCGATGGTGATGGCGGCGGTGACTGTGATTCCAGGCCCTCGGTACGACTAGCAACAAAGAAGAGGCTGGAGGCTACAGCTGCAGCAGACACGGCTTTGGGACAGCTCGTCTGCATTGAGTTCGCCGATCGTAGTCGTGACCAGCGGTGAGCTGGAGCAGATGAAGGCTGTCATGTCTTGTTGATGATGGAAGATGAGGTGGAGGAGGTGGAGGAGAGGGCGTGATGTTTGCAGGTCAAGATCTGGCGCTTGGGGCCCCACACTACTGGCCCGGCTTCCGGCTCGCTCCCGCCAGATCCGCTTCAACCACATCATCTTGCCACGACAACTTCATCGCTCGCGAGACTCGCGTCGAACGTACTTCGAACGTCAAACCATACATCTCAGTATGCTCACTTAAAGTACACATCTCGATGAGAAGCTATGGTCAGCAGCAAAGGATCTGGAATGACGGCCGCCCAAATACATATCAACCGTTGCGCCAGCAAGTAGCTCGTACCACACTTCTTCGCGAACGCCAGGCCGCCTTGTGTAGTGAGGTATGGTGAACTTCGATCCTGCACTTCTCTTTGACATCTCGCAGCCAAACAGCAAGTATTCGTTCCCAAACAAGAGACGAGGGACACAGGGCGACTTTCTCGAATCAACGATCGGACGACTTCGATCGCACGTCAAGCCCCCACGACAAGACAAAGGAATTAATCTTTGAGGGGATTCAAGTTCGTGTTTTCTGGCCAGACTCACACGCTTTGAGCTTGATAAAATGTCTGCATCGTTTCAATGGCAAAAATATCTCCACCTTTCAACCTGTGGTCAGCACACGAGCCGTCCACATTATCAAGGTGAGAGTCACCACCTCAGAGAAAGTTCTCTCAAAGGTATCAATAGCGGGCAAGCGTTTTGCATACAGGGAACGATGTACGAGGGACTTGGATGGCAAGGTCAATACAGACTCAAAGTGCCGCCGTCAATCTCCTTATCGCCAGTCCCTGCGATCCGATCCGATCGGCTGCGGTTATCGTGCCTCAGGGTCATCACGTCGCGACCGATCGGTCTCCATGGCCAGACAAGGATGGATCGTAGATCACGTGGGAACGATTTCTGTGAAACGCTGAAACGAGACGCTAGCGCAAGTCGACTCCCGCATGGTCCGTGCGCGGGTGACGCCTCGTCAAGCTGAAACCCGAACCTCATATTCTCACTGGACGCACCTCGAATTTGCCGCAATCAGCTGCCAGCGCAACACGGCCACCCGCCCACGTTTGAACAGAGCACACAGCACCAACACACGAGACCGACATGCTCCTCCTCGTCCTGCCTGCGAATCGGACCACGCCTCACCACGCGTTGCGTCGCCGACGACATGCGCTCTGCTCCTCTTGCAGCCAGCCTCTGTCGCTGACTCTGCCGTACGCGGTAGGGCTGGCCGGGATACGATGTTGTGGGATGAGAGACCAGGATTGCGCGCCGGGTTGGCCTCTCCGGGCGGCTCTCTGCTGCAGCGACTGAGCAACATGTTGAGTCCTTTTCATTACGCACTGCGCTTCGCGAGTCCGCCAAGAGCGCCTGTTTCGTTTGCGCGAGCGGCGGGCAGAGAATGAAGGTAATTTCACCCGTTTCTGCTCATCGTCACCGTCTTCCCGCCTACTTCACGTTGCCACGTCCAGCACTGTGCTGTTGCTTTCCGCTTATCCCTTCTTCCTCTCTTTGCCAACAGGTTTCTTTCGCAGCTGTGTTGTTTCGAGTTTCAGAGTCACTCCTTCTCTGGCGACTGTGTTGTATCCGCGACACCCGACTCTCTGGATAGAGCGCTACCGCATCTCACCTTTCATTCTGTTTATACACATATCTACCACCAGACTTCGAAACGCTCGCAATCTACCGAAGAGAGTTCTGCATGAAATGTCAACTCTACTTATGCTGTTCTGAACCTTGCACTGCTTTGACATTCTGCGAACCGCTCCTACTTGAACGTTCCCCGCCAACATGAAATTCCTCGAGCGGTCCCACTCAGCACGCATGAAGAAAGACGAACCAAAAGGTGCAGGTCCGAGGATGGGTCAGCGCAAAGTGGCTGAGCATCAACCACGCCGCGATGTCTTCGAATCCATCGACGAAGCGGTTGCGGAACACAGGAAATCTCTGGGCAAGCGACCGAATACAGCGGCGGGGCTGGAGAAGCGTAAGCGCAGCTTGTCCAAGGCTCGCACGGCGGCCAGAGAGGTCAAAGAGCCAACATGTAGCGAGGATCTCCACCTGGTCGGCCAGACGCTTGAGTATAAGGACGGCCTGGATACCTTCAGATTCCCCACACCTTCACCTCGACTACCCCCTCCCCCACGGAGTGCCACTTTCCACCATTCTCCGTCGCCGTTGCAGCAACACGAGAGTCCCCTGCAGAACTACGAAAGTCCAAAGATTGGTATTGCTATTGGTAGTCCCTCGAACGCGCCGCCCAGCTGGGGCCGGTCATTTACAGCGGATCACATCTCGACGAGGATGCATCAACCACCCAATCGTGCACCACCTCGTCCTCCCGGGGAAGATGTGATTCTCAATCAAAGTCCCGAGCAAAGGAGGAAAAAGTCGAGCTGGAAGACCCTAGGTACCATCTTTCGCTGGACGTCCAAGTCCACACAAGCGCAGCGGCCAACCTCACCTGGCGATCCACCAGCACCATGCTCTCCCATCATCCGCACGTTGGCTCCTTCGGAAGCACCGTCGCCTGTGCTCCCCTCGCCGAAGCCTGTCTCGAACAAACAACATCGACGAATGCATTCCGGGTCACCCTCCCTTCATCAAGGCGAGACACGACCCGAATCTCGCAGTGAGGTGGATCGCACCTCCTTCATGCCAGCACTGAAGGCCAGAATCAGTCGTGTGCCTTACACTCGTGGAAGTTCGACACCATCTCCTCGCCTCAAAACACATAGATATCAGGACTCTGAAGATATCTTCTCTCCCAAAGAGCAGGATCGCCACGACTCGCCAATATCGTCAGACAACAAGGGCATGGAGGCTTTGTCGATCGCGCGAACGCCAAGGCTGGAAGTGACATTTGAAAGACCCGAATTTGAGAGGTACAGCGTCATGTTTGAGAAGCTGCTTTCGAACGATTCGAAGCCGTCGTTGCTTGAACGGAGACAGTCTCGACTACAACGAAAGAAATCAGGCAAGAGACCAGCTACAGATGAAGAAAGTTGTGAGGACTTGCGTATCTCGACTCACATCTCAGCAATACCACAACGCAGCCTGACTTCCCCTCATCTGTCACGGTCGCTGTCGATTAAAGTGGAGGGCAGAAATGTCGAGATCGAGGGAATGACAGCGCAGGGTCCCTCGACGGCGATTCACCGACCCAGGCCACTGGTACGCTCCAACACGGCACCCCCTGGTGCAGTCTCGCCCGTCACCGCCGCTTTCAAAGAGCGCAAAAGCACACTCGAGAGCTCCCCTGAATCGCCTGGCTCGGCTTTCTTCAGCGAAGCTTCGATCCCGACGCCAACAACCGTTACGACCTGCACGGACAGAGAATCGATTCATAAGGAGCTTGAGCAAAGCGAGCCGGCATGGGACATGATCACCTCCGTTCCAGTCAAGGTCGTCTCTCCTCCAGGACCGACACCAGAGACCGGCAAAGGCAAAGGCAAAGCACCCGAACCATATCCTCGTGTGAAGTCTCCAAAAGATCTGGAAAGGCAGATTGTACAAGTCTCGGTGGCACGTCAAGTTTCAGTGAGTCGCGCGAGGAGCCGCGTGCAGAAAGCCGTGGCCACGAGTTCGTTCAAACAACCTCTCCGACCGCGTGTTGTGGAACTTAGCAGAAATCGGAAGAGCACGGTTGGTGTGTTGGAGAACTCAGATGACATACCCTCTGTACCGAGTAGAGAGGGTAGCAAAGCTGAGAGCGACATTGAGAAGGAGCCCGATTCTCAGAAGATTGGATCGACAGGACATACGGCGCGAAAGGGTGCTGACGAGATGCCTCCTATACCCACTATTGAGGTGTCAGATGCGGAAGGTGATGTCATGAGACAGGTTGCTTGAGGCACGAAGTAATGAGTCTCATTCTGCTGCAGAGCGGCTTATGTTTGGGAAGGATTCAGATGGAACGTCGATAAAACGTCAGTGGCCTCTTAGTCTGGAACAGGAAGTGCAGATAGTCCAAAAGATACTACTCATAGAGAGGGAAACAAAGCAGAGCTTTTGATCTCAAAAGGACGTCATTCAATAATGTATCCGTATTCCATTTGATGGGTAGCATAATGTCAAACCCCAATGGTGGTGCAACTGCTTCTTCGACTTTACAATCGTGTTATCCCAGTGGTGGCCGAGCCAGTCATTATCGATACAATTCTCATCTCCAACTACTCCAGCTAAGCCATGCAAAGATTGATGCCTTGATCCTGCATTACTCTCATCAGTCCACGTGGGCCAGCGATCTCCCCCTTGGAATCGGCGTGGAGCGAGTCGAGAAGACGCAGCACTGTCTGCACAACAGTCAACCGCCACTTTGTAGCTCTCGACAATATTTTTCGGAGCCGATCGATATCGGCTTGGCGCGTTAGACAAGAACCTATGACTACTAGTGCCCAAAGAGCGATGGTGCCATATGAAGAGACAAGCACGGATTCTAGCAATCCCAGAGACAGGTCAACATGCTCTTGAGTTTGGGCAAGCAGCGACTCCCCTTCTGGATGGAGTTCCCAAATTGCAATCTTGAGCCAGATCAGAAGTGCAGTGCGGTACAGTTCGCCGGCACGACGCTGAGCCGTGTTATTGACAGCATCAACATGTCCTCCAAAAGGATACTGTGCGAGCAAGACACGATCCACCAGACATGAATATCCAGCCAAAACTTTCGTTTTCAAGTGGTCAGAGTTCTGTTCCTGGTGCTCCACGATTTGAGCGGCCAATGATGCTGTCGGCGCAATGAGTTCGAAAAGGCTGTACCCACAGCAAAAGAACGTTCCACTGCTTTCGGCTTCTTTGATGTATCCCAGGTCAGTCATGAATGAGTCGTATGGCACATAACGCTCAGACATGAGGCCATATGGAACGATGTTGGAGGCTATAATGTAGTAGGCGTATGCTTCAAGGACAAATATTCGTTGTGACTGGCTTTGAAGATCACCCTGCGCTGAGGAAGTCGGCGGCGGAATCTTGAGAACGAAATGCCGCAGCGCACGTAGATGCAGAAAGATGGACCCGTCAGGCTGGCCAGAGAGCACCTAAAATATTGATTAGTGCGGACTGTCAGCGACACCAGTCGTCTCGCACTCACCTCGATAAGACAAAGTACAGTCAAGACCAAGCTCAGCCTTAACCATTCAGCGCCTGTCGTACATGCTGACACATTACCCACTGCATCCCGGAGGCCTCTCAGAGTAAGCCGATAGTGCCGTGCGGCAGACTGTTGTATCTCCACAGCGGCCTCGTTCTGATAGTTGAGCTGGGCTCCACTCAAAGCGAGGATTGCATGCATGGTCATCTCGTCCCTTTTGGCGGCTGGCAGAAGAGTGGTAATGAAACCGTTTCGGTCGGCGGCCTGCGTAGACATCATTCTGCTGGTGCTGAAGATATAGTTCTCGAAGAGTCGCCAGGAAGCGGGTGATTGCAAGACGAGTCTCGCATCGAGCATTGATGCACTAAGATGGACCGGCCACGCTCGCATGCGGCATTCACTGGCGACAGGAGTATTGTTAGTCGCTGCTGGCTCGCATTTTGATCTAGAGTCTTGTCCGTCTGCCGATGGGCCTGGCCAGAAGCAGCTCCACCCCTTGTTTGCACAAGAGGTGCAGATGGGTTTGACCTGGTCACACTTCTTCCGACGGGTACGACACTCTAAACAGCCCCCTTTACTGCGAGTGTATTTTCGCCTGAACTGCTTGGGGAAAGGCACTCCTGGCGGCTTAGGCGCCATGCCGAGCAGAGCGGGGCAAGAAGAGAACGATGGCGGCTGTACAGAGGCTATCGGGGAAACAAGACAGAACTGAGAGGAAGGGAGGGCCGGCAGAAGCGTCGTTTAGATAAGAGGGCGGAATGGACGTGCCCCATTTATGACATTGTACATGTACTGGTGCACGTAGTTTAGGGCCCGCCCAGATTGCCTCCTTCGAAGCTTTCTCAGGTTTAGCGTCCTCGCAGCCTTATACAAGAACGGCAGCGCTAGCGTTTAGATAAGATAAGGCGTTAACATATTGACTCCATGTGGTAAGAGGGGATGCGGGGTGAATCAGCTGGGAGCGGATGAGCAGCCACAGTAGCGTGACGTGCGTCGACCCATGAGGAGGGCGTAGAGGCGTATATATCAAAATCAGAAGACGTCCCGCAAGAAAGTCAAGATTCAGCGAGAAGGCCACTATGTCGAAAGGAAAGCCACGACGAGATTCCAGCCTCGACCAAATCCCGGACGTTGACAAAGGCAGCATCACTACGTCACAGCCCACTCGGAAGCAGTTTGGCCCATCCACCCTCTTTGCGTTGGCATTCACCATCTGCAACAGCTGGACCTCCGTCTCTGGCACACTCCAGCTCGCCCTGTACGAAGGCGGTGTTCCGGCTCTGGTATACGGCATCATAGCAGCAACCCTCATCTTCATCTGTATTGGAGCGTCTCTGGCCGAGTTGGCATCTGTGTATCCCACCGCTGGAGGTCAGTACCATTATGCGTCAATCCTCGCACCAGCCGGCTGGGAACGTGGACTGTCCTATACAGCGGGACTGGTCACGGTATTCTCGTGGATCGGTATTTGCGCTGCAATTGCAATGATACCGTCGCAATATATTACTGCTCTTGCCTCGGTGTACCACCCGACATACGTGGCTCAACGATGGCAAGTGTTTTTGATCTATGAGGGCTTGGTTTTGATAGGGCTGCTGGCAGGTGTGCTCCTACTAAAGCGTTTCGCGTGGTTGCATATCGTTGGAGGTCAGTCACCGTGGACTCTTGGCTTCGAGTGAGACGTATACTGACCTATACAGTCGTCGAGACTTTCTCGCTTTTCCTAGTCAACTTCATATGCTATCTCGCTCGCTCGAAGCCCAAGGCAAGCAACGAAGTCATTTGGGTCGACTATACCGACGTGACTGGCTGGCCGGACGGCATCAGCTTCCTCGCGGGCATGTCGAGTCTTTGCTTCATGTACTGCGGCTTGGACGCTGCTACTCACATGGCGGAAGAATGCACAGGGCCAAAGCGCACAGTGCCGAAGATCATTATGGCGACGATCGCAATGGGCTTCATAGCGGGATTTAGCTATACCATGGCAGTCGTGTACGCAATTCCTGATCCCGAAGCTTTGATCAACAGTCAAGGGTCAGTGAAAGTCCTGGGATGGTCGCATTGCGAGTTGACACTTACATGATCATAGTTACCTTCCCCTCAATGTGCAGATCATGGGCTGGCGCTCGCTCCCCATGGCCACTGGAATTACCTGCGCCATGATCGTCATGGCAATCAGCATATTATCCGCCGCACAAGAGACAGCATCCAGACTAACATGGGTCTTTGCACGAGACCACGGCTTCATCTGCTCCGAGATACTCATGACCATACACCCAACGCTTCAGGTCCCTCTCTATGCGTCCCTCGCGACTTGGGCAATCGTATCCCTCTGTGGTGTTTTATACGTTATATCCGACACAGGTGCCCGTTATTCTGCGGCCATGATTAAGAGATGTTCGCGGGCTGACTTTCGATTAGCGTTCAATGCCCTCCTGGGCTCGGCAGTCACATTCCAACAGATCTCGTACATGATACCCATTGCTCTTCTTCTGTATCAACGACGGTCGGCGGAACTTCTACCCCCTGAGCGGCCTTTTCGGCTCCCGGGGGTTCTTGGGTGGCTGGTCAACATCCTCACCGTTGTATTCACAGTGGTAGTTGCGGTTTTCTCCAATTTCCCGCTGGCTGTACCTGCTACGTCGGAGTCAATGAGTATGTGAATGCAATGTCTTGCATGGGCAAAACACTGATTGTCGTCCCAGATTATGCTTGTGTCGTAGTGGTCATTGCCTTGGTTATAGCTCTGGTAAATTGGTGGTTTCATGCAAAGAACCAGTACGGCGCTCCAGTACACAATATGGCCGCAATGTTGGCAGACTAGGCATTTCTGAGGTCGCGATCCAGCAGACAGGCGCTGAGGGCTAGCTATGTCAAAATTCTATGCAATGTCATTCAAAGTCGATGTTTGAACGTACCTGTCAGCCTCCAAGTCACCCAATTGACGTGAGCTCAACTCGATTCCTTCAGAAAACATCCATCCAGAACCGTGATCCAAACCTTATCGGCAAAGCAGGGCTGGGTACAGTCGAAAGTCGAACGCTTCTGTCAAAGCCACCGCTGTCGTTTAGATAAGGTCTTAATCTAAGCGCAGAGATAGGTACGTATTACCCATCCGCATGCCGCGGCCTCCCTCGGATTCATATATACCAAGCAAGCACACGACCTCTACACTCACGAAACTTACAGCTCAACATCGTCAACATGCCTCGCCCCACGTTCTTCGATCCTTCCGATCTTCCTACACAGGACCTCTATTCGCAAGGTGTGCACTTCGATGGGCCAAACCGCACTGTCATAGCAGCAGGTCAAGTCGGCATCCTGCCAAATGGCTCCATACCGCAAGATTCTCGAAAGGAAGTCCAGCAAGCACTCCTCAACGTCGATAAGGTTCTTCAAGCCGGCGGCGCAACAATTCGCGACCTGGTCAAGCTGACCATTCTGGTCGTGGACTTCGACTATGAAAACGCCAAGATCTTGGCTGAGCCTATAGTGGAGTTTCTGCAAACAACGTATGGAGTCACGGCCCGTCCTACCATGACGTTGATTCTGGTTCCGAAACTCGCCGTTCCGCAAGCTCGCTTTGAAGTTGAGGCGACGGCGGTCCTTCCAGGCAAAGCGAATATTTGGCGCGAGCCGGAACAGCAGAAGGGAATACCCGAAGTTTCTGGATCCCTCCAGTGCGACGTTGTGGTCGTAGGTGCCGGCTTCAGTGGGATTCAAGCTGCAGCAGACCTTCACGAAGCCGGCTTGAAGGTTCTTGTGCTCGAGGCAAAGTCTCGCATTGGGGGCAGGCCACTCGGTTCCATTGAAGAGTAGAGAAGGCGTGGTCGAGCTCGGTGCAGGATGGATCAACAAGACCACCCAACCCAAGATCTATGCGCTCACGCAAAAGTTCGGACTGGAAGTGTATCGTCAGTACGAGGTCGGTGCGACAATCTGGCAAACAGCCGAAGGCGTTACATGGCCCGTTCCCAGGGATACAATTGCGGTGGTGAGTCGGGACCAGAGTGTATACTTCCAACAGATCGAGCTGACGCATGAGAAACATTAGTCGCCCATCAAGTGCCACGGGGCCGAAGCTGATCTCCTGCAGCTTATCGAGGCTCTGGAAAAAGCACAAAGCGAAATCGACGGCAACAATCCAAGCGCCGCATCAAAGCATCATGATATTAGCGTCGAGGACTGGTTGCAAACCAATAACTTCAGCGAATGGGCCAAACAAACCATGCGTCACTTCACCGCGGCGATCGTAGGCCGCGAAAGCCGAGATCTCGGACTGCATTACGTCCTTGACTATATTAAGTCTGGCAATGGCTACCTTTCGCTGGCGTCTGAAGGTGAGGACGGGGCACAATCTTTGAAGGTGAAGCAGGGTACATCAGCCATCGCCCACGGTCTGGCCCGGACATTGCCTCCTGGCTCGGTTTTATTGAACAGTCCGGTGCAATCCATCGTACAGCATGCCAAGAGACGTGTTATCGTCGAGACAACAGCCGGCTTGGCTGTGCAGTGTTCCAAGGTGGTCGTTGCGATTCCAACGCAAACGTACGACAAAATCCATTTCACGCCACCGCTTCCTTTGGCAAAAAGAGCCATTGTGACTCGCACGCAGCCGGCAGTCTACATCAAGATCATCTTGACCTATGCCAGGCCATGGTGGCGTGAGTTGGGCCTCGTGGGATCCTTCTTCAGCGTCAAGGGCCCGATCAATTTCAGCTGGGATACTTCGGACAAAGCTGCCGGGAAGCACTACAGTCTAGCCCTCTTCTCGCATGGGGACTCGGCCGCGTCGCTCGGTCAGCTTTCGTCATTGCAGCGGGAGACAGCAGTGTTAGAACACCTGGTGGAGCTCGTGGGCGAGGAGCATAGAGGTGCCGTGCTGGATGTGGCCGAGATCAATCAGAAAGAGTGGCTAAAGGAGGAGTACATCGAAGGCGGCCCGACGAGCACCATGCGGACAGGAGACTATGCCAAGTACAGTGACGCGTTGAGGGAGGTCTTTGGCCACATCCACTTCGCGGGCGGAGAGCTGGCGTACGACTGGAAGGGGTACTTGGAGGGGGCGTTGCGATCCGGGTCGAGGTGTGCTGCTGAGGTCGTGGAAGACGTCAAGAAGGCGCCCGTTCCGTCGCGGCTGTGAGCTTGGGGAGATGCACTATGTAATTGTCTTCGTGGCGGTGCATGGGGTGGCGTCAATGTAGATGTATCTCAACCGTAAGGGGAGGTTTATTGTATTGTGCAGCGTGGGTAGTGTAGTCGTGACGTTGGATTGAAGGTATCTGATTGGTCAGCTGGCCGTCGACTAGCGCGATCGTCGGCAGGGATGTTGGAGCTTAATTCCTCTGCTTCATGTCCCCGACACATGCTCAAGCGCAGCCATCCATCCATCCAACCATCCACCACCACCACCACCACCACACGCCTCGACTCGCTGCATCGTCTCCCCATCTCCATCACACCGTCAACACCATATCCCAAGCCATGTCATAACGCCTCTCCGTCACGATGCCTCACTACACAGTCCCAATCGAGTCGCAGTCTGGCCGTAACTCCCCCAAACCGCCTCCTGCTCACGTCTATAATGTCAGCGATCCGCCTTACCGCGGCCAACTCGCGACCGACGACTCAGGCTACCGCTCCAGCACGCCCGACACCGCCATCGTGATCGATAATGGCAGCTCCTCCATCCGCGCAGGATGGCAGACCGATACCCTTCCGCGCCTCCAGTTCCCACCGTTCATGGCACGCTACACCGACCGCAAGCTCAATCGAAAACTCACCTTTGTCGGTTCCGAGATTTACTTCGACGGCACAGCGCGTGGCCAAGCAAAGAACTTGTATGAGCCTGGGAGCAACATTATCAACAACTGGGACGTGCAGGAGGGCATCTTGGACTACATCTTCATCAAGCTGGGTATAGACGGCACCAATGGCGTTGTGGATCGTCCGGTGGTCATGACAGAGCCCCTGGCGAATCTGGGCTATTCGCGCAAGACGATGAGCGAGATACTGTTTGAATTGTACGGAGTACCCAGCGTTGCGTACGGCGTAGATTCACTATTCAGCTACAGGCAGAATGAGGGGAAGACGGGCTTGGTGGTCAGTAGTGCCCACATGAGCACGCACCTGATACCTGTGGTGAATCAACAGCCTTTGATTGCACACGCGACCAGATTGGACTGGGGCCGGTCACAGTGCAGTGAATATCTCACGAGACTGCTCAAGGCGAAATACCCTGGCTTGCTCACATCTGGCAAGGTCAATGAGACGCAAATCGAAGACCTGGTGAGAAGCCATTGCTATGTCAGTCAGGACTACGACCAAGAGGCACAGAGAATCTTGGAGTGGAGTGGGCTTGAGGACCGAGATCACATCGTACAATTGCCATTCCAGGAGAAAGAGGTCGTTCAGAAGACCGAGGAAGAGCTGAGGATCGCGGAGGAGAAGAGAAAAGAGGCTGGAAGGAGGCTGCAAGAGCAGGCGGCGAAGATGCGGTTGGAGAAGCTGGTACGAAAGGAGCAGGAATTGGAGTACTTCAAGCAGTTGCAGCAGCAGATTGCCGAAACCACAAAGAAGGAAGCCAGACTGCTCCTAGACGAGGAAGAGTTCAAGGACGAGCTCGCGCTGGACAGGAGGATCAAAGAAATGGAGAAGAGCATCCGAAAGCAGAGAAACAAAGATGTTGGTGACCTTGAAGAGGAGCCAGAGGAACCTCCTTCGTATCCACTGCTGGACGTGCCAGATGAGGAGCTGGATGAGGACGGACTGAAGCAGAAGCGTCAGCAACGTCTGCTGAAGAGCAATCACGACGCCCGGGCCCGTGCTAAGGCTGAGAAGGAAGCTGAAAAGGCCAGGCAGGCGGAGATTCAGAGGCTTGACGACGCTCGTCGAGAGGCCGACCTGGACAGTTGGGTCGAAGAGCGGAGGGCAGCACGTTCGGAGGTCATCCAGCGTATGAAGGAACGAGAACGTCTCAAGGCAGACTTGGGCAACCGCAAGTCTCAAGCGTCACAAATGCGTATGAAACACATCGCCAACCTCGCCTCCGACAATCCTCATGGTCGGAAGCGTCGGCGAGGCGGTAACGACGACGATGGCTTTGGCGCCGATGATGCCGATTGGATGATCTACCGCGAAATCCAGCAAGGGCGTAATGATGATGACGAAGATGACGAGGAAGAAGATCTCGGAGCGCAACTGAAAAGCATCGAGTCGCAGCTGCTTAAGTTCGATCCGGATTTCACTGAGCAAAGCACTCAAGAGGCACAGAAAGACTGGACAAAGAGTTTACTGCACGCTTTTGCCCGGGGACCCTGGCCATTCGATCCCGAGAGTGCGAGGGAAAGCAACCAGTTTCATCTCAACGTCGAGAGGATCCGAGTGCCAGAAGTCGTCTTCCAGCCAAGTATCGCAGGTGTTGATCAAGCCGGTATTGTGGAGATTGCCGAAGACATTCTAATGGGTCGGCTTTCTGGCCATTCTGAACGAGACGCCATTCTCAAGGACGTTTTCATCACTGGAGGGTATACATTGTTCAAAGGCTTTGAAGAGAGGCTGAAGAGTGAATTGAGGGCTGTCTTGCCAGCTGACGTGCAGCTGGGCGTGAGGAGAGCCAAGGATCCCCTTCTCGATGCATGGAAAGGTGCTGCCAGCTGGGCGGGGGAGAGAGAAAGCAGACAGGCGTTTGTAACAAGGGAGGAGTTTGCGGAGAAGGGTGGCGAGTATATCAGGGAGCACAACATGGGAAACGTCTTCAGTTAAGGATGCATAACGGCGGAGATTGCATAGGTTGAGCGTTGGCGTTGGGAGGTCATGAATGAAGACTTCGGATTGCATTTTAAAGTCATTGTATTTACTGAAGCAGTCGACCTTCATAACCCCAGCTTCCTGAGCACGCAGGATCATCGACAACTGGCCATTCCCAGTCGAACACCAACGATCTCGCCTGGAAGCGTCGCAGCCCAACCTGGAGAGAGCGAAATCAAATATTGTAGGCTATGAGCACGGACCTTTCGGCACACGATTGTTTATCTTGAAAGGAGCAAACACCACTGAGTATAGATGGAGAAAGAACGATGACGACTATGTCTTATCTCCTACACGTGCACATTGATCTCACATCGAAGCCATTGAAGGGTTTCTGGCGCCCCAAACCAAATGTATGTTGATTCAAGTATCGTGGTTTTTGCTTGATTGCTATCACAGCTATGTACTGGTCGCAGTGGGTTTTTCTGCGGAGGACAGCGTAGAAATACTGAAACTGTTGCAGAGTTGGCGGCAATGTCAGCGATGCTCCTCTGGCTGTTCGACACCATCTATTGGCGATTCAGACAGCCAGTTAGTCGCTGACACGAGGAGAGCTTTGTTGGCGGCATGGCTGCGCTGACGGTCATTGTCACGGTCTTGCAGGTTCGACGGTGTTGCGGAGGGTGTTTAGATCCATCGAGGTATTGGAGACGGGCTTTTGCAGAACAGGCGCTGGAAGATAGTAGATCGTAAGAGCGTGAGTTGGAGGTGTAGTTGAAGTGCAAGAAATAGAGTTTAGTGTTGCTGAGCTAACGGTTGCCACTGCTAAAATTAGCGTAACGCCTCCTTTGAGACACACCACACGACCGTTAAGGTGCGGCATCCTCGCTCTCACTTCATCCTTACCACCACCACCACGCCTACCACAACTACCACGACATTCGCTTCCACATCAACAACCATCGCATCTTGCAGTCACGCGTGACAGCCGATACAGTCGCTCGCTATCCATCGCTACTTCCACATACCGCACCGCTCGCTCATCCAAATTCGGCCGGTACGACGGACGCGACAGCTTGCATCCACTGCCAGGAACACCACATTCCATCGATATATCGACATCGAAATTATTGCAAACAGCTCCATCGATATTTTCTTCTTCCTCTAAGCATATTACACGTATTCGTCCAGTCGCCATGCGGCCCGCCGAGCTCCTCACCTCCGTCCTCCTTTTCTCCGCCGTCTCGTCGGCGTGGCCTTCAGGATGGGAGCCGCTCGAGGCCTTGAAGCAAGAGGTCGCACCGATCCTGAAGAGACAAGACGACAAGACTTCTTTCGATCTCTCATACAGCAGCAGGCAGGGCAACACGGCCACAACAGAGAGCTCGGCAGAGGAAACTTCCACCGGCGACAACAACGACTCCTCAACCACCGATAGCAACGACTCCACGGCCACCAGTGACTCGGATAGTAAAACCACCGACTCGGGGAGCAAGACGGGCTCTGCAACAGGATCAGAGAAGACCACTGGCACTGCAAAAGAGACGGGCTCCAGCAAGGGCAGCGGTACCAAATCGGGCACGCAAACCACAAAGACTTTCGACGCACGGCTGCCCGCCGGTGGCGTCTCTATGATCACGCCCAATGCGATGACATCGTCTTACTTCAAGATCAACAACTTCATCACCTTCGCCTGGAACTACACTTCCCTCTCCGTTACTCCCTCGGCGGTCGACATTCTGGCTTCATGCAGCCTCAATCAAGAGACGTACACTATTGCACTCAACCAGACCATCGACGGGCCAAAGCAAACGGTCATTTGGGATACTGGTGCATACCAAGCCAGCGCTACTGTCCCTCTGCTTACCGAAACTTATACTCTCATCATCCACGATGCGGCCAAGGATGTGAGCGCCACAGCAATGGCCGGATATCTCGGCACATACAACCAGTTCACCTTCGGCATGTACTCGCCTCAGCCTTACACGCCAATGGCCGAGTGGGTCTGCGCGACATGTAATTCGGCTCTCACCGCAGCCGAGAGGCAGACTCTGTTCGCCATATTCGCCATGGCGGGTGTGACCGTCCTCAGTTTTGGCTGGTTCACTGGCGTTGCGGGTCTGTGGTGATGAGAAGTCAAGGGGCGACGAATTTGAATGTGTTTTGAGATACTTGCATTGCGGCGGAGCTGGTTGGGTTAACGAATTTGGGAGCTTCTTTGAACGGCAGCGCTCCTTACGCGGACAGACAAAACGGGAACTGGGTCTAGGGTATGGTGTTTTATTGGATGTGGCGACGGTGCGATATCACGTTGTGGAAGCAGGCAGCGAGTATATAATTGCGTACAGTAATGTCGAAACGAGGTCATTGGCGGCCAGTCTTGAAGTGCAGCTTCAACTCTCTCTGATATTGGCCATGCAGGTCAGTCACAAGGACGAAAGGAATGCAGACTGACTATTGCATACACAGAAAGTTTGACTTCGCACAAGTCGCTTGCACCGCTGATGATCATCCTGAAGCCCCTCTCGAATACGGATGAAGGAATGACTGGCTTTGGAGTACATGCAACTTTGGCAGAGCTGGACGGGATGTGGAGAAACTGAGCAACATTTAAATATGATCGAAAGCTGTACGGAATAGGAACGAGGCCGGGCGAATCTATCACAATGGCCATCATCAGGACCGCTGTAATCACAGCTCTGGCTGGACTGGCCAGTGCATTCGCGACTTCTCAGGACCACTACCAGCCAGTCCCATACGGTCGAGCACCGCATCATTACCCAGGAGGACCTTGGCACTTTCAACCGCCCTGGAGCAGGCCAAATGTTTGCCATGTCCACAACCCAGGGAACGGCAGCGACGCTGCGCCATTCATCATCAAGGCCTTCCAGACATGCGGCCGCCACGGAAAGGTCGTCTTCGACAATACAACTTACCACGTCAACAGCGTGATGACGATTACGGACCTGCACAATGTTGAGGTGGATGTTCGCGGTACGCTCGTCTGGTCGAAGGATATCGACTACTGGCTCAGTCATTCTATCCCTATTGGCTTCCAGAATCAGAGCTCTGCCTTCTTCTTTGGAGGCGAACAGGTGTGGTGGCACGGCAACGGATATGGAACATTCGACGGAAACGGCCAGACGTGGTATGAGGCGGTAGGAAGTCAGAACAACTATCCAGGCCGGCCGCACGCCATCACCTTCCGCGGACTGAACAATTCTGTCATTGAAGGCATGCGCTTCATCCAATCTCAGATGTGGACCATGACCTTGGAATGGAGCCATAACGTCCTCCTCCAGGACATCTACGTCAACTCGTCCTGGACAGGTGGTGGCGACGGAGAGGCCCGTCGACTCAATCAAAATACGGATGGTGCAGATACCCTCTGGTCTGATAATATCACGTTTGCTCGATGGGTCATCGACAATGGCGACGATGCCATCTCCCAAAAGGACAACAGCACGAACAGTAAGTCTGAAGGGTAGAAGCGTATGCGAGACTTGCCGTACCACATGGCTAACACCCTCCTGCGTGGCAGTCTTGATGGAAGATCTAACCTTCTACCGTGGAATCGGCATTGCCCTCGGCTCGATTGGACAGTATCCCGGAGCGTACACGCAGATTGTAAATGTGACGGGGCGGAGGATCAAAACAATCCAGGCAACGTGGTACGCAGCATATGCGAAGATCTGGAGCGGGACGAACACCGGGATACCACCCAATGGAGGAGGCGGAGGCCTGGGAAGGATCGAGAACTTCCTGCTGGAGGACTTGGAGATGGGCGACTCTCAAAGCGTCTTCCAGCTGTCGAGCTGCTACGGATACTTTGGCAGCAGTCCAGCATGTGAGACGAGTGAGTTTCAGGTGTCGAATCTCCAAATTCGCAATGTGACGGGCAGTTTGTCGACGGATGCAGTGGTCAGTCTGCAGTGCTCCGGGGCGGCGCCTTGTCAGGACGTGGACATCGAGGATGTGAATGTCACAGTGCCAGACGGAGAGACGCCGCAGTATCTCTGCGACAATGTCGATGACCCAGACGGGTTTGAGTGTACTGGCCCGACGCCTATCCACGGGTAGTTTTGATTGGAGGCTTAGCTGGCATTTGATTAAAGTTGTTGCGCGCGAGTCAGACACCACACCTGAATCTCCACCTCCACCTTCTGCCCGCAATCGTCTCCATGTCCAGTCGCAGCACCCGCCGAGCTTGGCTCATGTACTGCTGCACTCCCCGCTCTCGCTATCTCTCGCCAACTGCTTCATACCGACAACAATCACTACCATCTATCATTAACGACAGCGCCAACCATCTCTGGTTCCACATACCTCGCCATTGAGCGACTCGCCAAGCATCACATGTCCAATCGCTCTACCAATCGACCTCGCCGCATCTCCCTTATCTGCCAGCATGTCTGCTGAGCCATCGCCGCGCTCGGGCACGCCCGTCAACGCCAATGGCAGTATTGAGCCCTCTCCTCACTCCCAACTACCGACTAATCCAGCCACCGCGACCATTCTGCCAGACCGCTCCATGGCCAACGCACCACTCGAGAACGCCTCGTCCAACAGCACCACCTCCGCCGCCAACGCAGCCTCCACTTTCGTGCCACCCTGGCGCCGTCCTACCATTACCATCGACGGGCAACGACCCTCCGAGCGCCGAGCAAGTGTTCAGTTCGTGCCTCACGCCAAAGACACCGGTTCTCGCAGCAGCAGCGCCAAACCTCCCACTCAACGCAAGACTTCGGTTCGCAACTCAATGGGGCAACGGCGGATGAGTAGCCCGCCACCACCACCTCAGTTTCGCCCGAGTGTGAGCTTCGACACCTTTGCCAACCCTGCGGCCAGTGACTTCAGCTTGACTCTCAATCGGAAACACAGAGACTACGTCTATACGAAGCGGAGCAGGACCTTCCTGTGCGGCACGGACACAAACGACTATAGCGATACGGCACTGGAGTGGTTGATCGATGAGCTAGTGGATGATGGTGACGAGGTGGTCTGCCTGAGGGTGGTCGAGAAGGACAGCAAAGAGGCGACAAAATGGAGCGCTGGTCAAGGGGAGAAGGGTTACCGTAGAGAGGCGGCCAAATTCATGGAAGAGATTCAGAAGAAGAACACTGACGATCGTGCCATCTCGCTGGTACTGGAGTTCAGTATTGGCAAGGTCCATGACACGATCCAGCAAATGATAAGGATATATGAGCCTGCGATCCTGGTCGTTGGAACGCGAGGACGGAGTCTGACGGGCTACCAAGGTCTTCTGAGCTCTGGGAGTGTCAGTAAGTACTGCCTGCAATATTCACCGGTGCCGGTCATCGTGGTGCGGCCGAGTAGCAAGCGAGAGGCGAAGAAGAAGAAACGCCTACAGGATCCTTCTCGTGGCGGATATAGGGATATCCTAGATAAGTCCGAGGATGCTCCTAGAGGCAAGGGAGGGCACCTGCTTGATGTCAACAACCGCATGTCCATCATGTCTTCCAACCTTGGAGCTCTTGGGGAAATGTCAAAGGCTGGTGATGAAGACGACGAAGCAAGAAGGGTCGCAGAAGCTATTGGCTACAGAAGTCGAAGCTCGGAAAACATGCCCAACCACGCCCGTGGCAGCTCACTGTCGAGGATCGCATCTGCGCAATCAGATCGTAGCGGCCGCGATGATGTTCAATCGCCACCTGGTCGACTACTTAAATCTCCTGAACTTGGAGTCGTTGACTCGCCCCCTGGTTCGGACGAGGAAGACGAAGGGGAGGATGAAGATCTCGGCGCGCTTCAAGAGTCTATCAGACCTGAAGACGAAGCTGCAATGCTGGCCTACGAGCGTGCGCAGCAAGTGTACGAAGAGGAGCAAGAAGAGGCAGTGGCTAGGTCCCAACGCAGTGCCAGCCGTCAGGGCCATCGGTCTGGGTCGAGAGGGAGGCAGAGGAACGACGACGAAGAGGGTGGCGGAGCGGCAGTTCTTGATATTTTCGAGAAGCTGAATCGTGGTATCAAGAGCTGATGGCACGATCGTCTTGTAGATTGCTACGTAGGAGTATTTGGTGATGGAGTGGTCTTTAGGCTCGGCCCGACCGAGCGCGACTTCACCTCGAATGCAGGTCTGTTCCCCTCTCCGATGTGGCATTCTCTCGAAATCCGTTCCTATTTTCAAAGCAACCTGTATGTGGTGAATGCCAAACGTTAACTTGACCTGTCCTCATAACTCGAGACTGCAGTCTTAACCGTTGTCTGACGCTCCCACTCTACAACCTCGGCTCAGGAAAGTAGTTCATTAATCCAGACCATATCAACATCTGCATGTTCCTCCGACTCTTGAGACGATCAAGCACTGGCCTAAGGCATATCCCTCGACCGCCATCTATACCGCGCCTACAACTGCTCTCCACAATGCCATCTTCAACACCCCCGCAACTGGACAACGTAGCCGTGAGCATCGACAGCTCCGCCATCGCCATCATCAAATATAACCGTCCAAAAGCCGCCAACGCCCTGAACGTAGCGGTGCTCAAGGATGTTCTATCCGCGTTGCAATGGGCTGAAGCAGCGGACAATGTGAGGGTGATTGTCACGACGGGCGAAGGGAAGTTCTATACGGCTGGGTTGGACTTGTTGGATAAGAGTAATCAGCAGGAAGGGGCGACGATTAATGATGAGTTTATTGGGATTTTGGGGTAAGCGTTGTCTGATTTCAAGGTTCTTTGGTGTGGGATGTTGCTAAAATGCGGTGTTGTAGCAAAATCCACGAGGCTATCATCAACACCAATAAGCTCGTTGTGTCTGCCGTGAATGGCCCAGCTCCTGGTATGTACTCTCTTCCCCAAATCCCTTTTATCGTCTATTCGAGCCTTTAAGACTGATAATCTTGCCAGGTTGGGGAACCTCCTCAATTGCTCTCTCCGATCTCGTCTACGCCGCCCCCGATGCCTTCTTCTTCACTCCCTTCGCGCAGTGGGGACTTTGCGCAGAAGGCTGCTCATCCCTAACATTCACCCGCATCATGGGCCGCCAGAAAGCCTCAGCCCTAATCCTAGGAGGCGCACGAATGACAGCCGCCGAACTGGAAAGTGCTGGCCTGGTGACCAAGATCCTGCCCAAGGAGAATTTCCTCGAGGAGGTTTTGAAGATCGCGAGGGGAATTGTGAAGTTGCCGAAGGAGAGTTTGAAGACGAATAAGGAGTTGATGATGAGGAATTTGAGGGGCGAGCTGCTGGAGACGAATCGGATGGAGTTGGAGTTGTTGAGGAAGCAGGCGAGGACGCAGGAGAGTTTGGGTGCTATTGCGGGCTTTGCGGCGGAGACTGAGAGGAAGAAGAAGGAGAAGGCTGGGTCGAAGCTATGAGGTTGTGATGTAGTCTCATTACTGAGGAAAGTCACCCCAATTGACTCGCGCTTTTGTCAAAGTTCATGATATCGATGCGCATCTTTGGCTGCAGAGCTCTCTTCGTCTCATCCGATTTCTTGTTCCTTGCAATGGAATCGAAGCCATACAGAATGTGCGCTAGTAGTTGCACTGTATTTCTTTGTCCATTCTAACAATGCGTTGTTCTTTGGGCTAGTGACGACCTGTCCGTCACTTGTTCGAGTGACAGTAGCATCCACTAGGCTCTGAGTAATAACACAGACGTGTCGTGAACGAATACGTTGATAACTAGAGTTCATCTGCAGGCACACTTTCTGCTCATCGTGTAGAAACCGCCCTATCGAATCACAGCCTCGACCTATTGCCACCG
Source organism: Zasmidium cellare ATCC 36951 (assembly GCF_010093935.1). Taxonomy (NCBI): domain Eukaryota; kingdom Fungi; phylum Ascomycota; class Dothideomycetes; order Mycosphaerellales; family Mycosphaerellaceae; genus Zasmidium; species Zasmidium cellare. The sequence continues at coordinate 354,360 of NW_022986960.1, forward strand.
CCCCTGTTCCTGAATTTCTGATCCACGCCGACTCTCTACCACCATGTCCGTCGACGAGCTCCTCTCTCGATTCAGCAGTCTCGAGATGGAAGCCTCCGCCGAGACCTACCACATTCTGAGCCTCCACTATCTCGCCCGTGAGCTACTCCCAAGCGATACCGAATGCTACATGTGTGGCCCGAGGAACGTGTGCCAGCGGAACAGACCACCCGCCGATCCGAGACTCTTGGGCATGCTGGATTACAGCTTCAACACCATGATTTCGACATCGACTAGACAAGAGCCAATTTGTGGGCAGCGAGAGCACGAGAAGCTTTTGGCTGCTGTCGCAGATCTCTCACAATTCCCGGGAGAGTCTGTCCTGAAGATCGCCTCGTACTTCGATGATCGCGAGTTCCTGTGTGTTGTGTATCGGTTCAGGCTGCAGAGCGCCACCGTCAACAAGTTCGAGTCGACCAGAGAGTTTGAACTGAACACAAACGAGATGAATGCCCTTCGATCACACTGGACAGAGCATCCGTGGACACGTCTCGTGGATCATTTGATAAGTCGCGAGTCCGATCGAGCTTACTACCATGTCCAAGAAGGCGTCAGTCCATGGGAGGCTTACCGCGAGGAGGAAGAATGGCTTGAGCAGCCATGGCGCGAGCAGTGGGCTGTACGACAGATTCCAGATGTGATCGAAGCCTTTCGGTCAAATCTCTTCCATGCCGACACGGAGGAGAAGCTGAAGGCAGTCGGGGTCGCGGAGCTCCACACGCACTGCGACCATAGCATCACGATCACGAGAGACGCCATGGAGGTTTTGACCCCAGAGAGCTGTCTGGCCGCGAAATGTCCCAGCTGTGGAAAGGCGATCATGACTGACTACGTCGTCAACGAGATCAGAGTCAGCCAAGAGTCGGAGAAAGCTGTGGCATTCAAGAAAGAGAACAAACTCTGGATCCGACTGGATCATCGTATTGTCGACGGGGAATTCTCCTTCGACGCCGACGAGATCTTCACGGCCCTGGAGATGTCATTGAGGAGCCTGACGCCCCCGAAGATGGCTTGTCTGCCAGGGTACTCATTCGGTGACTATCGTGCAACGAAGGCCGTTCTCGAGGGGTTTCGGGACCATTTCGAGGACTCTGACGACGTGTTCGAAGTCACGGGCATCGAGTTGGCCGAGCATCTTTACCGAACGGCGATGGAGACGAAGATTGGGTCTTCCACGATACCACTCGGCCAAGCTGTTCGTCGCCCTCGGTTTAAGGAAGACCTAGAAGTGTGGCTCCGCCGAGCAGTCAACTTGGCCATTGCAAGCTGCAGGCGGAAGTTGGAGGCGTCGATGGATGAAGAATCGATGCTAAAGGCAATGGGAGGGTTTGATCTAGGGGGTGGATCAGTGGAGTCGATCGGGGCGATGTTCATGCGGATGGGCATCTAGCTTGGACCTCGTCGAAGGCCACGTTGCTTTTGTCATAGACCGTGAGAAATGACCGACCAAGGTCAAGCCCCATCATCGTGATGTGTGATAGCCTCGGCCGCACATGCTATCCAGTAGCCCTAATCTCTCCCTGTGGCCGTTTAATTCAGTTTGCGGCCGAACTCTCCGATCTCAGTAGTGCTGGCTCCTTCAGTAATGGCTCCAGGTTTGTAATGCTGTATCAAAAATAGCTGATGGACACATGCTGAATAACAGGTGAATCGATGCTCAGAGGCCGCCTTCGGCTTTGCTGCAGGGCGCACCGTCGATGAAGGGTTGCAATCCCAAGCGCCTCTTGGCAAAAAGGTATCGGATCTTCCATGAGGGCTTGCTGTGCAGCCATAGGACAGTCATGCGCACGAAGAACACCTCATGCCACATCAAGTAGAGACTCCTCCTATTCTGGTCAGAGTATCAGCCCTTGCCACGAGGTGGGAGTAGGATTGCAAGATGTACTGGAGTAGGCTTAAATCCTTCCAGCCGTAGGGAGAGGGTACAGCTGGAGAGTGCATTAGGTTTAAGCCTTGATTCCCAGGTGCGCCAAAGCCCTTCGAAGCTCAGCCCTGGAATATGAGTGGGTCGTCAAAACCTTGAACCAGGCGCGGCACGTAGCTTTGTCAAGTCGTAGGGCTATCATGACCATCAGAGAGTGACATAGCGTCGAAGCAACCTATTCGACTAACCAGATCCTTGGGGTTCGGCGCTCGATAGAAGCTTGAGAAAGCAGTTGAGATCAGCTGGAGGATCGCTTGGCGAAGTCTGCAATCGCTGTGTTCCTTTAGTAATGTTCTTTCTAGCTGGTGAATCAGCAAGAGACCAACTCACAGAACGTGGGAAAGGCGCATGTCAACATGCCCGCTCTGCCAAGCTTCTCGGAGCAGTCCACGCTGTGCGGTGTCGCCGCAACTGGCTCTCCGCCACCAATTGGGGATGGTGCAAGTAGCCGACCTGCCCTCATAGATGTGTTGTCCGTAGTACTCGGCCGCTATATGTTGAAGCCTTTGACGACTCGGTTCCGTACCAAAGTCAACAGCGTGACAGCCATGTTCTCACCAGCGTACTCAGAAGCATATTCGTCGCCATCACCATCAAGCGTATCACATCATTCCGACGATCTGGAACTATCAGAATGCCCGACGTTTCTCCCTTCAAACCAACCGGAGTACGTCAAAGCACGGCTCGAGCGTCTGTCCATGGAAGCTGTCGATTTGATCGCAGACAAGCAATTTTCAAGTCCGCTCTTACGATGCTTCTCGCCGAATCTGAAGTCTGTCTACGAAGGCGTGACGATCAACACTGGACGGGAGTCGATATTCAACCAGCTTGCACAGGTATCGGAACAGTATCCAGACTGGCGTACCGAAGCTATTGACGCGTTAGCCGAAGGTAAGTCTGCAGGGCACCCGACGTGGAAAGGCAACAACTGATGCTTCTTGCTAAGTCGACTTGAGAAGAGGGCGAGCCAAAGTGTGGATGAGAGTGATGATAAGAGGCCTCCCAGGCAACATCATGAGGGGAGGCGTAAAGATCCTGTGTTGGGAGAGAAGGAACGATGTGTGGATATGTTGGAAGCAAGTCGGACTCGGCGGAGTGCAGATGTTTACTTGATACTTGCTGAGGGCAGACGTTAAAGACGATCTTCTGGAGCACGCCCAACTGCAAGGCACATTTAGATGCTGTGGTGTTTGTCCGACGGGGATGCGGTAAGATCAGGAAATCGTTTCTTGGGCCAGACTTTCATTAGCTGACAGCCACAGTGTTCCGAATGCCGGACATATGGTCTTCTCTGCAATTGGGCTCTTCATCAAATGTGTCTGCCAGCAAGATCATTGGGGCCTGTGGTGTCATTCCCGTGACTGTGTCCAGACAGAGGCGTTTGCATTTCCAGCTCAACACGTCGATTCCATCCGCCGATGGAGACTTTATTGAGCCTCTGATCCTGTATATGTAATTCGCAAAGGCCTGGTAATGCTTGCTTTGTATGGAGACTTGGTGGAGGGAGGTCGTGATGAAGTCCAAGTTTGTTGCTGGGATTGACTCAGGTATTCACTCTCTCCTTCTTGGCGCTGACTCGGCCGAGACGCGCAGTCGCGTCTCTCAAGTCTGTGTGCCTGTCTCCTTGTCTTCACATCAACATCAACATCTACCACAGACTAGCACCATCGAATCATCCTGAGAGTGTCTTACAGGATGATCATGAGTTGATGCTCCCCACACTTTGACTGGCTAGACGTCACCGTGGGAGAGGGGGCGGCAGCGACCATACGCCGAAGCATGAACAAGACAATTGCATTGTCACAGGATGCTGTATCACTATTGTCACTACATCGGACAAAGGATTGTAACTAACAAAGTGCAAAACGCGGACAATGCTTTCTCTCCTAATGTTTTGGGCTTTCTATATATACTCCCGTGGGTTCGACATCGAGGACAGAGCCCAACTTTCCCTTTCCCAACTCTCAACCTTCTACAACTTTTGGGCCGGACGCGAACTCTTGAGAAACTGCAACAATGGATCGATCAACCATCGCTGACATTCTTCAGGAGATCATTAAAGCCGGAGCTGCCGTCGTCAACGCTCAGAGTCTGAAGGACAGGCAAGAGATGTGCTGAACAACGCCGTAGCTGACATTGAGAAGCTGAAGTCTAAGATCACCGGCATTCAGGCCGAGCGGGCTCGCGACCCTGACATGCCAGGATTGGAAGACGACCTTTGGATCTATACCGGCCTGCTCCAAAACGCCGTACCTACCTCGCAAGCCGCGGAGGCTACTTTCAGAGCAGCACAGAACACACTGCAACTAGCACAGAACAGATATGCTCAGTTGCAAGCTGTCATCGAGAAGATGAAGAGCCCCGGAGAGTGGCAGCGCCGCGGAAAGGCAGATGCAGCTCGTCGAACCCGTCAACAGCAGCAGCGAATGCAGGAGGAGTCAAATAAATCTCCTCAGCTCTTCCACACATTCTGTCCGCAAGCACCTGTCGAGGTCACTGAAACCATTCAACAGTGGCGACAGGAGATCAAGGGCGCCTTCGCGGACTACACGACCATGCAAACTTTTCCCCAGCCACCAGTCCAGGCGTGCAACAACATCTCCTGCCAAGCCACGAGAAGGTCTCTACAAGCATGCAGCTGCAATATTCGGGCTGCCTTCATGGGAACTCCGGATCTCAGCCTCAAGAAAGAGCGCCTAGCTTGGCATCCTGACCACTTTTCGGCATGTTCAGAGCAGTATCATGTGGCCTTCAAGCAGATGGCCATGGAGATCTTTGTGGTGGTTGATGCGATGTACAATGAACAAAAGTGAGTGGTCTAGTCTGCATTTCCGAGGCGGTGTTCGATAGCTAACAGGACTGGAAGTTTGTCATTTTCAATAGTTTGCGAAAAGGTTTGGTTTCTGATTACCTCGTCTCATTTCATACAATTATCTGGTCCATCGTTGAATCCTTCTCTCCTGGCTACACAGCGCGAAAAAGCCCTCAGCCCGCTATAACATCATTCTTGTTCACAGCTCCTAGCCTGCATGGAAATAACATCATGGACAACATCATAACCGCCCGTTGACCAATACGCTTCAATCTACCATACTCGCCGTGTCTGGCCTAACCTCTCGGCCGAGATTCAAGGCCTCAATCTCCAATACCAGGACATCATGACGCTGTACAAGTGCAGAACTACGTCTAGACGAGTCTTTGTCAACGATGATTAAGCTCTGGATCCGGTCATGGCTGGGTTGACACCATACCTTTCTAAGGCTTTTCTCGACGGGAGGCGTGCATCTTGTGCGGCTGGATGGCTCTGAAAGGGACTTGGCCCCCGGTGTGGAGAGGCTGTGTGCCACTCGGAAGAAGCAGTGGTCACTACGGCCGTGCTAGACTCCAGCCCGGAGTCAACTGACTCAAGATCGGATCTATTGATCTTAGAGCAGTGTGTGCACGGGGCCGAAATACATCTATATACGGCCAACTCTGATTATGCAATCGATGCAGGCCTGTAGCCTGCAACACGACGAGTCGAATCGCCTGGAGATCATGTATGTGTTGCACGCTCGGACCGAAACTCATCGACAGCCACAATTATGTCGTCCAACAAGCCGGAAAGCGGACTTTCGAAGCGGCCTGACGAACCCCGGGAGTTCGCATTCATCAGTGGTCGTGCCAACTCGACGCGGGAGAAGTCGAAGGTCAGTCAACTGGCGCATCGTCATACTGCAAGAGTCGTCAATCGGCAACGAAGACTCCTGCGAACGCAGACTTCTCCCGCGAATGTTGAGAGTAGCAACGCATCGACCGCATCTGGGCTGTTTGGAGATGAGCTTCACGCGAGCTCGAGAAGTGCCAGTGTACCCGTCAGTACTTCGCAAAAGCATGGCCAAGTCCTGAGCTTTGATGGCAACGCCGACAGACAGCTTGATCGGGGTCATGAAGGAGCGACTGCCTCGGAGGCGGCCCCAACAGTCAACTGGAAGGCAATATCGAGACCGTCTTTCAACCAGAAGGAGGAGATCTCCGAACAGATGCTCCGCTATCTGTGGCTGCACAGCAGTTCTTCGCCAACACGAAGTCTTGATCCGGCTCTTGGGCCTATGGTAGCAGGCATGCTTCAATCTGCAAGTGAGCCGGTTTACTCGTTGGGAATCCATCACCGTAAGTGATTAGCAGATGAGAATTGATCATTTCGCTGATGGCCTGTAGACTTCAATGTCGGCGGTGGTCGAGCTTACGCACTCTGGAGCTCCTTCGAATGGTTCGCATTGTACTGCCAGGAGCCGATCGTGTTTCATGGGTTCAACGTCGCCGCTGCAATGCACGACGACCTGCTGTCAAAGAAAGGCCGGTGGTCGAAGTCCTCAGAAATCATATCGCGGAGAGCTGTTAGGACGAGTTGGACAGCTGATAAGCAATATCGATGACTCCAAGTTGGAGTTTGCGGTGTTTGGTATCGCCACCCTCATCGTGACAACGCTGCAGGAGAGCTGGCCAGATCGAGGTCTTCTGCTGTCACCTCACATGCCCTCTGCGAACTTCGACAGTGTCTTTGGCCGGACACTCGTGGAGCCAGAACCAGTGAAGGCCATGATGCAGCTGGTTCATCGAATAGGAGGGTTGCCTAAGATTCGTCTTCCGGGTCTTGCGATCGTTGCAGCAGGGTAAGCTTTCCTGCTTCCACAATCATAAGCCTTGTGTTGACCATTCAAAGCGTCGATATGAGACGAGCAGGACAGGCGGGTACCAAGCCCTTTCTACCAAGCCTCAGTAAACTGCACGACGACATCTCTCTTGCTTGTATCGAAGAGCAGGCAGACTTCAAGCCTGGCTATGGATTCTCCGCGCACGTACCGGGAGGACTGCCACTGAAAACGCTGAAGGCCTTGGCGTTCCTCTGCAGTATCGATGTGCTCATGAGCTGGGCCCGAGACGACGTCCAGCTTGAGTATGACTGGAACCATTTGGTCCAAGCAAGGAACGTTGCTCACCACCAGATCCTCTCGCTAGACAGCTGGGATGAACTCGACGAAGAGCAAAGAAGTGGATGTTCGAAAGAGGCGTATGAGTGTTGCCGATTGACTGCTCGGCTAGATTCGATAGCTGTGCTTTGGGGCATGCCTCCAGACACCGGGTGGCATTATAAAATCGTTAGACAAGTTCGGGACTTCCTCGAAGCGTCTCAGTTCCATCTTTGGCCACAAGAGTCAGCACGAATGCTGGCCTGGGTGTTGGTCATATGCGGCATCGCATCGTATCGATCTGCCGACAGGAAGTTCTACGAACAAAGTCTTCGAGTGACTCTGCTGAGAAACGGAGTGACCAGACTACAACAATTGAAAGAGGTCGCGTCGCCTTTCGTATGGTCCGAGAAGGCGTGTGCAGATGGCGCCGCGGTGCTCTGGGATATGCTGGACATCAACGACACCGAGGAGGATGTTTGGGATTGTGAAGAAGGGGTCGACTGACATTTCAATCTGCATTGTCGTGGAGATCGAGAGTACATTTGTCGGCCGAGATCGAATCATCGGTTGAGTGTGGGCGGCAGAAGCAAAGTACAACGAATGCATAAGAGAGTCGAAGTTCCCCCAAAGAGAAATACGCCTCTCTGCAACCTCCGAGAGCTTCCTGGAAACGTGACGAGCTCCTGCTCTTTCCACTGGGTCAGCAGTTTCTGGCAGCTTCCCAAACAGGCAGCTTCCCAAACAGGCAGCTTCCTCTTTCGCTATACTTCTCGCAGGATTGGCCGAGACTCTACACATGGTAAAGTCAAACTCCACCCTCTTGCTGACTGGCCAAATAGTCATGGACTGCGCGCCACGGGGTCCGCAAACAACAGTCGAGCTCTATCTGATGCTTAGCGCGGCACTTTTGCCCACAAGACAGCTCTGCCCCTAGGTCATCATCGAATACTCTTGCCTTTCGTGGAACGCTGGTCGAAGCTTTGAGATGCTACGCACCACATGGTCCGGCGGTCTACGTATGACAACACTGACACTATCCCCTCCCGATCGTATGCTCTGGACCTTGGTAGTACAATTGGTTGGATGGCTGTGAAGCACGCCAAGAGCAAAGCCATGATCTCTTGAAGATCGCCGATCGTTCTGGCGTTGTCATGGCCCGTCGACATGCTAAAAGGCAGACAAGATGTCCGAAAAGCAGACAAGCAAGTTGGCCTAGGATCGCAATCAGTCCAGCAACCATGTCTCCCTCCCCAAGACCACGAGAAGATGAATTCAATCCTTACCACTACGAGCGTACCGACAGCCAAAGAAGCTGGAGTTCGTCGAATCGATCCAACGCTACTTCACCGTTCGAGGCATCATCCAACGACATGTTCGCTTTCTTGACACCAAGCTGGGACATGCCCTGCATGCACGATGAGCGGACGATGTCGTTCGAGGAAGCCACCGCCGCCTTGAAGCAGCACAAGGACTCCACCCGTAAAGCTCAGAATAGATCTGCGTATGCCCCTCTATCATACGTCAATGTGAAGAGCTGAAATCCATGTTGGAGGAACGGGAAAGGCTGACGCTGCTCAATAGCCAACGAGCATATCGAGAACGACAGCAATCACGGCTGAAAGAAATGCAAGCTACGATTGAGGATCTCTCATCTGACAGAAACAAGCTGAGGAGTCAGATTAAGGACCTGGAAAGCAACTTGAACCGCGTGAAAGTGGATGCTACAATTAGGGATATCAAGCTCAAGCGAAGAAGGACTTTACCTGACCACGTCCCGAAGAGAATGCCGGAGGTTCCGCCGACCCTGGAGAAGGAAGATAGTGTAGGGTGGATGCTAAAGCATATATATGGGTTGGAGGAGGCGGAGGATGATCTCTTTGCGGTGTTTGAGGTGAATGGCCGAGGTGCCCAGCCATCATGAAACTTCACCTGTGAATCTTAGGAGTCAATGAGGAGAGAGACGCTCAAGCAAGTCAATCATTGTTCATCGTGTCTGAATAGCAATTCTCCCAGTTCGTCGTGCCCTCGTTATCGTCAGTGAGCACTTCTTTCATCGTCATCGTTTCGTTTGCATCTCGCGTCATCCATCATAGCCATTCCAAGGCACCATGTGTAGTGTCCAGCATCCAGAACGCTTCACTACAATGCCTCTTGATCAAATATCCATCTGGACACCTCCGTCCTCATACTTCACACGAATCTCCTCGCTCATCTCAGGATCGCCAGCAAACTCGTAATCTCCTCTGCTCCAGCATCCATGGCTCTTCTTGATATCTTCGGCCTCATCGCGCAGGAATTCTGGCTTGCGCATTTTCTCCGCCAGTGGCGACACGCGTCTGGGGTCTTCAACATCCCCTTCGACAACTTTCTTCTCTTCCTCGCTGACCAAGATGGCGCCAAGCATCCAAACCTGAGACAATCGGCTCTGTCTCTTGTCGGAAACGTGAATGCGAAAGCCGCTGCTTGGGAGGTACTCGGGCGTGCGCTCCTTGATCTCTTCGCGTATCTTCTTCATGAGATCGCCGAATGTGACGCCTTTCTTGTTCCTGACTTTGCCGCGGATGGGTAAATCAGGGTAACGCCAACCGTCGATGGCACGACGACGCGAGGACTTGTTGGGGTTGTAAGTAATCTGAAACTCGACGAAAGCGACTGGTGGCTGGCATATGAACATGCGATGGAAGATCGAATCCTGTTTGGACCGAGAGACGTCTGGGCGCTGAGTAAAGCGAATGCTCTCGCAGTTGCGAGCGCGACATTTCAGTGGAGGTCGGCGCTCTTCTTCGTCGGTCTTGAAAAGCAGTGGGTTGAGAGTTGAAGGCCGCATGACTGAATGGCCTACGACCCACTTGTCGCCGTATCGCTGGGCATCACCCCGTACGTATGGGTAAACGCTGGCGGTGGCATGGTCTGTACACGCGGAAGGGTATTAGCCGTCTGGTCCTGCATGTCTCACATATGCCTTCTACCCTTCAGACTTACTGTATAGCCAAAAACGCTTGCAACTCGTGGTGCTGCGCAGGAACATGTTGATCTGCAACTGCGGACTGCTGTCGATGGTTGCCTTGAAGTATTTGTTGACCCGGCGGAAAGCGACCAAATCGGAGATATGAAGGTACTGCAAGATACCCACCAGCAGCTCTGACGTGTTGAGCACGGCGTTGCGGGTCATCGCGGTGGTGATACCGCGAGTGAGCATGCCATGACTGCTGAAGACGTTGACGCGTGGTTTCTGCAGGCGGTTAGTACCCTGGCATTGACGCTTCTGGACTTGATGGTTGTGACATACCTTGCTGTTCATACGCCGGTCTGGTGCGCTGCTGGCGCTGCGCTTCGCTCCAACCATGTTTCCTTGGTCTCTCGATGTGTGTAAAGAAGGTGAAAGAGAGCAGAAAGAAAAGAAGTCTTCAGCAATGAGGCCATCGCGAGGTGAGGTTGCCCTAGACCAAGCCTCACCTCATTCAAGTGAAGTCATTAATGTGCTCACAGTGAAGGTAGAGGTGTTGAGAGTGAATGTAGTATGGTGATGCCAAGTCGTCTCCATTAGAGTGGGTATCCTATCTTTTCAAGCCAATATTGCTGTGCAATGAATGCACCCTTTTCCATTCCTCACGCCACACATTCCAATGTGTCTTTGAGATACAAGAAGCAGCGCGTCATGCGCGGTTTGAAGTGAAGTCAACTTCGCTGCCTTACACCGGCTATGCCAAGACCTACGGCACTCTCGTTTGTCCGCGCCCGCTTGGCTGGCGGTTCTTCACTTCTGTCAACGTTGGCCTTGCGAACAGCGCCAAAAAGCTTCGTTTGCTTCATTGTCTTGGGTTGAAGCATACCGTTTCCCTTGAAGCTGTCGCGTTTCACTTGTTGCTCGTGGCTGGACCTCAGCATCTGAGATGCCGCACGGGATGCCTGTGATACGTTGATCTCGTCGTCCTGGTCGATGATGTCGGTCTCAGCTTCACTGTCGTTGTCGTGGTCCGAAGCGGATACAGTGCCGTCTGAGGGAGGTCCTGCCCTTTGCGAACCTTGAGATACGGGCAGTGACTGCGTATACACATCCGGGGTGCGCATCGCACTGGTGCGAGGGACCGGCGCGGTGGAGGGGACTTTGAGAGGTTGGGTGCGATTCATCGAAGGTGTCTCGTACTGAACCTTCTGTACGCGCTGCGGGGTTGATGGTAGACTCGAAGTGCTGTGCATGTTTCGTACGTGGCCCTTTTTGCCGGTCATTCCACGAGAAGCCGATCGTGCAGATTCTTGGCTGGCCATTTCAGATGCCTGAAGCAACGCAGCGAATGGCTGAGGCTGCTGTTGGCTGTTTGGGTGGCTGCGTTGGTGAGCTGGGCTGTATACCGAGCGAGGCGTGCTCTCCAAGTGATGCTGCATTTGCGGTCGGCGGTGCTTATGTAGTCGTTCTCGGTTCTCGTAGATTCGTTCGCGCATCAGGATGACTTTGTCGGAGAGGCTTGCAATTTGATCATCTTGGCGGCCAATGGTCGCTTGACGGGCCTCGCTTTCAGCATGCAGGTCGTTGTTGGCTTCTCTGAGCAGTTGAATCTCGCGGCACATCCTTTGGTACAGATCTTTCTGAACGGGTATCACGCCTTCTTGAGCCGGCGAAGGTTGTGGTGTAGCAGCAGCCCTCGCTTGCTCGGCGTGGTGGATGACCTCGTTCTCAAATTGAGCCATTTTCGCCTCAACAGCCATGCGCTCAATCGCAGCAGCACTTTCTTGCGACAGCATCTGATATTGCAGCTTGTGGTGCGCCGCCGACATTTTGGCTTCCTGGAGTGCGGCCTGCAGCTCCGTGACCTTCAATCTCAATTCCTCGGGCGAAGCAGCCTCTAGTTCAGTCATGCTCATCGTCCCAACTGATCCACCTGCAACACGACTGCGGTGACTCTCCGCAGACAGCTCGACTGTCGGAGGCGGCGTAGAGATGTGAGATATGGGCGGCGTCGGTGTTCTCGTCTTTGGACGGCTCGACGAAGGTACTTGTGTGGATGGTGGAGGCGTCATATTCCTAGGCGCATTCTCGATGCGACTGGACTGGAGTTTCGACACTGCAGCGGCGGTGGATTCTGGGATGGTTGTGTGCGACAAGTCGGGCGTGGTGGGCTCTGAGACGCTCGGGGGCGGGATCAGGCTATCCAGAGGATCTTGGGAGTCCATGTTTGCGGTGTTCAGTGCGCAACGAAGCGCAAGATGTCACCGGCGCGATGGTGTCGGAAAGATGGAACGGTTCGGCGATGGATGGTTTGCTCGTGGTGTTTGGTACGGATCGAGTCGCAAGAACAATGCGACAAAGGCGGCGAGGGGGTTGGAGTAATAGCGTGTGATGGTCGGGGGCTGGCAGTTCTTCGAGGGTGCTGCTAGCCCTGGCTATCTTATCGGAGGTGGCTGGCGAGGTGGGAGATGAACGTTGGAGCAGGCGTTGCTGGTAGCAACCGGCGATTCTGGCAGGTGCGGCCCGCGCCGCGACTACTCTCGCTTAGCTTCAGTAGCGGCCGTTCTCGACATCGCACCTGGACACTCCCCCTGAACGGCATCCAGCGCGGCGAGGAGGTGTAAGATTGCCCCATCATGCCACTCAATTTCCTTGCCTTTGCTGCGACGAGGATATCTACGAGGCTGGCACGCGGCGACACCACCACCACCGCACCGCACCTGACGCCCGCACGACATGGATACCAAGCCTTCCGCCCTGCCCAGGCCGTCCAGTAGGCTGCCCGTGCTGAACAAAGCAAGGTCCGCCCAGGGTTCCGCACCCCAAGCACCAGAGCCTGCGCCCACCGCGAAGACGACCACTGGAGCCTCTCGCGTGGCCAAACGTGCATCGTCGGCCACGTTGTCCCGCACCTCCCAAACCCCAAGCAAGGACGCTCCCACGATATCAAAACCAGTCGCCACCCGCTCCAATCCGCCTAATGGCTCCAAGAATGCTTCTGCCAGGGCGTCGTCGACGACAGGAGGCACCATCTCCTCGCGCGCGAAGCAGCTCAAACGGCCCTCCTCGACTATCTACGCAAGGCCGCCTGTCAATGGAGACGCAGAAGATCACAACGACCAACTAAGCTCACTGGATAGCTTCCGTTCTGCTTCTCGCCAAGGCCTGCGATCTGCGTCATTCGAGGAAACCCCCTTCGACATCCAAGATGATGGCGATTCTCCTCCCGACGATACCTTTAAGTCAAGGGCTTCGAGGCCCTCGCTGTCAGATCGAACCATTGAGAGCTTGCAGTCTCTGCCCTCCACGCCTAAGGAGCGCCGAAGGTCGAGTTTCTTCAACCCGGTTGAGAGCCCGATGGGCCCGCCACCTAGGCCTGCTTCGAGTCTTAGTCGGAACGGAAGTAACAACAGCAGGCCAGGGACTAGCGATGGCAACTTTGTGAGACCGCCCAGCAGATCCAGCTCGCCAGCCAAGAAAGCTCCTGCCAGTGCTCAGCCATCGTCGCGGACGACGTCAAGAGTGCCTAGTATCAGCTCCACCACGTCCAGCCGAAGGAGCGTTAGCGGCGGATTTGCCAGCAAGTTGCAGGGTGCAAAGCTTCCGACTGCAACGATCCCATCCACGCCAGCGAAGAAATCGGCAGCACCTCTTAGCAATGGTCATGCAGCGAGGCCTTCTATCGGTGGCAAAGCCGCACCAACAGCAACGCGAACAGCAAAACCGAAGCCTGCTCTAGGCGGTCAGCCTGCACCAGCTAAACGAGCCGAACCTGCTGGCACACCAGGGACTGCGCCAGGTGAACCCAAGCGGGTTGTCTCCAACTCTTCGGCTGCTTTGCGACAGCAAATCGCTGCTGCCAAAGCGGCTGCGCGGAAGGAGAAAGATGCTGTCAAGCATGACTCGCCGCAAGGATTTCACGCGAGTGAAGACGATATCAAGTTTGCTTTTGATCTCCACGCCGATCCTTTCAACCAAGCGCCCAGAGATGAGAAGCACATTCTACGAAATCGCATCAACACCGCCCGCATGGATGGCAAGCTCAATATTGCGGCAATGGGGCTCAAGGAGATCCCTGTCGAAGTCCGTCAAATGTATAACGCTGCTTCAATGGAAGAAAGCAAAGTCAATTGGGCTGAGGTGGTCGATTTGACGAGATTTATTGCGGCAGACAATGAGTTCGAGCAGTTGGGTGATGATGTGTTCCCAGATCGTTCCGCTGAGGATCTATCGGCGGACGAAGAAGGTGAAGGCAATCAGTTTGGCGCTCTGGAGCTGCTTGACCTTCACGGCAACTCGTTGCAAAATGTACCCGTGGGTTTGCGGCGACTGGAACGGCTGACCACCCTCAATCTGTCACACAACAAGCTCGAGAACCCTGCCCTCGATGTGGTTGCTCAAATCAAGACATTGAAGGAACTCAGACTTGGCAACAACAGCCTAACAGGGAATGTGCCGGCCTCGATATGTGGCCTGCCATATCTGGAAGTACTGGATCTGCAAGCAAACAAGCTTCTTGGCCTGCCAGAAGCACTGCGAGAGCTCGTGGCCTTGAAGGTGCTTAACGTCTCTGGTAATCAGCTTACTGCTCTACCGATGGAGGCCATTCAACAGCTGCCGTTGGTAGAGCTAGATGCCAGCAGTAATGCTCTCATCATGTCGCTGGTCCCGCTAGGCGGCCCTAGTGGCCATCCTACCTTGCAGATACTAAACGCAGCCAACAATTCGTTGGCCGCCTTGACATTCTACGAGTCCCTGGATATGCCGCAGTTGCGGACATTGGACGTGACCAACAACCACCTGACAGTACTGCCTGCTGTGACTGGATGGACTGAGTTGATCACACTGATGTCAGGGGACAACAAGATATCAGACTTCCCGGAAGGTTTCACAAGCCTTCGCAAGCTCCGAAATGTCAACTTGTCAAGCAACGAGATCCGCCTAGTCGATCCTGAGATTGGACGAATGGACAGTTTGGAGTCGCTCATACTGGCTTCCAATCCACTGCGGGAGAAGAAGTTCTTGACCATGACCGCTGCAGATATCAAACGGGATCTCAAATCCAGGTTGGCGCCAGAGGTGGACGATGCCGTTGACCTCGACGAGCCTACTAGCCCTGTGACTGTGATCGGCGACTATGAGAGGCCTTCTTCGATGTGGTCGTTGAAAGCCAGTGGCGTATTGGACCTGGCATCGAAGGACCTCTCTGATGACCTGTCACCCGTCCTAGGCTCGTTTCTGAACAGCAACGAGGTCAGGCAGATACTGTTGCAATTGAACAAGATCACGTGCATACCACCGGCGTTATGGATGGGCCAAGAACTCCGAGTGCTGGACCTCTCGGACAACATTATGAGCGCAGACTATCTGTCTGACGAGCTGCTTCTGCCATCTCTGCAGGAACTGAACTTGAGCAAGTGTCGCATCTCATCGTTCGAACCTCTCACATCACAGCTGCAAGCACCGAGCCTGCGAGTCCTCAATGTTAGCACCAACCGGTTGGCCGGTTCCCTACCGGCGTTGCGGTCGACGTATCCTCAGCTGACTACACTCTTTGCTAGCGATAACAGGATGACATCAATCAGTGCCGATGCTCTTCGTGGCATGAATACAGTCAATCTATCGAGCAACGACATTGAGCAGCTACCTGCCGAAGTTGGCTTGCTCTGGGACGAGGGTCTAAAGAACTTTGACGTGGGCAGCAACGCGTTCCGTGTGCCGAACTACAGACTGCTCGAGAAGGGCACAGAGGCTACACTGCGGTGGCTCAGGGATAGGTTGCCTGCAAGCGGCGGCGTTGAAAAGGGAGCTTGACTAGATGGCGGCGGAGACGATGAGTGTGACGATTGGCCTAGCGAATGGGTCAAGGAGTGTTTGCGGACAGGTACGGCTGGATGACTCGTGATTGAATTGTTGGAGCGGAAGCATGGGTTGGGTGAAAGTCTTCAGGCATAGCGTTTGGCATTTTCGTACTTTCGCGCGATTCGTTCGAACATCTAGCACTTTCCGAAACAGCACACCAGGTATGACCTTCGACAAGATCGATCCCCTGATTCTTCGCAAGCTTGACATTCTTCACCCCTCGCTTCCACGGGACTGGCGGGGCGGTTCTTCCTATCTTTCAATGCATCCCTCACGTGTGTTTTCACGCGCTGCAGTTGGTAAGATCAGCCAGCCATCCCTGCCTTGGAGTGTCAAGGTCTGCGAGGCTGTCCGATTCCAGCAATCGGATCTCAGCTGCCGCGCTTCCGCGTGCCGGCGGGATCGCTCCGCTGCTCGAGACGACGCTCGCTGCAGGATGGCTCGCGTTTGATGAGCACCGTTGAAAGAGCAGACGTTGTCCTCGATCCTGTCGGGTCTAAGACAGTACCAGCGATTGCTGTTTACAAAACAACACGCCCGGACAGACAAGAGCAGAGAGTTTTCTCGCAAGAGGAGCAATACGATGACCCTTGGCGGGCAAGGATAGGTGATTGCTCTTGGGCCGGGGTGGTTTCACGACGACAGCACAGAGCGCTTCCCGGCAGATTGCTTGCTCTACGCCCATGACTAAGGAGTGAAAAGCATCCAGAGAACGAGAGTGCGAGGACGAGCAGAAACCAGTGCGATACCCGTCAGTTCTTCAGACAGAGCCGCCGAGTGGAGCAGGGAAGAGATGAGCAGGGAGGAGGAGGACGAGGGAACTGACATCACAGCGGTCTGTGGTCGGTCGTCTCACGTTACACCACAGTCGCGGCGGCAATAAGTTCTGAGAGCATTGGGAGACATTAGCTGCAAAGGGAAGTGGACGATTTCCCCAGTCGGGATGCCGCATATTGCAGAGCAGCAGCGCGGCTGGGAGCCCGAGCACACACTTTCAGTCGCCGAGGCCATCAAGGAAGCCATGGACACGACTTCACCACCGCGGAGGTCCAAGTCGCTGCGGAGAGGCCGGCCGAGTGGTGAATTGCCAGAACCGCATCTGCCGCTCAGGAAAGCTTCGGCGCATGGACGGATGCAATCGAGGAAAGGTTCTGTGCCGAAGCCGTTGTTCATGCCTCCCCCGCCTAGGATGAGTAGCGTGCAGCAGAACCATTTGCACCAGTTGCGAGGATTCAACCCGAGTCCTGTGCAGCCGCCAATGCCTCATGTGGATAGCTTCACAGCCAGCTCGGAGCATGCGTTTGCGGGGAGGGAGCCCAGGAGACAGTTCAAGCCGGCGTTGGATGTGTTGGAGGACCAGCAACAGCAGACAGTGCTGCAGTATGCGGAGATGAGGACGCCTGCTTTTCCCGACCCAGACACTACCCGGCCACCTTCGAGTCCATTGCATCCTCCCGCTACGAGTCCATTGTCCTCGCCGAGAAAGAAGGGGAAAAAATTGAAAAGCTCGAGGAGTGTGGGGGAAGGATTGAGGAGTATAAAACACAAAGTTTCGAGCAAGCACCACAAAGACATGAATGGGAGATTGACGCCGGACAGCTTCAATACAGCGAGGCCGAGTCCGAGGGCAGAGGATGAGATTAGGGAGAGCTTTCGCAGTGCATTGACGAGTCACTCGAGTCTGGCCCATACAAGCACCAACACCACACATACCAGTCTGAGTTCGAGGAGCGAGAGCTTTGTCAAAGTGAGAAGGGAAGATTGGGATGAGGGCGGTTTGACGGATGTGGACATGAGTGTGGAGGATGCCATTGGGATGTACGAGAATGGCTTTGAGAGTGCGGCCGGGAGCGCGAAGGGCAGTCTGGACATCCGGTCAATACGGTCTGCAGATGTTGGACGAGCGACACCTGAAGTACGGTCAGTGAGATCACTGCAGTTGGAAAGACCTTCATCACAACCGCAACCCCAGCAACAACCTCAGGTGCCGAAGCCGATGCTGTCGCAACCTTCAACACCAACCAAGAAGCGACCGAATGCCGCCCATCGCCGAAGCCAGAGTGCTAGCATCCTCATCCTCGGTGTACCGCGATCTGCTCGACCTGGTGCGAGTCCAAGCCCCAGCCTCCGCGCACCGATGCCTCCTTTCGCTCAGGAGGGCCAGCGAACTTCGATGCAAATTGTCTGCAATGAACAGTCGAGGCCAGGCACTGCCGCCGCTGTTCCCAGCGCTGTTCCACGTGACCGATATGGCTTCAAGAAAGCGTCCCAGCATGTGACGGTCGAGCAGTATGACCAGTGGAACAAGCATTACAGCCGCCACATCGAGCGTCGGTCGAAGAAGTGGCATGCGATGATGCGATCTTACGGACTCACCACTTCGCCTGCTATACGCTTTCCTCCGAAATCTGACAAGATCAAACGGTACGTCAGAAAAGGCATACCCCCGGAGTTTCGAGGAGCAGCATGGTTCTGGTACGCTGGTGGTCCAGGACGTTTGGCGAAGGAGCCTGGGCTGTATTGGGAGTTGGTCGAGAAATCGAAGCCCGACAAAGGCTTTCTGAGCAGCAACGACCGCGAACACATCGAGCGCGACCTACATCGGACATTCCCAGACAACATCCGCTTTAAGCCTGACCCCAGTACAATGATGGACGCACAAGCCGGCGCCGGAGGCGGTGACGACTCCCCAGACTCGAAGAAGAAACGACGCATCACCAAAGAACCCGAAACACCGATCCTCAAGTCCCTCCGCCGCGTCCTCCAAGCCTTCGCCATTCACAACCCCTCGATCGGCTACTGCCAATCCCTCAACTTCATCGCCGGCCTGCTGCTCCTCTTCCTCGACGAAGACGAAGAAAAAGCCTTCACCCTCCTCAACGTCGTCACCTCCATCCACCTCCCGGGAACGCACGGCGTCGCCCTCGAAGGCGCCAACGTCGACATCGCCGTCCTCATGTCCTGCATCAAAGACTCCCTCCCGCTCGTCTGGAGCAAACTCGACGACAAAGGCGGCATGATGGGCGGGATAGGTCCCGCCGGGGGTAATCTCCGACTTCCAACTGTTAGTCTGGCGACCACGGCCTGGTTCATGTCCCTCTTCGTCGGCACGCTCCCCATCGAATCCGTGCTCCGAGTCTGGGACTGCCTTTTCTTCGAAGGCAGCAAAACGCTCTTCCGCATCGCCCTCGCCATCTTCAAAGCCGGAGAACCGCAGATTACTCGTGTCTCGGACCCAATGGAGATTTTCCAAGTCGTGCAAACAATACCAAGGGGAATGTTGGACATCAATGGGTTGATGGAGGTGTGCTTTCGACGGCGAGGGGGCTTTGGGGGCGTGAGCCAGGGGTTGGTGGAGAGGAGGCGGGCGGAGAGGAGGAGGATTGTTAAGGAGGGCGTTGAGGAGGCGGCGCTCGATGAGGGGGCTTTTCAGAAGTTGAGAGGCAAGTTGAGGAGGCAGACTGGGAAGGTGTGATAACAGCGTTTGTGAGCGTTCTTGAGCATGGCTTTTCACATTGCGAGCGTGGGGACTGTCGGTTCCTTCTTGGATAGACTTTCGCTTTTCTGATGTTGATCTTTCGACGAGAAACAGTATGATACGAGCAACTGACAGACAGAAAAGGGTAGAATACAGCACAAGTATATACTACATATGCGAGAGCTTGACTGAAGACAAGACTTCGGGGTATCTTTCTACAAGGAAAACTCAAATGCACACATCACAGCCTCTCGTCGTCATCTCTGCGGCTGCTGCTCCCTATGCGGCCTCGCCGTCTGCGCATGCTGTCCCTTCGACCAGGTCCCGCGGAATCCAAACTCGTGCCAATGCCGGAATCGAAGAAGTCGACATCTTCTTCGTCGTCTGCTTCAGCAGCTTTGGCCACAGCTTCAGGGATGATCATCGCGCCTCCCTCCTCCAGTCCAGGTTCCGTCTTCAACCGAGGTGATGAAGGGCTTTCATACTTCAGAGGCGGCTGTCCGCTGAACGTAGGAAATTGCCTTTCCGTATCCGACAATTTCATCTCGTCGTCGTCGTAGTTCTCCCGCTTGACATTCTCTGCCACTTCATGTACCTCCTCGGCCTTGACGTCTGGATCCCGCTCCCTCACCTCCCGGAAGTAGAAAGCCAAGGCCACCCACGCCAAGCCAGCAAAGACCATCTCTGTGATCCAGAAGGCACTGATGAAGAAAATGGCAGATAAGATGCGCCAGTTGTACATTATCCAGCGTAGACCACGGAACCTCGCGTGGAACCGCGTTCGTGCTCTGTAGATTTGCATACGCGAGGATGCTTGGAGTTCGAGGTGGAGAGTGCTGGGGACGGCTTTGGGGCCTTTGGCGAAGGAGATGCTTTCGAAGATGGGGAGCTTGAGGGTGTTCTCTTCAGAGCGGAAGCCTAGTATGTACCAGGGGAGTTCGGTGAGCTTGTGGATGAGGTCCACGTAAGGCGACCTGTATGGCAGGATAGCAGGTCGGCGAGACGTCGCCAGTATCAAATTCGGGTCCATAGAGCCTGACGTCGCAGAAATATCTGCTCTCAGAGGTGCGATGATATTCCCGCTCGTCGGCGTGCCTTCTCCTCTGTCCGACTGAGCGTAAAGATTCACCTCGACCATGAAATTGCCCGCATCTTCATTCTCCCGCGTGCGCGGCATGTCCAATTCAATCCACACATCATATCCTTGTGCACTCACCACATCCGGTGCGAGAGTCGCTGTGCCGTAGGGGTAGGGGTTCGACGTGCGGTGGGGAGTATGTAGGGTGAAGACGCTGTCGAATTGGAGGTGGATGGTGCGCTCGAAGCCGATGCGAGGGATGTAGGACCAGTAGAAGAGGACGTAGGCGGCGATGGCGTAGAGCAGGAGGATGAAGGCGGTGGCGAGGGTAAGGATCGTGGTCAAGTAGGCGCGGAGGGCGGGGCGCGAGATGAAGGGCGAGATGGGTTTGAGGAGGATTGACTGCGCGCGTTAGACGAGGTGAAGTTGCTTCCATGTCAGGGAGCTTCGCATACTTTGATTGTGGACAGAAGGGCGGGTATCAGACCGCGCCGGTCATCGTCAGCATCGCGATATCTCGATTTGGAGGCCATGATGCCGCCGTTGCTGCGGCCGCATGGTGTTTGTTTGGGACGACACGAGATGTTGAGCTTGGGTGACGTCGAGCGAGTGGGGAGCTGGCGCGCCAAGCCTCACATGAAACTTTGGACGGGCGGAACTCAAGCTGACTTCACCTTCTTCTTTTTCTCCTACAACTATATGTATCACAGCTTCATCATCTCGAACGCATCCTCACGCCGCTTGGACAGAATTCTCGTCTTCTGATTCGCAATGAGCAACGGACCCATCGCGCTCGGCTCAGTGTTCGTTCCTGGCGCCAACTTCCAGTCGAAGGATAGGAGCAAATGGCAGAGCAATATCTTGACCTTCAAGTCGACGAAGAAGCGACCAGGACATACTTGATTTCCATGCCCGAAAGCGAGGTGCTCTGAACTCGTCGATACCAACAACGCTTTTGCTCCCCATCTAGGGTCTTGCCGCAACCGAAGGAATCGATCTGGCTGGAAGATATCTGGGTCCTGAAATACTGTAGCATCGAGTCGCCTGGAGGTATCGACCACCATACTCTGGCCCTTCAATATCTTCAGCTCAGGAGTGATCTGAACGTCACTCGAGCTATTTCTCTGCACCGAGACTGGAAGCTTGCATCAGCAACATCCCGCCTACGACAAGTCCATCGAGTAAGGCTTACAGTTTCCGGCAGGCTTAATCCGCAAAGTCTCTTTGATGGTGCTGTCCAACAAATTCATCTTCTGGAATGCTCCTCTAGCGAGACCCTCTGCTACCAGCACCCTCTCGATCTCTTCACGCAATTGGCAAACCGCATCCTGTCGTTGTGCGAGCAGGATCAGTGCTTGCGTGATTAGATCTGCAGAAGTGTGCACTGCGGATATTAGGAGGGCCAGCTGGGTGCCTGCAATATCGTATTCAGAGCCCATAGACTCTTTCTCCGCCCATTCGAAAGCATCGTCGAACAATGATGGAAGCAGGCCATCTGCAATAGCTTGGGCTTTTGATTTGCGACGCTCTTCCACAATCGGCACGATTATATCCTCTGCTTGTCTCGCCAATCTAAGGACTCTCCTGAAGTCGGGCGCTAACAAGCGCACAAGATAGTACATAGGTTTTGGTGCAATACTAAGTTGTATCGCTGCTGCAACAGCGCTCGGCATGTACGTCTTGGCCAGTGCGATCCATTCCTCGTTGTTTGACAGCGTCTCGCCCCAAAGAGCACGGACATCAAGGCGAGCTACCGAGTCGAGAACGAAATCGTAGATGCAAATCTCAGACCATCCTATTTCTCTGTCAGCAGGCGTGGTCTTCCCAATGGGATCTGTGTTCACGACCTTGTGTATGACCCAACAATCTGTTGGTGTTCTGCACGGCCTGAGAAACGAGCAGTCTCCGAAAGTCGTCTCGCGCCAGGTTCTTCGAGAAACGTCTGACAATTTTGTGCAGAAGCATCTGCTCATCGTGAAGAGCAGCAATCGGATTCAGGCCAGAGAGGTGCGTATGGAAGTCCTACATCCTGTCATTTCTGGCTCTACCGCTATCAGCTATAGTGATAAACACACCTTCTTGAGGTATGCGCCCAGCGACAGCCGTTTATCAAAAGCGACCAAGTCTGCATACTCCGACGGCAGCACCGTCACTTCACCGGCATAATGGAAGATCTTGAACGGCTTCCCTTCGTTGGCTCGCCTGGCTTTCTCGATGATATCAGCTTCCCGATGAACTCCGGTTCGAACCATCTAGGCTGGTTGAATGTTGGTAGGTCTTGGGCGCTTTGGAGAGCTCTTCACGTTCAACGCCAGAGCAGCGAGAAACAGAACAAGTGCGTAAGCAAGCATGTTTGGTCTCTTAATTAGCAAGGGATTAACATACCATGCGCTCGGCTTCGATATCTATACTGCGCGAACATTTACTGGCCCCCAAGGCTTCGTAATAGGTGAGTAGGTACATCGCCCTGATACACAGCTCCTGGCACATCAAGCTCCCTAAAATGGTACTTTAGTAAGACTACGCGAGCCATGTGGCTGGCTTGTGAACGCTGCCACCTTACCAAATCGAGTAAGAGAACAAGAGATATACCAATAACATACGTGCGAACATGAGACACCGCTCGTTCGGATATAGGAGACTGCTTCGATCCGGCGGCGCCCGAGTCGAGGGCAAGGATGTGTGCATAGCAGATATGCACGATGTTCCCTTCGTCTGGATTCCCTCCTCATCCTTCTCATCTCTTTATCTTGAACGATCGAGTATGGCTGTTAATCGACCGTTGACACAACCATTTCCTCGAAAGAGTCGGAGAAGACCAAAACCAACAACATGGCCAAAATCACTCAAACCCATCCAACGCATCCTCACCCGCGAATTGGACATCACCCGTCGCATGCTCGCAGACAACATCCTCGCCTCCTTCACCCCCGGTCTGGTCCTCGTCACAGCCGTCTCCCTCCGCAGCAACCTCTCAACATGGCACACGCTCACCGACCTCGCAAGAGCGACTCTCCTCTGCATTCTGTACACCTACATCTTCGACGCCGTCAACCAAGCCAAGGGGACTAAAGAAGACAAGATCAACAAACCCTACAGACCCATACCCTGAGGTCTCATGACACCTTCAGGCGCCATGCATCGCTTCTGGGTGGCGATGGGGTTGTACACCGCCACGGGATGGAGGTTTGGCGTCCTCGAATGGGTGTTACTATGGCAGACATCAACCATAGTCATCAACATCTCATGTCCGCCTCGACAATACTTCTGGTGCAAGACACTGTGCATGTCGATGGGGATCGCGGCACAACTGTCACAGGCTTGGCAGCTTGTTGCTCCTATTGATGCTGTTGGACGGCAGTGGATTACTTTCATGACTGTGGCGTACCCGCCTCCACTCATCTTTGAGGATGTGAGGGATATGAAAGGGGATGATGCCGCTGGTAGGAGGACACTGGCGCTCATGTTGGGAGAGTGGCCGGTGAGGATTTGGTTTGCGGTGATCATGGGCTTCATGCCGGTGATGGTGCATGTTTTCCTGTTCAGTCTTGTTGGGGCGGAGATATGGCGGATTGTCCTGTGTGACTCGTTCGTGGCGGTGATTTGTTGGACGACTGTTGTTCGCAGCCTGACGATGCGGAGCGTGAAAGCGGATCGAGCCACATATCAGCTGTTCATATTCTCCTACGTAGTCGTACTTAGCTGTGGCTGCATCCTCTGGGCGTAGCATCGAAGCGAATTTGAAGTCCGTACCAAGCAACGCTACATACAAGCCGTCAACCTCCATCCTTCTTCAACTCTTCCAAATCTTTCAACCGTTGTGCCCCTTGAGCTGCTCTATAGCACCGTACCCTTGACCTGCCTGTTCTCATTCAACCTAACATTCTTCAAGAACAGCGTCAAGATCAACATAATCCCCGTCGCCACGATCCCCGCGATCAACATCCTCGTCTGTGCAGTAGCATAAGCACCAATGATAGCATCACGAACAGGGGAACCTATCGGGTAGCTCAACTGTTCCTTGATACTACCATAAATCTTATCCGCCTGATCCTTGGCCGAGTCCGGTAATCTCTTTGCAAGCTGTTGAGGGAGCGTATTCGTCCAGATAGCCCCGGAGATGGCATTTCCAATCGCACCGCCAATGTACCCCGAGAGTCCGAGCAGGGCAATAGCAACGGCCACGTCGACGTGCTCGACTGTCGCGACAACACCAACCTCGACGCAGAGGATGATGGAGCTGCTTGCGATCCCTAGGAAGATTTGGGACATGACGATGAGGCCGGTGTTGGTTTCTGGGCGGCGGAAGTAGATTAAGAGGCCCATGAAAAGGGCGTAGATGGGGATGAAGATGAGGAGGACCCATTTGTAGCGGCCCTACAATGATGATGTTAGAGTAAGAGTTGCGAAACCAAGTGGCCGTAGTCGAGACTCACCGTGTACCGAATGGCAATACCGACAACGATCTGCCAGACACCACGAATGACACCAGAAGTTCCATTGACCCAGCCAGCATGGGAAACGCTGAGTCCATACACAACTTGGAGATAGGAAGTGAAGTACGCACTCCACGTATCATCTGCGATGGAGAAGACGGCATTGAGTACGCACACCATCAAGAGCGTCCCTGACGCTAAGAGTTTCCACGGAGCAAACGGCACCGGCGCGTGTCTTTCCACGACAGGGAACGCGAGCAGCAACAAGAAACCGACCACTAGCATGACTATTATGTGTGCTGAAGCCCATTGCTTGCCGGAGCTCTCAGCGAGTGAGAAGGGGAGCAGGAAAAGGACTTCGCCGGCAGCCAGGATGAAGATACCGAGGGCTGGTCATACGAGTTGGTCAGTCTATGTGTCTTAGCCCATTATTGCAGTTGCTCGTACCGTCGAATTCAATAAGAAAATGCCAAATCTTTTGAAAGAAGTTTCGCTTTTCCGAAGTCTCAACGCGCGGTGGTTCGTTCTGCTTGATCTTTCGGTTGTGGACAAACAGGACGCTGAAAAGAACTGCGACGACTGCAGGGGTGACGATAGTGAGCGCACCGAAGCCCCATCTCCAGTTTTGTCTTGGCTTCAGGAGAGACTGGGCAGAAGATGGTCCACCGAAGGCTGTGATGATGTATGGCGAAGCAGTGAAGGCGTAGGCCAGGGCACGGCTTTTCAGCATCGAAGTGTCTGCAGTCATGACGTCCACGGCGTAGATTGTACCGCTGAAGCCGATTGTGGTGAAGACCTGGAAAAGTAGTCAGAATATGGACCGTTCTGAGAGCGCACGTTCGATTGTAGCCTACCACTCCAGCGCAATATGTTTCAATGTTTGTACAGGCGGCTGTCAGTATCAAGACAATGATGCTGACGGCAGCCATGAACACAAGCCCCTCTGCACGACCGTACATGTTGAGCGCCTTGGCCATGGGAAGATAGCTCGCGCCGCTCATGATGTTCGCGACCAGATCGACAGTGGGCAGCAGGGAGTGCTCCTCGAACATGCTTGTGATGTACGGTCCGATGTTACTGTAGAACGACCTCTCGAACGCGAAAAGGAGGTAGAGGCTCCAGAAGCTGGAATCTGCTGCATTAGAACACGCTCAGTCTTGTATGGGGAGCTTTCGCATACGTTACATAGGCAATGATCAAACACGTCTTGGACCAAGATTGTGTGATGGCCTCAACACGGTCCACGCCTCTTCTGGCCACTGCGACGTCGCGCTCGTGGTCGTCTTCTCCCCTAGAGAGCTCGTAGACACCAAGGTCGGCTGCCTTTGCATCGTCTCCGTCTCGTGAGGCTTGGATCGATCGTCTTCCGGTAGAGGTCGAAGGCACAGCATCGCTACCGCTTGCAACGCCGTCCATAGTGGTGTTGAGTGAGCTTGTGTGAGAGGAGAGCAGGAAAGATCAGATAAAGAGACACGAAAGATCCGACGGGCCTGCCATATAGCCAGCTAGAGCGGTATGAAGCCGCTCTAGAGACGACTCCCTCCGACATCGATGCTACCACTTACCCAACAAAGTGAACTCGCCAAGAGCCTACGGTCCATCAGCAAGAGCCAGCTTGCCACACGGCTACGATCTTTTGCCTTGATCAGATTAGATTAGATCGTGGAATTGGACAATGGGCGCATGTGTTGCAAAATCGATCGAATCCTTCGGCATTCAGTGTTGAGCTCTCGGCTTAGCCGTGGAAGCGTTCGAGTTCTTGCATTGAGATGGCATTTGTCGACAGTCGCCTCGTACGATGCAATGCTAGGTGCTTTGAGGGCGGATTCCTCCGGTGGAATTGCTCTTTGTTATTCGTCCATGGTTCGCCATCTCGAATCGACCATCGAGCCTGTGTGATGTGTTTCTGAGCAGCTTCGATGCTGCCAGGTGGTGGGTGACCGTAAGGCGGAGCGGTGCTACGAGGTGGCAGGCCTTTGCTGGGACGAATGAGAACAGATAGCAGTCCCTACGATTGGAACATGGTTCGAGCAGCAAGTGGATGCGTGGCCAGACTCGGACTGGTCGAGAAGAAGAGCATTGGTGTCGGTGAGTGTCTTGTAGGACGCCGTGTCATGAAATGACATTCAGTGAAGGCAGAAGGTATCATGTCCAGATCGTTGCTAGTATGTATATTATTATGAGCAAGGCGATGTTTTGATCAAGTCGATGGGTCGTGCGAAATGTCGTCGGACTTCCGTCGTGCTTGGAATCGAAGTCGGCAGTGTCAGCTTCAATCAAATTTTGATGGAGGGTGTTGAAATGTTACCCCTGAGAACGGCCTGCGGTCCGTTCCGGGCGATCTCTGCCTACTTCCGACGACACCTCGAGCACAACCAGCACTCCATCGACCCAACAACTGCACAACATCGAAGTCTGGAGTCTTGAGCGGCCACAGAACTTGGGACCATGGATGAAGAGAGAGACGCAATACTTCCCCACCCTCGGTACAGCCAGATTCACGCAGTTCCACCCAAAGCACGACATAATTCGCGACTTGCAAGTGTGCGACGGTCAGGGTACGAAAAGGCTGCCAACCTTCGACGAACGCTCCGACGGCGGCAGGTTTTCCCATCTCTAGAAGACGAGCGATGTTCCGGCCTGAGGAAAAGGCTTGCGGCCGACCGTTCCGACATGCACATTCGCTCTGTCGAAAGACGACGTTGAGGACTAAGATGGCGTCATCCATTAAGCTCTGCGAACATGCTGCAACATGCTATGTGTGGTATCCACCGTACCTCCTCGACTCTCAACGATACTTTTTCAAATCAACAACAGCCCACAACATCACCCGGACGCCGGCGTAGTTGTCCACCTTCGAAGACGACCGTGTACGAATGTCGATCGCCCAGAGAGTACATCAGATGGCATCCACTCACGTTGGTGGGAGAACCGATTCGCCATCGCCATGAATATTGCATTATTGAGAAAAGCAAGTGAGCGTTCACTCAAGCGGCGTGCAAACCATCACGTTGCTGCGAACGGAACATTCCTTGGCCATGCAGCTGCCCGACTCCACCGAACAATCAAGCAGTGCGATCGCATCTGCTCCTAGAGATCAGGATGGTGCTGCAAGATCGCGGCCTCGACCCGGTTGCCTCTTTTGGACCTCACACCGACCTAGTCGGGCGACGATGTTGCGTATTCACGCAGAGCTGGACGCACCATGGTGCAGATCTCCTCGGCAGATGTCGTTCTTCCATCCTTTCGACAGACTGAAGCCATTGGTGATAGAGTCATATGCAGCTTCGAGCACGACATGAGGATGAGAGAAGTTAAATTAAGCTTGGGCGTCACAAGCCTCTAGTGAGTCCATGCAGAATCTTGTCAGAGGCGTCAAGCTACTAGTCTGTAGGTACGACTACCGGCGAAGCTTCTGCGTTATGCTTACCGCAGGCCTGGTAATGTCAAGGTCACTATTGGTCGGGACTCCCTTCAACGGATCCGCAATTGTTGCTTACTCTCTCACTCTAGGCGTCTGTGGATCGCTTCAACAGCCTCGGACAGAACGTTCTTTCGTGGCGTCGCCACTGCTTTGATGAAGCCGGGAACGACGCTCTGGCGGACACTGGTCGATTTCATTGAAGTCTGGCAATAATAATACAGTACACGATGTTGTGGAAGATCTTGCTTTCGAAGCGAGATTGCGCTGTCTTGATGGCCTGGAAGACTGCGGACGTCCTGCGAGTATGCGCTTCATCAATCGAGCCCTGGCGTCAATATCGGTCGTTTCTTGAGCAAGCTTTTGCTTCTGCTGCAGGTCTCACCGCGCGAACTTCATGTGCACGGTAAAGGCGGTAAACGTGTGAAGGCCAGTGTCCCAACGATAACGCAAGAGGCTTCAGCGTCGACAACATCCAAGCTATTGTTGCGTCGTTGCGTTGCTTCCACTGCCTAAGTGAAGATCATTGCCTGGAAGTGAACGGAGAAGCGCCTTGTGGCTTCGTCGATCTGAGAGCAGACAACGCATTTCGACGGTAGTGCGCTACATTGGCGCGAACTTCTCATGCAGCCTAGGACAGCAGTGCCCTTCACATGTTCATCGCGCGAAAACCCTGGGAGCTTGGAGTGGATAGACTGCGACGTAGAGCGACGGAAATGGTCAGCATGATGTCGATCTCATGCCAATGCAAGACTTGTTGTAGTGGACCATCTCGATGGGTGGAAAATCTCGGAGAGCAGAAGATGAGGCAGAGCAAGTATAAGTAGAGCCTTCTTTTCTCCCAGCAGGGTTGTCCTCCTTCACTCAGCATCTTCTTCAACTCTTCGCTACCCAGTCAATTCTGAAATCAATCACAATGAAGACCACCCTCATCCTCGCCTCTGCGCTTGGCGCGGTCGCGTTCCCATCGATGAAGAACAGCCGTGATGTTCAGATGAACATCCGCTCTGTTCTCAGCAACGTGGAGCGTCGCAGCCTTGAGGCCCGCCAGCAAGACGCACTCGGCATCTCCAGGTCGGAGAGCAACTGCGGTACTCGTGTGTGCCCAACATTCGACGGCGAAGGTATGCGGCTCTTTCCACATGCCCCAAACATCAATGCTGATCCATCATCACTACAGACCAGCTCGTCTCGGTCAGTGGCGAGCACCAGTACATCGCTCCTGGTCCAGGTGACATCCGTGGCCCATGCCCTGGTCTCAATGCCGCCGCCAACCACGGCTACCTCCCACGCAGTGGTATTGCCTCCATCGAGGAGACCGTCTCTGGTCTTGGCGCTCTGTACAACCTGGGCCCAGGAATCTCTGCTGTCCTTGCCGCTTATGCTGTTGCGATCGACGGCAACATTGTCGAGGGCGTCTGGTCCATCGGCGGTCCCCTGCCAACTGACGAGCTGACCGGTGCTCTGCTCGGCACTGGCCAAGGTCTCTCGTACTCCCACAACAACTACGAGGGTGACTCCTCCATCGGCCGTGGCGATGCCTACATCAACAACGGTGATGCTCACTCTCTCAACGTCACCCGCTTCGAGCAGGTCTACGACATTGCTGTCAAGGATGGATCTGACCGTTACACCCTCGACAAGTTCCGGGCCAAGTTCGAAGAGGCTCAGGACGAGTCCATCGCCAACAACCCATACTACTTCACCGGTGTCTTCTCTACCGTCGTTGTCGTGCCAGCTGCGTATGTTACACTACTCCAACATTGCCCGCGTATGCTAACATTTTGTGCAGATACAACTTCGTCATCAACCTCATGAGCAACCACACCGCCGAGGAGCCAGCCGGATACCTTGATGGATACAACTTCAAGTCTTTCTTCGGTGTTGCTGGCGAGCCAGGCAACTTCACGTGGCTCAAGGGTCAGGAGCGCGTGCCTGAGCGATGGGTAAGTGCTTCGATATGCATCATAGTTCTGACAGTAGCTGACATATCTCCAAACAGTACCGCCGCCCATCTTACGCCCCATACGAGGCCCAGGACGTCGTCGGTGACGTCGCCATTGGCTACCTCGCCTACCCAGACACCCTCAAGTTCGGTGGCAACACCGGAAAGGTCAACACCTTCACCGGCCTGAACGTCGCCAACATCTCCGGCGGTATCCTCGATGTCAGCACCCTCTTCACCGGCGACAACTTTGCCTGCTTCTCCTTCCAGCTCCTCCAGCAGGGTATCCCCAACTTCCTCGACAACGCCATCAACGACTTGGCCCCGGTCACCGACCTCATCAACAAGTACGTCGGCCCAATTGTTGGCGGTCTTAGCTGCCCACAGCTTGGCAACTTGTCGATTGGTCTCTTCGACCAGTTCCCAGGCTACAAGTACAGCCCAACCGGCCCAGACACCAACTACTAGATGATGACTGAGAGTGGGATGGAAGATTGTGCAACAAGAGATGGAACATAATGCACGAGCAACGGTCGCTTATGAAATGGGAGGAAAACAAAGGGTGAATTTTCACCCATTCTGATTGGTTGTTATAGACGAGATACCAGTGGACGTAAAAAGCTAATTTGAAGAAGCTGTTCGTATTTTCGACATTATGTCAAACTCAAACCTACTGTTTCTCGTATTTCAACGCCACATACATCCGCATCTTGACTCCAGCCTTCAGCTCGAAAAGCATTCTGTTTCAACAACATTGCTGTTCTACGGAGAAAAGACACATCGTGCAAGCGAGCATTTGACACACAAATCTCTGGTGCACTAAGCGGCCACCATCAAAGACTGATTTTAGTGGCATCGAATGAGGCAGTGCGCGACGTTGCGAGCAACCGGGCGTCGGGATCCCGACTTCAGAACTTTGACGCATGCTCTCCTCGACGCGCGAAACAATACTTCGACACAAGGCCGCAATCGTCGCCCATCCTCCAGAGCCGTCGCCTAAGACTCGACCACTCATTCACTGGCATTGGTCGTCCTTGATTGTTATGACCCCGAACATAGGCGGAGAATGAGGTCATCGAGCGCTGGAAAACAATTACTATGCCTAAGCTCCTTCTGGAAGCACTTGCGAGTTGTCTGCTCATAAGGACTGGTCTTGCTGTCGAGAATAGTAATGGTAAACCTCTCAGATGCTCTATCATTTCCTGTGGATTCCGCTGACCGCAGCTCTAGGCGATGCATTAACGCCCTCACAGTCCCCAACCCCCGGGCTAGGCAATTACATCCTCCATGGTCTTGGGCGAGCGTTCTCTGGATCTCCCACCCCAGCGGCCTCCATGTCGACATCAACTGTAGCCACTACTTCAGACCCGGGTCCACCGCCCTGGACTGTCTCTGTACCAAAGTCGAACATAGCATGGTCCGGCGACTTCAATCCCGACTACGTGACCCACGCACAGAGCTGCTGGGACGTATATACATCCTGGTACGCCTCGTGGTATGCATCAAGCATCTCGGGGAAGACGACCATCATCAACTCGACATCTCTGGCCACCTTCACCACCAGCTCAACCATCTATCCCGCGGGTAATATCAGCACGTACAAGCTCTGCGACGGCACACCCAGAGCCCACTATTCGCCATCCACAACTGTCTTTGTGACGACATTGACAGAGGTCTTCTCAAATATAGTGAAGACAACATCTCCAGTGATACCCGAGCCACAATGTAGGCCCAATCAGGACGACTGTGCCGTGTTATACTACGGCACCAACTTGACCGACTATTCAGACCGTGATTTCGCACGGGTTCGACTTTATGGCGCGTGTGGCGATCCACTAGATTCTACGTTCCCATGCTTGATCCAGGGCGGCCCTGTGCAGCTGCTTTACTTTCCCGTCACGACAACGGGAGGCGGCCTCTGCGGACCCGATGGCACGATCGTCACGCCTACGAGCGCCCCGAAACCCATCACGACGCTGGGGACAACCCTCTTCCCAGACTCGGTCTACATATCATTCGAGACACTCTACGCTGCGTATCGGCCATTCACTGGGCCTGGAGGCGCAGCCGCGCAAATAGGCCCTACCTTCTCCAACACCATCATGGCGTTCAAATCACAAGAGATCTCCACGAACTGCTACGCTACATGGTGGAATCAAACCCAAACATCGATACCCGGGTACGGACCAGGGACACAGCTCAACTTCGCCGACCTCAACTCGCCGGTCTCAGCAAGTGCGTACGAGTGTCAGAATCAGTGTCTGGATTACAGTGTGCCGTATACTGGTGGGGAGTATGTCACGCAATATCTCCAGCCGAACTGGTGCGAGACCATCCTCGACAACTTCAATCCTCTGATAGCGGTGCCTACGAGGCTGCGTGATATGGTCCCTGAGTGGAAGAAGTGCAAGTTCTGGAGCCCGAGACAGGCAAATGTTATCTTCGATCCACCGCAAGCATTAACGGAAGCGTCTTTGGAAGCAAAGCCAACAGCACCGCCGGGGTATTCAAATCCTTCACCTAGTCCTACACCGACTCCGCCTGTGGCTCTCCCTACAGGCACTGCCGAGCAGGAGAATGTGCCTTCGTCTCCAGAATCAGCGAATCAACCGCCAGCAAGTACAGGCCTTCAAAGTCAAGAAGGCGTAACATTACCAAACCAGTCCCCAGCGAGTTCGCCCAGTGATCCACCTACCGATCCAAGTCCATCACAGCAACACGACTCACCAGCAGGTACCACGATCATCGCCGGCAGCCGCACAATCACCGCATCCTTCCCTTCAGACGCAACCAATGTCGCACTCGTCGAAGGCACTACACTATCCCCTGGAGGCTCAGCAATCTCCATCGATGGACAGATGGTGTCCATGGGCTCACAAGGGCTTGTTGCTGTAGATGCAGTCTCGTCAAAGGCTGATAGTACGACTTCATCCTTATCATCCTCATCATCTAGAGATATCACATCAGCGCCCGCTCAAATTAGCACGACGCCGAGCAGTTCGCCGGCAACGACAAGCAGCGGGGCGGCGCACAAGTGTCCACTAATGACACTCGTGCTACTTGTATTATACTTAACAATGGCGATATGAAGGTTGAATGTGACCAATAGTATACACGATAGATTAATGTCTTCAATGCGTAATGATACAACCACAAACACAACACATCCTACTCGTACATCAACTCCATCAGTTCCATCCCTCCCTCCACTTTCCTGAGATACTCCTCCGTCCAAGGATCCTTCACAGCTCTGATTTGATCGTCAACAATCAACCTCAGCGAATATCGTGGCGCCTGCCGATAGCCAAGATTATCCGAGATACTGAACTGCCAATGCCGTCCACACTCAGTACAGCTGCTAGGTTCGAATTCCGGCACGTATCCCACGGAGGCCATGATAAGGTCTGGTAAATCTCCCTCTCCAGTCGGCGGTCTGCGTCTGAAACTCGAGCGCACCGCCTCGTCGCCCAATCGAACGTGTCGACAAATGCGAATGTCTCGAAAGGAGTCGCTATTAAGAACGTCTTCCACAGCGTCCTCGTCGATCTCATCCCTATCCTCTGTCTGCAGGACAGTAATAGAGCGTTCCACACTAAACACCGAACCAAGATCCCTCAAACAAGACTTCGAGACCCCCTGAGCCTCATGATCAACATGCGCACACATATCCTCACGCAAGAAATCCAGCGGTCGGGGCTCGCAGTCGGCGGTTTCCCGTCTCTGGCGGAGGGATTGCCAGTCTTCAGTCCAGTGCGAGCAGAGACGGATGGGGGCGGTGGAAGCGAGACATTTGCGTGTGTGGACGGACTTCGCTCGCTCGGCGGGGGAGAAGTATCTTCGCGGGTGCGCTTTGATGCACGAGCTGCAGGGCAGCCAGGCTGTGTTGTTGCGGGTTTGGGATTCTAGGACTTCGAGCCGGTCGCGGTGGAGTCTCTTCAAGATGTTATGTCGTTCCTGCTCTTGACAATTAGCACTTTCCCAACCCCAAGGACGAAATCTTTTGAGGAAAACGCACCTTCGTCAACGCAAAATCCAACCCATGCTCGCTCAACACCGGCCACAAGTCCTCCGCGAACGAAAGATTCCTCAGATCGACCATCTGGTAATCGACAGCTTGGAAGAGCGCTCGACACGTCCGTCCGAGACAGACGAGATCGCTCGGGTCCAGGTAGCTTTCGATCATGCACAAGACCTCTGCGGGGAGTTCTTGGAGTCTGCGCTCGAAGCGGCTGGCCATCCAGGCTGCGAAGACGGAGTGCAGACCTGTTGAGGGCGTTGGGTCGAGGATTGTTCGGTTGAGGATCTTTTGCTTTTGGTTGATGTAGGGAGAGTTCATCAGGAGAGGGAGGAGATCCTCCGACGTCACCTCTTGATTCGAATGAGCCGCGAGGAAAGAGGCAAGATGTCTCTGGGTCTTGGCTGGGATGGAATCGTCCTGCTCTATTTGGTCTTCATCTCCAAACTCCCGCACGGGACTCGCTGGATCATCCGAACAGACACAAGCATTGGGGAGAAAGTCCGCCATCCTCAGCATCTCCAGCGAAAGGGACTTCATAGAGCCCGACTAAGCCAGCCTTGTCCTCCCTAAGCAAGTGTGGCAACAAACAAGCACCTAGCAAAACAATAAAGTTGCATATAGTGGTGGCGAGCAGCAGTAAAGTGGTGGTGGCAAACAGAAAGACGGCACACAACTTACACTACCAACTCTTGGAAACGAGCCGGGCTGCATAGCTTAAGTACGAGGACCTGCCTCGCTCGCACGCAGCCCGCGCCGTCCACCACCTTCCTCCCTCGTCCCTGGACACTGTTCGCCAAGCCATATCAACGCCAAGCGAACACAGCCAGCAGCGAGCACAAGAAGTAAGCCATCGGCGGCAGCGGTATGGCGCCCGCCAAGACGCACAGCGAGCAGACAGCAGAAGAGAGCTAACGCCAAGAACAGCAAAGCCAGACGAGGGCAGAGCAGACGGAAACGTACCTCTCCGCGCAGTAGTGATTGATATGTAACTGCGCCCGCCAAGCTCGCATTCAAGAGAGACGGGCGGTGGCCTCGCCAAGGCCTGTCGCTCATCTGCATAGGTGAAGCCAGTTCGCCAAGCTCGCTACTTTCATACCGCTTCTTTGCTTTTTCAAGCGGGACGGACGCCTCAGGGCGGACGGAGATGAGGCTGGAAAGGAAAGAAGACTCCGCGCCCGCAGTGAACACGCCAAGAGAGGCGTGAACGTGCCAAGGCCGCAGTGTATCGTCAGCAGAAAGCAAATAGAAGACGGGCACGGGAAAAGGAAGCGAATTTAAACTTTCGTGAACGACCGCGAGCTCCGGAATAGTATCAACAAGATCTGATCTGATGATTCAGCCCGTCCGTCCTTGCATCGAGAAGGGAGGATCGAGGAACCCAACCACCCGGGCAGAGGGGAGAGTAGAGAGATACCTTCAACCCTAGTTGAGGTTGTCGCAGGAATCATGTATTCCTGTTGCTTTGTCAATACGCACCTTGATCGCTCAGACCGGTACATACCACCACACAATATTCAGCTCGGCCAACTCAACTGAACTCATCCCTCCAACAGTCAATACATCCCTCCTCGTCCTCGGCCCCGAATCTTTGCCCTCGATACCGTCTACAACACAACGCAAGCCAAGTCCCAAAAGCAAGCACCACGTACGCAACCTCCAAGTCCCCATCCCAAGCTTTCTCCCAAAACAACACTGCATTTCCTTCCACGACCCTCACAGCCAAGCTTCGTGTCTTGACCCCGTTTCTGCTAAGTCCCCGAACAGAATACCCTTTCCATCTACCTTGGCGCCAAGGCCTATGATCCTATCCCGTCTCTGTAAGCAGCATCATGATGAGATGAACAGGGCGTATATCCAAACAAGTCGGTCAGCCTTTTCACCCCTCCGGAGTATTGGCAACACCGTCGTTGCACAGCCTTCTTGAAGATCAACATTCCCCACTGTTGATGATGAATGTATAAGATGAATGAAAAGAGAATGATATACCACGACAACGCCAAGCCATTGCACGTTTTGGACGATCTATTCAGCTCGGGAATCCTAGCGAACTGCGTTCGTTCGACTACGCTTCTGGCCATCATTCTGCTTTCATCGCCATGAACGGCACCGCCCACGCAATGCCTCGCTGCTCACACAATACAATATCATGATTGCACGTCTTTGCCATCTTTGATAATCACATCACCCTCCTCTGGCACTTTGGCGCCAAGATAAGCCGTCATCTTCTCTTGTTCTCCGGATGGCAGTGTCGTCGTCACGTCGGTCTCGCCAGTCTGTACAGCGGTGTCTGCAGTCTTGGTCTCTGCGATCTGCGCGGCGGTCGAGGACTCTTCTCTAGCTTGCGTGTCGTCTTCAGTCTGGGCAGGCGCGTCTTTGGAGATCTCGCTGGTCGATAGCTTGGTTTGCTGCGCGTCGTCTTGAACATCACCTTCGGCATATGACGATGGTGCTGCACCAGCTTCGGCGAGAGCAGCCTTCAATTCCGACTCGGAGCTGCGATGCTCACGAGCCACTTCGCCAGGCTGGTCCGCGTTGCTGATCTTCGTGGCCACGTCCTCAACAGCTACATCTTCTGCGGGTGCCGCTGATTCCGTGTTGTGTATTTCGTTCTGTGCGAGTATCTTCTCAGCTTCTCTTGACTCGGCTGCAGCAGCTTTTGCGACCTCTCTCTCGTGCACTCTGAGTTCATCCTCTTCATCAATCGACCACATGTGGATCAATGGAGACATTGCAAAAGTCACAGACGACTTCCTATCATGGACAGGAGATGCCGCCGGCTTACGTCTTGCAGGTCCTTTGGCACGGCTCTTACGTGCATCAGCAAGTGGTGCTTTTTGTTCCTCTTCCGCAGGCTCTGCTTCCGGCTCCTTCTTGGGAGGTGGACCCTGAGGACCGAGTTTGAGACGGTTGTTGAGATCGTTCATGAAACCAGCTTTCAAGGCAGCAATCTTTTCACCTCCAGGCCTCGCAGGCACCGGTGGTTTCGCCTTGACGGCGGCGATTGCATCTTCAGCAGCCACGCCATCAGCCGTCTTTGCGGGACGAGCTGGACGAGCAGGGACCTTGGGCTTCTCTGGTATACTCGGCGGACTCTTGGCCCCTGCACCACGTTGCCCGTCAATCTCTGAAGGCTTAACTTCCTCTCCAAGCTTTGAACCGCGCTGCGGCCGGGACGGGATGGACGGCCGTATGGATTGACTGAAGCCTGTCGTTGCACGAGCTTCGTCATCGTCTTGGCTACCTGGAAGAGCGTACGTAGATGGCCGGTCATCTGGAGGGCTTCTTGCATCGTCCATCTAGAAAAGCAGTCAGTTGTGCGCATTGACAGACACGGATTATAGTACATACCTGAGGACCGCTGACAGTCGTCACCAACCGCACACTGTCAGGTGAATCTTCCCACACATCTGAACTTGGGAAACGATGTGCACCAGGGCGATGCATATCGTCAACCACGGCTGACTTGAACTGCGGTTTTATGAAAGTCTTGTTGTCCGAGGTCATGTCATTCTCCTTGTCGTTTTGCTGGCGACGCTGTGCTTCTTCGGCAGGTGTTTCGAATGCAGACTTTGCAGCAGCTCGATCGGCGTCTAGCACCTGCTGAGTCTTTTCGATTTCGGGCGTTGAGACGGTGGTCGAGTATTGCAATGAATCGGGGGTGTCTTCCCACACGTCGCGGCTGGGGAAGTGGTGCTGTGCGAGCTCTGGCCTCTTCTTGAACACTTTCTTTGGGCTAGTCTGGTTCTTATCCTCATCCTCTGGAAACAATGGTTCATACTCTTCAATCTCCTCGAGAGGTGTGCCTATACCCGAATGATGTTGCTCTTCGTGGGATATGAAACGGTGCAGCGAACCGCCAGTGTATCCTTGCATGGTACCGTGGACACTGCTGGGTCTACTCGATGGGCGACTTGGAGGTTGAGCACTACCCCGACGGCTGGGACGAGCCGTATCGCTGTCGTAGTATTCGTCGTAGTGGCTATCTGGGTCGGGTGTCACGGCCGCGTGCATAAAAGCACTACTGGGTCTCTTCAAGAGCTCATCGGCTGCCAGGATGGGAGTACCATCTGCGTGCTCGTGTTCATGTTCATCTTCGATATAGCTGTTGCCACCTCGTGTGAATGGAGAAGGCTCGTCTTCGAGGGCGTCGTCTGGGTGGAGACGATTCTTGTCGTTGAAGGGGAAGCTGGTCTTGCGCAGGGGTGACTCGGGTTTGGTCTGGGAGCCACTTGAAGCGCGCTTCTTGCGATCTCCGAGGGCGGGAGATGGAGCTGCCGACGAAATGCGGGACAGGTACTCCTCGGCCTCATGTTCATCTGGGGTGCCAGGAGTGGCGACTTGAGCTGTAGATAGTCAGTGATAAGTCGCACGACATCAGTTCATTCCACTAACCAACGGAGCCAGCAGAAACAAGTCTGTTCAGCTGCTCGCTGCTCAAGGCCGTCTCTGGCTTTGGCAAGTGTGCTTGGAGCTCCTCTCGAGCAGCCTCTTGGGGGTGTTTTCGTACCCACTCCCTCTCAAACTGATCTTGGTGATCCTGGTCGTGGCGGATACCATAGCTATCCGGGGGCCCAAACTCGTGGCGCGAACTCCTCTTACGATGGTGGTTACGGGCTGAGCCGTCATTGAAGAAACCAATGCCAGGTGCGTGCTGAGTCTGGCCTGGCTGTGGAGTAGGCGCCTGAACATCACCAGCCATGGCCAGTAGCGGGACTTGGACGCCAATCTCGGGAATACCGTGCTCACGGTCATCGCCGTGAATGCTGCCGGGGCGAGATGTCGTCCGCTCAAGCGGGTTCAAGCTGGGAGTGGAACGGTTGAAGCTGGCCTTGGTTCGAAGGGGATTGCCCAACTCGGCTGAGGGAGCACGTCGTGGCTCGGTGTTGCTGGTCACGCGACTCAGAGGAGACTCGGTGCGAGCATCGTGGGGTGGCATTTTGTGCACATCGTCAGCCGGCCGAGCCCTTCCAATACCTGCGGCAGCAGCCTGGGTGGAGTCAGTGCTCGTGACCGTCTGAATCTGCCTCCTCGCGGTGGATTGCGGCACGCTGGCCCGAG
This sequence comes from Zasmidium cellare ATCC 36951, assembly GCF_010093935.1. Lineage (NCBI taxonomy): Eukaryota > Fungi > Ascomycota > Dothideomycetes > Mycosphaerellales > Mycosphaerellaceae > Zasmidium > Zasmidium cellare. Next base: position 393,521 of record NW_022986960.1, read on the forward strand.
GCTGGTGCATCGGGAGGTCTGCAGATACACTTTTGGTCTGCTCATCGGCCGCAGCTTCTGATTTCGAGGTATCCACTCCATGAGCTTCGGCTGGGAGGTAATCGAAGCTGGAATACTCCTCTCCTTCATGGCCCACGTCTGGTATCGAGACGCTGGGTGGGCGGCGAGGAAGCTCCTCACTATTCCGGCCGCTCGCTGGGCGGACCGGTTTGCTGCTTATTGACACGGGCGGGCCATTCAGCGGCGAGCGCCCATAGGCCTCTCGATCGGGTGAGGGGTCGGTCTTGCGGGTGGGACGAGGTGGAATCGAGGGCGTGTCGTTCTTGACAGCCGTGTGGCCAGCTTGGGTGCGCTGAGGACGCGGAGGGACGCTGGGGGTAGACATGCTGGGCGAATATGGTGGCGGAGGGAGTCAAAAGTCCAAGGAACTGCAGTAGGCGTTAGTGTTCTGGCGGTGGTTAACCAGCTGCAGTGACTGGAGCAGCGCAAGGGCCATGAATGGCAGCAGCAACGTGGTGCGGCAACAATGGCAACGTCAGCAGGCAAGCACGCGGTGGGCGGGGGGCTGTGAACGGTGAGACACTGCGGCATGAGGCATTTTGGCAGCATCCCGTCTCTTTATCCTCCGCCCCGTCACCACCGCATGCCAGACCGCCTGGGAAGCCATCGTCGCCGTGCGCAGAGGCTCCGCATGTACTTCTGCAAGTCTCTGATAAGAGATGGTCGAGTCCAGCGGGCGAGCTTACTTTTTGCGTGTACACGAGGGCGTCGGCGGCGAGAAACAGCAAGGAAACAAGTCGGCAGACAGGAGAAACAGGTCGTGTTCCGAGGCCAGCTGGGTAGCAGCGCAGAGCAGAGCAGAGGCAAGCAGACGTGCGGGCAGCGGCGGTAGTGTGGTCTTGTACCTGACGATTGCTGGATTCTTGCCTACTCATGACGCCGCGCTGGGGTCACTGGCTTGCCTCCAATGCTGCCAGCCAGCCTCGACGACGATCGCGCTAGCCATGCACCCGAGCCCACTTGCTTAAGCCGGCCCAATCACAATTGCCTCGTCCGTCAGCGCTCTGCTCCCATCGTGATGCGCGCTTTTCAAGAAATATCCCTCAGTCCTCACTTGCGCCCCAGCCGAACCTACTACGCCCCGTCTTCACACAACTCTCCAACTCGGGGCCAGCACATGCGGCTGCTTTGTTCCACCCCTCCCCATCATTCCGAATGCCCTTCAGCCACGCCATGGAGGCGAGCTGTCACGTTATCAGCAAACTTTTCCGCCAAACCTTACCGCTGTTTTGGCGATCCGCCACCAACTGGCCACGAGGTTCGTTGTCTTGGCCGTTCATGAAGCAATCAGGCGTTTGGATGCATGGATGCGGGGCAGAGACGACACTTCATTCGATGTCAACGCACACTCGGAACCGACACGCGTCTTGTTGAAATGCTGTAAAAAGGACCATCCCAGCAGAAGACTCTCTAACTCGCTCAGACTTCAATATAGCTACTAACAACATGCAAGGGGACTGCTGCAAGTGAGCACTCAAAACATCGTTGACTTCGGACGCCTTTGGCCTGGCCAGCTTCCTTCGAGCAAACTCTGCGAATGGATTCGAATGCCGGACTGCATTCCGGCTCCTTCCACCCTCAGGCGTCCTCCTCTTCTTCATCATCACTACTATCAAGGAGGTCGTCGTACTCTTCGATCTCGCTTCCAGCTATACTCCCCAGTCTTGCTTCCTTCCACAATGCGATTGTCCGCCGTCTGTGCGTCCACCGATCGATCTCAGCTTGGTCGCCCTCGATTGGGCAGATCAATTCTGAATTGTGGATGGACATGAACTGGCTTCCAAAGCAGAACACATCATCATCAAGCCGCTCGATCTCTTCGATTTTGTCCATGACGCCAGCTACGGTCATGTCTTTGTCCCAGATCTCGTCGCCGCATCTCAGTGGACTGCTGAGCTTTTTGCATGCGAAGTGGTACCAGAACTCCCGAGTGGGTGGTTGAAGGATCAGCATCTTGCGCCATGAGGCTTCCGGTCGTTTCATCCAGGTCCTCTGAGCACGGGGACGATGATACTCTTTCTTCAGGCCGAATATGGTGCATCCTTCCTCAAATATCTGCCAAATGTCTCGAAGCTCCGAATCCTGCTCGAAGAACATCGGATTCAGCTCGCCATGCTTCACATAGGACTTATTCTCAACTTCGGTGTCCACTTGGCTCAGTTTCACGGAATTGATGGCCGAAATTGCGCTCCCTCCCTCCTCATCTTCTTCGTTGTCGGCCTCCATAATGACTTCCCAGCCGGTGTCTGCCTCCCGCGGTATCATGAAAAGAGCCTGCTGTAGCTCTTTGCTCTCGCTGATGACCGCGCGCCACTTGCGCGCCACTCGTTGCGAGATCAGAAGGTCTTTCATCGGCAGAAATCGAAGGACGTTCTCCAGCAGTTCGGTCGTGAGAAACACAGCATCGGCCACGCTCTTTCGTTTGGCACCTCGAGTGGTTACGGAACTTCTTGGGTGGATCTTTGGTTGCTTCTTCGAGATCATGTCAGCGCATGTTACAGTATGCCATCATCTCCAGGTAAGTCACCTTTGCTTTTGTCGACTCTTCGGCGTCTTGTCGCGCTCGCTTCAGTCCGGCCATAGCCACTGGTCGCGAAATGCTGCTCGACACTTGTTATCAAGCACAAGTCTCAAGTCGGCCAGGATCGTAGTGCGCGTCCGTGGTGTTTGTTTGAATTGCTGATGTTGATTGTTGTGAGGTGGCAGGCGAAAGCGTGACGTGGATTTAAGGTTGGGGTCAGAGCGCTCTTCACATGCGCGGAAGTCACAACCCCGCGATCCAGGCAAGGAAGGAGCAGACCACAGGGACTTTCTCGTCAATTTAAATCAACGCATTTACCTACATGTACCTGGTAGACACTTCTAGCAGGCTCATCTCGACCACGCTAGAGGATGTGCAAACGAAACAAAGGATGCCCCCTACCCCTTCGACTGAGACGACAGAATCTCGTTCGGACCAGCAAACGCCAATTCCGCCATAGTCTCCTCCCACAGCCTCTCCATCAACTCCTTCCCCTCCGGTGTATACAGAAAAGGCACAAACCTAAAACTCCCAGCATCAGCAAACCCTCAACGCAGAAATCAACGGACTACTCACGGATGAACCCGCCAACTCGTCAAAAAACACCCGTGGCTCTCCCTCCCCTTCACAGCCACCGCATCCACATACGTCGACGCGCCCGTCTCCACGCTCCTCCCCGTCACCGCCGCAAACCCCTTCGCCACGAGCGCCGTGACCTTCGGCATATTGCTCACACTTTCTGTCCCCTTGACGTAGCCCGGATCAACGATATTGACGACCACGTCGTCGGCGGAGACGAACTCGGTCAGTTTCCACAGGAAGAGGTGCATCAGTGTTTTGGAGGTGTTGTACCAGGTTGTGCTGCTGAAGGTTTTGGCGTCGTCGAAGGATGTTAGAATGGGCTGGGATGGGTTCTTGGGGTTGAGGGGGAGTTTGCCGGTTAGGGAAAGGCCAGAGTTGACGATTGTTAGTTTGCCTGGGGAGGTGGTTGGGGCGCGCTTCGTTTGGAGATGGGGTAGAAGAAGGAGGGCCAGGAGGACTGTGGAGAGGTAGTTCTGGTCGAGATGAGCGAGTCATCTACCGCACGACTTGGGGTCGACGTACCACTTGCATGCTCTCCTCATGCCCCGTCTCTTTGACCAATTCAAACGACGGCTTGACCAGACCGGCATTCAACAACGCAATGTCCAATCTCGTCAACTCCTTACCAACTCTCTCCGCGAAAGCCTGGATAGAAACATAGCTGCACATATCCAGCTTCCACACTTCGATCGTAGCCTTGGGAGTAGATTGGCGTAATTTCGCAGCCGCCGCCTCGCCCTTCTCGACTGACCGCACGGCGAGAATGAGATGTGAGAGGTTCAATGCTAGCAGTTGCTTCGCGCTCTCAAATCCAAGACCTGCATTTGAACCGGTGATTATGGCGACTTTCGATGAGAGGCTCAGGCCAGCTGGCAGGCCGGCTTGTCTCTCGCAGAATTGAGTCTTGTAGAAGATCGTTGGAAAGAAAGGCTCTGTGCGAGGAGGGAGGCTTTTCGAACCCCTGGCGAGGGAAATGTGCTCATGATCGTTACGCCAAATCCCAACAGTCAAGCAGGAAAAGAACACTACATATATGCTTCGTTCCCCATCCGTACACCATTACCATGCCATCTCTTCGTTCACCCAAGGCTTTGAAGCATGCGCTATACCGCAATAGTTAATCAATCGCCCTCTCAAAGGAGTTTGGCCCCGTCGATCCACCCCAAGCTCCAGGCTGCGGCTGAACCTGCGTCCGTAAAGCCAACCTCACCTCTTAGCCGCCATGCGCGACACCGCCTACCGGACGTATCACACTCCCCCATAAAACGCCTCATCCTTCCCAAAACCTCCACATCGAAACCCACCTCCCGTCTTCTCGAAGAGGAAAACAGTCAACATCCACCTTTGGACTGCACAACCAAATGTCGGGCCACAACAACAATGCAGCCCCCATCCGCTTCATCCCCCAAACAGGCCGCAAACCCTCCGCCGAAGACACCACCACCCGCAAAGCCATCCGGCGGCATGTAATGCTCGGCAAGAACCGCGGGCGCGCGCCCCAAAATCCCCGACAGCCTGCCATGCAAGGCACAGCCGTGTTTCGGGCGGAGGACTTCCATCAACCTGCCGAAGAACAATCGTTGGTGATCCCACCCCGAGTCGGCACAGACCTTTCCTTCCTCGACTTCGCGGATCCAGTCGACCCGCCTCTCATGAACGACACACTCCGCTTCTGCTCCGCGACCAACGAGAATATGTTCGTCCTCGCGCGCTGCATTTCCTTCGAAGCCCCGGATACGATGGCAACGTGCATGCGTCGGCTGGCGTGCGACGCCCTGTACGTGAACGTGATGGTCTTCGGGACGCAGACGTATTTGGATCAAGTCGTTCGTCACAACAACACGACAGAACTGCGGAGGAGTTGTCTGCGGCATTACGGACGGGCGTTGGGGATTTTGCGGGAGCGGTTGGCGGAGGCGGAGAGGCGGCGGGGTGTGATTTCTGATATTACCATCAATTCGGTGATTATTCTGGGGATGCACGCTTTGGCGACGGGGCAGTATGGGAGTGCGAGGAACCATATCGCGGGGTTGGGACGGATGATGAGTTTGAGGGAGAGGGGTTTGCAGTCTTTTGGGGAGAACAAGACGAGATCGCTGGTGGATTTGTTGAGGTGTGATATTTCTATTGCGCTGGCGACGGGGGAGGAGCCGATTCTTTTTCCTGGGGGTTCTTGTGAGGAGACGTTTCGACTTCCGGATTTTGAAGTATCAGACGAACCAACTCGAAGGCATCCCTCGATCGGGAACGATGGCCTAGCTAGGATCTGGATGGTTCTCTCGCGTTTCTGCGCCGTAATTAACAAAGCCGGCATCGATCAAACGACAATTCCAGAGCGAATGCTGCTTCAAACAATGGCGTCCGTGATGTATGGATTGCTGAGCCTTTCGCTGCCGCCAGACTCGACAGACAAAGCCATTCGCCTCGCTATGCTGTCGTTTTGTGCGAGCACGTTCTTATACTGGGGCCAGATGAGGATGCCTCTGGGTTGGCTCCAGGCTGAGCAGAGACGGTGTCTGTTCCGCATGAAGGATGCACACGAAGACAACCTGGATCCACGGATGATGCTTTGGATGTTGATCGTCTATGGGATCACGTTCCCTGCCGCGACGACGGACGAGGTTGAAGAGATGCGGAAACGATTGAGGGAAGTGACCGAACATTGTGGACTGACTTGTTGGGACGAGGTGAGAGGGACAATGAGTGAATTCCTTTGGATCGATATTGTGTGTAATACGCCCGCCCAAGAGCTCGTAGAAGCAGCTCACGCTAGGCACAGAAGTTGAAATCAAGGAATCCCCTCGCCCAATTTTTCAACTTGCTCCTCGATCGATCGCTGTCAATCCATTAGATCGCTCTCCTCCTGGGGTGTACTCCGGCTCCATCTTCATCTCCGCTTGAGGACTCGACGACGCTGGTCCTCCGAGGGTATCACGAAGCCATCGATCATTGCAGATGCGCCGGAGACCTTGACCGGTGCGCCAACTTTGCGCTCAAGCTGATCAAAACATTCTTGAATAGTCCGACCTCTTTCGAGTCCTGGCCTGTCAGTAAAGTCACCGTTAGGGAGGAATTCCGCTGATGAGAGCCGGCCGTCCTTGATCAGATCGCCCAATGTCAGACCAGCTTGGCTCGTGACTTCCATCAAGATGTGACAAAAGTGATGTTTGCGCATTTCAATGCCTACAATCAGTTTTGCGCTCAGGCAAGGTGGGTCGCACAGGTAAGTAGGAGCCCCTGAATGGTGTCCCACCTTGATGAGCGATAACATGGACTTGCGCGTTGCGGTGTTGAATTTTAGGCATTCACCCCCTTGAAGATTGAATTCCATTTTGTAGTCGGAGAAGATTGCTTGGTTGGCTTTCGCAACTGTTCGTCGTGACTGACTTCCGTCGGTCGCGTGCTTGCTGTCCGTGGGAATGAATCTCCAGCCTGCATGACTTTCCCTTACGAGCCACTCCTCCTCGGGCTCTCCTCCCAGGCGCAGAAACATCTTCTTCTGGATCTGTGTGGACTCCTTAATAGCTGCCTTGAGCTGGTGACTGACTCGCTGCACTGTGAAAAGCTGGCGAGGGGGTAGGTGAACGAGAATGTTCTCGAGGAGCTCGGCAGTGTTGAAGACGGCTTTGCGTGCGGCCTCTGTCGTCATGCTTCGAGTGATGCGTGCGGACGTCACGGGCTCGGTGGTGCGGGCTGTCGTGCGGGTGGTCATGTGGGCGGTGGTGCGGGTAGTGGTGCGTGTCGACTTGGAAGGAGGCGAGGTCTGATTGTCTTTGCACTTGCGTTTCGCCATGGTGGTAAGAGAAGCTTGCTGAGGTGTGATGGAGTATTGGAGCTGGTGGACGGCGAGTTGTAAGCTGGTTGAAAAGCCAGACAGTTGATGTTGATGTTGGTGTTCGTGTTTGGAAGTTGAAGCTCGAGGAAGTCGCTTAAAAAGCCCTGGGCTAGGTGACGTGGTCTTGGCAGTCACATGGAAATCGTTGCAGGCTCACTCAGCGCACGTGGATTGAGCTGCAGATGGCACGAAGGTGATGGGACTGCGACATTGCTTTAATGAGGCTTCGCGTTGCATTGAATTCAAGCTTGTTGTTCAGGAATACCTACACTGTCACATGTAGAACCACTCTTGACTTCTTCCTCAAGTCTGCACGTCTTCAAAGCTCTTGGCGAAACCGAGCCTTCTGATCCAACCCCATTCACCCGTCGACGCTTCTACCACTCGAACAAAGTTCGATTCCACAGGATGTGTGCCCATGCCCTTTGCGACTCATGGAATCCTTTCGAACGAGTGGCCACGTTGATAGAGTATCCGTTCGGCGCTCGCCTTTGTACATGCTTCTCATCCTTGTCGCGCTGCTGCTGTCTTGTCTGCGGGCGTTACCCAGTCGAACGTGAAGCCACGTTGCTCGCCACCAGTCTGACCCCGCTCCACCTGCAACTTCATGCGCTCACGTTCAGCATCGGTGGGAATCACCACATCGGGTATATGGATCGTCAGCAGACTATCGAAGCCGGCTTCAAATCCACTGTCCGTTCAGAATCCTCAAGAAACTCTCGCACGCTACGACCGCGCAGATCGACTGCATCTCCATCGCTGTAGAAGAATAGTGGGCGTTTCTGCGCGAAGCTTTCTCTGAGCAAACCACCAAGGGTGACACCGCTCGGGTTGTCGACCTTTGCGCAGACGTTGAATCTGTGGCGAAGTCCGAGGTCGATCTGGCACATGTCTAGTTGAACAGTGGTAGAAGGCGGGTCGGTGATGTGCACATCCTCCCAAGGTTGGCTCTTGCCCTTGAGGAATGCGTCAATGGACCACTTCATGCCTGCGTGCAGGTCTAGCCGTGGGCCGTAATGCCTTGCCATCTCGTCTGCAGACTGGCGCGGGTCTTTGAAAAATGCGCCATTCGCTTTGACCACTTTCATGGTGGAGTTCGCGCATCCGAAGATCTGTCCCGGTCGTTGCGGGATCAAGACAACGCTCAGTGGTGGATCACCAAGGACTCCCCAGCTTTCGTCAGGCTCTTGCATGCGGAGGAACATCTTGCTTTGGATGTCGATCGACTTTTCCACGGCTGCCTTGAACCGACGGCTTACTCGCTTGACTGTGAATAGTTGTCGTGCTGGGAGGTTGAAAAGGACGTTCTCTAGGAGCTCGGCGGTGTTGAGGACAGCATTGCGTGCCCCTCCTTTGATGGTGCGGCCATGAAGCAGTTTTGTCTCGGCCACAGCGCAGTCTGCCATTGCGGCAGAGGGTGCAAACTTGTGCGAAGGACGGATGGTGGTGATGGTGATCGTGGTGGTGGTGGCAGAAAGATCGGCAGGTTGGCGTTGGTGAGGTCGCTCCGACTACGAAGCCGCAATTTGGGGAAGGAGCGGAAACATGAAGTTTGTGTTCGCAAGACAAACGGCGTGCTCTTGGCACTCACATGATAGCGGCACAAGAGGGACGATGGCGCTATACGAAGTTCGCTCAGCATCTTATCGTGTCTACTCTGAAGGGTTCGGTACCTACTGTTACATGCACAATCGTTTTTCCCTTCCCATCCTCACATCCGTAAATCATGAATACCAGACGGGCCCTGCTCGTTGTAGTCCGTCCTCGTCATGTACCCCTTACTCGCACCGCCATCCACAATGAACAGCAGCTTGCCAGCCACCTGCGCGCCCAAGAACGATGCCTCATCGTATCCGACCTCCTTCCACTCAGGGAAGTAGTCGGGGATCTTGGCTACCTTGATGCTTGTCGGCGTCTGACTGTGAGACGAATGCATGTTCTGTTGATGTGGCTGCGACATGCCAGGCGCAGATGGATGCAGTTGCGGGTTTTGTGCGGTGAGGGCGGCATGAAGTAAGGGGTTCACGCCCGAGCTGTGGTGTTGCTGACCGGGAAGCTGCGGCTGCGGTGTGTTTGCGCCAGTAGCCATCGGTGTCGACATGTTCGAGGGAAGTTCGGATGTGAATATCGTGGCTGATGAGGGCGAGATGATGTATTTCGCCTGAAGCTTGGCGAGGAGCGCCTCTTTGAAGCCTCGGACCTTGGATCCATTCCCCAGTATGATCATATTGTCCCACAAATCACTGCGCTTGCCGAGCTCGCCACATGACCAGATGGTACGGTGGATGGCATCTGCCAGGCGATCCAGTAGACCGCCAGAAGCAGCTTGAAATCGCTCCGGCCCGACTTCCACTTCTCGTCTGAACCCACCGGTTGGCGATGTGTCCATGGTGCCGTCAGACTTCTCAAATCCTGCATCGGCAGGCTTGTCCGACACTGCTGATTGCGGCTCCTTGTTGCCGCCATCGTCCAGAGACGCCTGCATATCCACCATACCTTGGTTCGTCATACCAGCCTTCTTCATTGCATCGTGCAGCGCGAAGTCCTCGTACATGAACGTATTTCGACTTCGCTTGGCATTTGGTAACCTCGCGGGCTTGTTGGCCTGTATTTGCGCCTCACTCGCTTTCCGCTGCTGTTTCGCGGTGGCCTTTTCCTGCTTCTCACGGTCTTTCTGGGCAAGATACTCGCCCATGTTGCCTCCAGTGACGATACTTGCAATATCAAGGACGCCCTCTTCATCTTCCAACTTTTTCTCCTCGCCAACCTCTGTTCCCGGACCTGGGCCTCTGGGGAGCTCGCCAGCTACTGAAGGCTTCCTCTGCCCTGGCGCTGCACCATCCGCGCCGGTAGATGCAGCTGCAGCTGGGTTGGTCGCACCCTCTGTAGCGTCTGACTCCGGTACCTCGGCGTCGGCTGGTAGAATTTCGCAAATGGTGCTCTTCTTCAACTGTTCGCACACGTCTCTTGTAAAGCCTTTCCGGCCTTTCAGTAATTCTTCCAGCCGCTGTGTCATAGCCTCACCACCACAGTCTGGAACAGCAAGCGATCTGCCAATGTCTTGCCTCATGAAGTCTGCAATGCAAGTGATATCCGCCTTGTCCAGTCCCACATCCACCACAGTCGCGGTTGGAATGCCATATGCGTATGTCGCTGCCAGAGCAGAGTCCATCATGGCCAGACCCGGTACTTTGAACTTTTCGAAGAAGAATTGTGCGACTTTCTCGTATTCCTTGTGTGTCCAGCTGGGTTCTGATATTAGAAGAATTGGTGTGTGGAAGGGAGGGTTGACGGTGTTGCAGACGTGCTCCATGAGGGCGTAGAAACACGGCCAGTCTACGATCGAGCCTTTCCGTATCGGCCACACAGCGCCGTCTTCTGATATGCGATCTTCCTCCCATTCTGGCTCCTCCGTGGAGTGATCGCCATTTGTGGCCGCACCTTCTGTCTCAGGCTTCGCTTTCTTTTCCTTCTTTCTGATCTTTACGGGTTCGTATTCGCCAGACTGTTCACCGAGGAACATGCGCGATCGCAGACGGAAGCGAGCTGGGGTGAAGGATTCTGGGAGGCCGAGTTGGGCGAGGGTGGTCTCTGAGCCGGGTGCGATGATCTACAAAGTTTACATTAGTAAAAGGAAGATCACGAGCCAGTTATAATGCTCACAAAGATCTGATCATCGCGAAAGGGCGGCATGTTGGGCGAAAAGGTGTAGAGCCTCTGTCAGTGCGAGAGCCCTTCCGGGGGCTGGTCGAGGATGTGTGGTCAGTCTAATGGCGCGCGTGGGTCAACGCCATCAATTTCAGCACACGAGGTGGAGGACTGTCGATTTTGTTGCCGGACGGAAACTTGTGTATGTCAAAGATGGACCGAGCGAAGGGTGTGGTTTGCGACTGGCTGGGTACGGTTGAAGACGTGAGGTCGACGCGACTAGATTCGGCCCTCGCTGGCAGGGTCCGGCACTGAGACTCGGCTGCTCTTTATGAACAGTAGTATCTCTCTACAAAACACCACCTCTAAAGTCCGGTCAAGACGCGATCCAGCGTGAGAGTGAATCCCAAATCAAGTCATCTTTCGAATCCATTCGGTGTTCTTGACAGTGCCCAGAGCTGCCTTCTTCAGAATGCCGAGTTGTTAAGAAGTCCATCGAGTGCAGATACCCGGACACCACCATTTCTGTTCGCAGCACCCACCGTATGGCTGCCCAACAACGACGGCATTTTTCGCACTTGGACACATACCATCTCTCCTTGATCGTCTTCCTGCTGAACACGAGATCATCGCCAGCCAAGACTCGTGACTTCACCCGACATCAAGCGCCAACAACAGCCAGAATACACGATGGCTGGGACGCGTGGCTGAGCACTTCTCACACACCACACCACTCCTCGAACAAATCCACGGCGCTCCATTTCCCTCGCTCTCCAGCATCGTTTGCCAGTACACTTCATGACACTCTTTTCGGCCTCAATTACAGATCGATAATGCGACGCAACAGCGACTTCTCTCCAAGCATAGCGGCGGCGGTTCCAAGTCACAGCAATTTCTCATGTCGAGAGTCTCGTCGGCTGAGCCCAGCATAGCCGACAGGGCGAGAAGTAGAAGTCAAACCGTACGCGTACGGTCTGCGCCAGGTGGCCGGCCTAGCAAGCGGATTATTCTGTGCGAAGATGGTTTGTAGAAGATTAATACTTGATGGAAGAGATAGCAATGCTAATATTGAACCAGGATCTTGGCTAAACTCGGATAGCGGCAGCCTCAAAGCATCCATATCCATACCCAGCAATGTGACACGCATTTCTCGTGCCATCAAACCCGTCAGCTCAGACGGCATCCCGCAAATCGTTAACTACCACTGGGGTGTCGGCGGCGGTGGTGGTCTTGGCAACAAACTCCTTGGCATCGCTGGAACGGGCCTGGAGGAGATCGTTCGCGAAGGCTACAACTTCATCGCCACCAACTACGTCCCGGGTGATGAGATCTTCATCTTCGGCTTCAGTAGAGGTGCCTTCAGCGCGCGGAGTATAGCGGGCTTGATTGGCGACATTGGAGTCTTGACGAACGAAGGCCAGCCGTATCTTGCGGAGATCTATCGAGATGTCAAACACCAACACGATGAGAACTACGTCCCCAAGAACCCGAACATTCCTTTCCCGGACAAGCCCAGCGCACTAGATCCCAGATACAGACGAGAGCTCCAGCGGCTGGGGATGATTCGACTAAACGTCCCGATCAAAGTCGTCGGAGTATGGGATACCGTGGGGGCACTAGGCGCGCCCAAAATCGGCTGGCTCACCAGAATCGGCATCCAATCACAACAAATGAAAGACCTCTCCTTCTACGACACCTCACTATCCGACAACATAGAACACGCTTTCCAAGCCCTCGCCCTCGACGAGCGACGCTTCGCATTCCCACCCACATTATGGGAGAAATTCGAAGGCAACCCCACCGTCCTCCGCCAAGTCTGGTTTCCAGGGGCGCACTCCAACGTCGGGGGAGGATATGATGATCAACAGGTCGCCACGATAAGTCTTGCGTGGATGATGGCCCAGTGCCAGCCCTTCCTCGACTTTGATCTAGACTATATCCACGACGAATGGGAGTCGGTCGAAATCTTCTACGAAAAATCGAATCAAAAGCCGCGGCCCTGGTCGTTTGGGGAGATCTTCAGCGGTTTGCAGGGAGTGTATGCAGTGGGAGGATCGAAAGTGCGGACACCAGGACGGTACTGTGCGACGGATCCGACGAATGGACGGCCGACGTCTGATCCCCTGATGGATACGCATGAGGTATGTTCGTTCCTATACCATACACTCCACCTGCACTGTACTGATATTCATGATCTAGTACATCCACCCCTGCGTGCGCTCCCGCCTAAAACTCCACGGCCCCGGCCTGGAAGACCGCGGCGACTACGACTGCAAAGCGCTCCGCGACTGGAAACTCGTCGTCGAGTCCGAAGAAGGCGCCAAGCGACCGACGGTGTACTGGAAAGCGCGAGATAGACCCCCGGAGGGCTTCGTGAAGGTGTTGCCCGAAGCGCCGCTGTGGGCGTTGGAGCTCGAATTGTTGCATTATGATGCCGAGACGGAGGCGTATGTCACCAGGCCTTCGGGTGTGCGGCAGCGGAGGAGCCAGAAGAGGGCGAGGAGTCGAAGGAGTCCGACTATGTCGAGGTCGCCTGCTTAGTAGCGATGTAAATACCCCAATTGGAAGGAAGATAAAAGACCAGGTCCATATCACATCGTCTTCAAGTCTTGGCCTTGGGTTTCCGTATCACGACCACCCCATCCTCCCTCAACATCCACCCGACCCCCTTCTCCACCAACTCCTTCCACTCCGCATCCCCGCTCCTCTCCACAAACCCCTTCTCCACCGACAAATAACTCCTCCCCAAACACTTCAACGCATGCACCCTCATCCTCTCACTCGCAAACTCCAGAAGCGCCCGCTGATACCCATCCACCGCCCTCTTCGCCCGCCAGAACCGCACCCAGTCATCATGAACAAGCGAGTGCAACACCACGCCGAGCCTCCGATCCCGCAGCTGGAATTCCAAGCGCACCCGCATCGCATCCGTCATCTCGTACTGTCGGCACGCGAGATCCAGGACGCGGTACCCCGCGAACTCCTGCACTTCCGGGGCGGAGAGCGGGGTCACAGGGTGGATTTTGTGGAGGAGGTAGTGGAGGGCTGGTTGGTAGGCTTCCCAGGCGCGGCAGAGGATGGTGGCGTGGATGATGAAGATGTAGGCGCGTTGGGCGAAGTGGTCCGTCCGGCGGGAGGCGGAGATTCCTTCGCGGAGTTTGCGCATGGCGAGGAGGATGTTGGGGAGGTCGTTGGGGCGCGGGGTCGTGGAGGTGCGGGTTGTCAGAGGGGGCCGGGTTGTTGATGTGGATGAGTCTGAGGGGAGCATGAAGGGTGTAGTCGTGGAGTCTTTGACGGAGAGGGAGTTGAAGGCTTCTTCGAGGCCATTGTCGGGTCCGCCGGAGGAGGCGCAGAATTTCATGTAGCGTTCGACGATTTTTTGGTGGTAGGATTCTTGCGTTTTGAAGTCATGGAGTCTTTTGAGGGAGTTAGTTATGTCTGTGGTTTTGACCCTCGCGGACTCGTGGCATGGAAGTACCTCGTCTCGCCTTTCGAAGGTAATGTGTATGCATCCAGAGGATCGCTGGGGCCGGGCTTCAGTCTGTTCCATGCTCCTGAGGCTCCTCGCCGCGGTTGGGGGCGGACAGATGTTGACATGGTTGTTTTGGGCGGGCTCGCATACAGTCCACCGAATCGGGCCTTTGCTATCGGTCGAGTCTTCAAAGTGTCGCCGGATCGGTCCTTCGCCTTGTGGTATGTTGAGTCCAGTGTTGATACTATCCAGGATGTTTTGTTTGGGGGAGCGAGAACGGGAACGAAGGGAGCGACGACGATGACATGTGAGAGAGAGCGCCGTCGGCGGAAGGTCCGAGAGCTCCAGCCAAATTGAAATCCTCAACCTCAACCTCTACTTCCTTCTACAACATACATACATATAGATACATGATGATACCCGTGAGGCTCTCACCTCAATAGATACAAGCTCGCAATAATGGACGAGAAACCCCCCAACCCGGCGAAGGCCGTGGTCGACACAACCGCCCAAGCCGCCTCCAAGGCCAAAACTGTGCTCTGGAGCGACCTCCCCAAATGGATGCACGACAATCACTACATCCACAGCGGCTACCGCCCGCAGTCCAACTCGTACTACACCTCCGCCACGAGCATCGGCTCGCTGCACAACGAGACCGTCAACATCTGGACGCACCTTATCGGCGCCGTCGCCGCCGGCATCTCCGCCATCACGCTCTTCTACGCCATCACGCCGCGCTTCGAATTGGCCACGACGCAGGACGTCATGGTGTTCTCGTGTTTCTTTCTCGGCGCCGTGACGTGTCTAGGCATGTCGGCGACGTATCATACGATTTCGAATCATTCGAAGGCGGTGGCGAAGTTTGGGAATCGGTTGGATTACATGGGGATCATCTTTTTGATTTGGGGGAGTTTCATTCCGTCGATTTATTATGGCTTCAGTGTTGAGCCGAAGCTGGTGAAGGTGTATTGGTCGATGGTGAGTTCAATTCAGTTTCGGTATGATATGGAAGAACAGCTAACAGCTTCACAGATCACCACAATCGGCGCAGGCACGCTCATCGTGGTGATGCACCCCAAGTTCAGATCACCTCAATGGCGACCTTTTCGAGCATTCATGTTTGTCATGATGGGGTTGAGCGCTGTCTTTCCCGTCATTCACGGCGTCAAGCTATACGGCTACAAGCAAATGGAAAGTCAAATCGGACTCTCATGGGTCGTCAGTCAAGGAGCTCTGTACATCATAGGTGCAGTCTTTTATGCGGTAAGACACTCGCCCTCGAAATGAATGTTGTACTGTGCTAACCCTCATGTAGTGTCGAATCCCTGAGAAGTGGAAACCGGGGGCATTTGATCTCTTCGGAAGCTCGCATCAGATCTTCCATGTGCTGGTGGTGGTGGCTGCAGCTACACATCTCGTGGGCTTGCTGAAGGCGTTCGACTATGAGCACAGCTCTCGAACATTGGAAACGGCCGGCAAGCTGTTATCAGGTGGCTGAAGGTAAAGCATCCTGGCTCTGCAGAGGCATCATCCTTTCAATGGTCACGGTCGGCAGCTCAAAGCGTCGACAAGTGCATCATGCACTTCGCCAACTTCGACATGAAAAGAACTGGGTTTGCGGCTTCTCAACAACGACATTTCGGATCGGCACAGCAGCATCCAAGATGGAGCAATGCAGAAAGCCAGGCGCGCGGCTGCAGCTTTCCGAAAGGACTAGAGCAAGTCATGCAGATGTGTGCAGCTACTTCATGGAGGAAGCAGAGTCGCCACTGGTTGCGTGTGTCGCCTTCGAGATACGAGCAGACCGGTCAGCAGGTATAAGGCTCCATTTTCATTCAATAGCTTCTTCCTCTTCGCTGGGGCCAGGATGCTGAGGTGGATCATTAGTGTGGTACAGGCTCTAGCAAGAATGATATGAACCCCTGCTAGTTTCTCAGCCTTTATCTAGCTATATATGGAAGAATAAGTGGGTCACTACTTTGTATAGCCTCCTTTAGTATCGATTACTACCTAATATCTTTCCCTAATACTCTAGTAGATCCTTAATATATTAGATATCGACAGCCTTATCTATTTAGTCTATATAGCCTAAATAACCTCTACCCTTATTATAGAGAAATAAAGCCTAACCCTATACTTTAAAAGACTCTAAAGATTCTTAATTAGATTAAGATCTAGTAAGTTTACTAGCTATATAAGGAGCTATATATAATAGTCCTTAAATAAGGCTAATATAGCTTTAGCTTTATAAATAGATATATTATCTTATATTACTAAAGACTACTATTAGAAAATACCCTCTTATTACTACT